>NC_000075.6:109227143-109542143 GCF_000001635.26 Mus musculus | reverse complement strand
TACCGCTCATCCCATATTGCTGGCTTCTCCGTCCGTTCAGTGATTACTTCAAACTAAGAGAGAGCTTCAGACTCAGATTACCAATCTTAAAGATGTTCTAGAACTTCAAAAAGACCTCAGTCTAGAGACTCAGAGTCTACAAAGGGCCCTCATGGGAGACCTTCAAGGTCCCATCCCCCAAACCCCTCAAACTGGCCGTAAGGGTCCCTCTCAGAAACAAGAGAATGAACAATTGACTTTCCCTGTCCTCACCCGATCTCGAGCCCGTCAGGCTGCTCCAGGTCATGAGGACCCCCCACTGGCTCCTCCGATAAAGATCAGGGGGAACCAGAGAGTGATGAGGAGGAGGAGGATCAAGCAAACTCTGATTCCGATGAGGGTGGCATGTCCCCCGATGAAGGGTTGGACACCAACAGCTAACCAGTCTACAAAAAGCTAAAACTGAGACATGTAAAAGATCTCCATTCAGCAGTCAAAAATTATGGGGTTAATGCCCCATTCACAGTATCTGTATTAGAAAGTTTAGCAGGAGAAGGCTACTTGATATGCAATGAATGGAATAAAGTTGTTCAGTCTGTCCTCACTAGAGGCCAATATTTAACTTGGAAGTCAGGGTTTGTGGACAGAGGAGAAAATTTGGCTGCAAATAATAGAAAGAATCCTACCAGTAAGACAGCCTCCTGGACTGCTGATAAAATCTGTGGTAAAGGCAATTTCACTGCAGACAAAAAAGAATTAGGGCTCTCCCCTAGTGTCTTCGCCCAGATGGCACAGGATGCCCTGGGAGCTTGGTGCGCTGTCCCTGCTGCAAGGGCCCTAACTACGCCCCTAACCAAGATTATACAAGGGCCCCAAGAGTCCTATGCGCAGTTTGTTGCCAGATTGCAGGAAGCAGCTGAGAGAATTTTGGGACCTGAGGAAAGTGAGAGTCCATTGGTCCGACAACTTGCCCTTGAAAACACCAATTCAGCATGTAGGGCTGCCCTGAGAGGTAAAACCAAGAGTTTAGATATAAATGGTATGGTCAAGCTTTGTAATGAGGTAGATGTGTTTTCTCAACAAGTTTCTAAGTCTATTAACCTGGCCATTGGGGCTGCTCTAACTCCAGCTCCAAGATTGGTGCCGAACCCCATTGGCCCGAGTTAGAAGTAGACATCTGTGTCCTTGCATTGGGTGCAGACGCTGCCTGGAGCACCCCTGATTATTATATGCCTCAATTAACAGAAGTTAACACAGGTGATAAAAAGATTGATCCAGGTTGCAGCAGTGATATATGCCTTGCTGCCCTGGCCTTACACACTGGAGGTATATATGTCTGTCCGGGAACTCATCGAGATAGATCTCTGAATTATAAATGTGGCTATGAAAATGACTTTTATTGCGCCTCTTGGGGCTGTGAAACCACTGGGGATACCTATTGGACCCCATCCTCCTCGGGATTATGTCACAGTTAAACAACTTTACCCCAATTCCAAAGTCACCTACCCTGGAAAGCAACCCCTTAATAGCTATTGTTCCCCCAATTCTTCTAGACAAGGGTGGTGCAACCCATTACAAATTGGCTTTACAACAGCCACAAGGACTGCTGACTGGACCAAGAGAGGATTCTCTTGGGGGTTGCGCATATATAAAGAGGGCACAGATTGGGGATTGACATTCAAGATTAAACTACAAAAGGAAATCCCCAACAAATATAAAGCATCTATAGGGCCTAATCCCCAGTTACACCACCCTATATCCCCAAGCAATCCTCAACTCCCAGGTACCCACCCCACTGTTCCTGCCCCAGCCCACTTTCCCTGTGGGGCCCCCCTCTTCCACTGATTTACTGTGGTCTATATTGAATGCTTCTGCTTTAGCCTTGCTGGATAAGACACAAAGAGATAATGCGTCAGAATTTAAAGATTGTTCGATGTGCTTTTCTGCTTCCCTGCCCTTTTAAGAGGGCATAGACTTATTTGGATGAAAAATTCTGTGGTGATAGTTAATTTAAATTTACTGATGTGGATGGTGCTGTCTTTAACCACAGGAAGCAGAGACAGCTGGATCTCTGTGAGTTTGAGAAAATCGTCTACAGAGAAAGTTCGATGACAGCCAGGAGTACATAGAGAAAATGTCTTGGGGAAAAAAAAAAAAGGCAAGGACTGGAGAGATGACTCAGCAGTTAAGAGCATAGACTGCTCTTCCAGAGGTCCTGAGTTCAACTCCCAACAACCACATAGTGGCTCACAGCCATTTGTAATGGGATACGGTTCCCTCATCTGGTGTGTTTGATGGTGAAGGAGGGGGCAAGGTGGATTCTTTAAGAGATTACTCTCCCTCAGACACTAAATGCTGAAAATCTGGTCATTCAGGGGTGATTCTAAAAATGTCACTAATGAGGGACCAGTAGCTAAAAGCAGTAACAGGTATCTTTATAGATGGAAATGCTTCATAATAATCTTTGAAACAATCACCAACTCTATGCCAGCGTTTCTCATCAATTGTTCCCTCTGGAGGAACCATGAACAAATGTCTCCCACAAAATCTAAAAATTTTATGAAATCCTTTTTCTTAAACCTAGTTCCTCATATTTTGAGTGACCCTTAAAGTCCTATCACAAAAAGTGACTTCTTTAAACATGGTCGCCCCATTTCTTACCATATTTCTCCTATGATCTGCGCTGCTTCATTTTCTATTCATCCTGGACTGTCTCACAATGGGTTAATCCGTGTCGTCTTCAGCAAACAGAAGTCGATCTCTGGTGCTTCTCAAGATGAGCAGGTAGGCCTACCCTCCAATGATGAGCAGCTTTCTTGTCCAGGCCCACAGGACAGTTGAACAGGGTCTGAGGAATCACCTGTGGAGAGAATGGGGTGGGGCAAGAAACATAAAGAACAGACAGCAAGTCAAAAAATTCTGATCAAGCTGACACATTTTATTTTTACTGGCAGGTTTTATGCCCACAGAAGCAGGATATGCGGAGGGGGATGACACAGAATCACTTTGTTTCTGGGGGAACACACCTGTTCCCAAAAGCAGGATATTGACTAGATAAAAGGTTCAGCAGGAGAAACAGAACAGAATGTGTTACTAGGTACCTGTCGACAAGGTCTATAGCTATTTGTTCTTAATTTGGGGTAGTACTTTCCCACAGAGGCCTCAACTTTTCCCCACAGAAATCTCAACTAAGCTCATACTTTTCCACTAAGGCCAAGACTTTGTAAGTAAGAACTTATGGCTTTCAAGGCAGTTAACATTCAAACAGGGATTGCTCCCAACATCCAGGAAGACTTTCCTACCCTGAGGCTTACAAAAAAATGGAAAATCAGGCCAGGGCTGGAGAGATGATGTGGCAGTTAAGAGCACTGGCTATAGACCAAGCTGGCCTCAAACTCAGAGATGCACCTGACTCTGCCTCCAGAGATTCTCCACAGATACTTAAAAGAACAGCCAAGTTACACTCATACAAGAATTTATCAAGGCCTAAGAAATATGGGGTTTGTGGTATTGCATTATTTATGAGAAGGTCTGCTAGAGCAGAACCCCATGGTGCTAGCTTTCACAAGGCTCAAAGGAGTAGCACTAGTTGTGACTAGGGTGTGAAATCCTTACCTGTCATTAAGCTGACCCTAGGCAGGACTGCTTTATCTTAACTGTAAACATTTACCTGATTCCTGTAAGTCCTTTTGAAGTCTTTCCTTTGTTTTGTGTCAGGTAACTTCAATGTACTTTTCCTACTGTGACTTCTGACCCCCTTTATTTTATGTATTATATAAGATTGGTGTTCACTTTGTGACAATACATTCAGATTCTACACAATCTCCTGTGTGCATCTCTGTCATTTTCACCGACTCCTTGCCCATCTGCACCTAGAGACCCGTCCTAGACAGACAAGGAATGTAAGAGGGTCTAAGGCACTTGTGTCAAGCTGACATAAAACTAGACAGGACTAGGTTTAATGTGGTTGCAGTCAGGTGGTATTCCTGACTTCAGTCATCTTCAGAGCCTTCTGTATTCTGTCCACTGCCTGGGCTGCAGGATCTGAGCTTCTCCTTCCTCCTTCCTTCTCCATCTCTCTATAAGGTGTCTTGAGCCTTTGTTTTCTCTTTATGAAAGCTCAGAGTATCCACATGCCTTATTGGAAGTTGAAGACTATTATGGCAAGGTTCCCAACCTAACCTGTTAATTCACTGAAGCCTGTTATTAAGAGCTACAGACATCTTACCATACCCAGCAAGGTACCAACGGTTTCCAGCAGACACTGGTTAAGAACCTGGGTGCACTCTTTCTCAGTCCCTCCTTAATGTTGTTAAGGAGGTATTATAGGGTTTCCAACCATTGTGAACATGCAAATACGTCTTTATATAGTAACTGCAGTGGCCTGTGATGGTGGTCCCTTCTAAAAGACACATCTATGTCCCAATCTTTTGGCCTTGTATTGCCTATACGACAAAGCTGTGAATGTCATTTAATATGATAAAATATATGCCTGAGTGGGACTTTGGACATGGCTTATCAATTAAGAGCACATACCACCTCTGTAGAAGACTCCAGTCCTATGCCCAGAATCTCCTGGGATGGCTCACAACTGCCTGCAACTCTAGCACCAGAAAGATCTGACACCTTGACCTTTGTGTGTACCTGTGCTCAAGTTCACAAACACACACGCTCATTCACATAATGAAAATTCAAAGATATTACTGGGTTATCATCTCAAATGAGGAACTTATCTTAATTTACTCAGTTGTTCTCTGACAATATTTACAGGTGACCTGAAAAAAGAAAGACATCCCAGCTGGGTGACGGTGGCAGTGTTTGTCTTTAATCTCAGCACTCTGGAGGTAGAAGCCTCCAGATCTCTGAGGTGGGGGTCATTCTGGCCCACAGAGTGAGTTCTATGACAGCCAAGGCTACACAGAGAAATTGTGTCTAGAAATAAAACAAAACAAAACAAAACAAAACAAAAGTAATTTCTGCATCATGGGACATACCTTTAATCCCAGCACTCAGCAGCAGGCAGAGGCAGGTGGATCCCTGTGAGTTCATGTCCAGCCTTGTCTACATAGTGAGCCTAGGTCATCAGAGCTATGTAGTGAGATACAACAAAGCAGAAATGGATGTTTACTTGGATGAGATCATGATTGGTGGCAGGGACAGAGAATGGAGTGATGCTTCTCAAGTCCAGGGATGCCAGGGCAGCTGCTGGGAACTGGCAGAGACAAGGAGTGGATTGTCTTCTAGTTCCTCTGCAGAGAACAGGGCCCTGACAGTGTTAGATAAACAATGTCTAAACCTGGGACAGAGAGTATTTTTCCCACCTCCCCCATCTCATTTACACTCACTTGTTCATCTGCCACAAGAAGTTACTGCAACAACCATCTTCAGCTCACAATGTGCAGTGAATATCAGAGCCTCAGAAAAGGTTCTTCAGCTCATCTCTCCTGGTCTCCTGATGGTCTCTTTCCCAGATGGCCATTATTGAACTACTGGATTAAATAAAACAAGAAGAAGAATCTCTTTAGGTTTGGAGAGATGGGTCAGTGGATAAGAGTACTGGCTGCTTTTCCAGAGGACCTGGGTTTGATTTTTCAGTACCCACATGGGTGCTTACAACTGTCTGTAACTTCAAATGACCTCTCCTGGCTTCTGCAGGCAAGAAATTTCATGTTTGAAGCCAACCTAAACTCCTCAGTGAACTCTAAGCCAGCTCAGATCATAGGACAATATCCTTCCTCATTCAATCATACACACACACAAACACGCACACACATACACACACACACCTTAAATAAGTACGCAGTAAAAATAATCAGATCTCCAACATGAATGGATACTATCCATTGTTAAGGTGTCTGGGGTAGCAAAGCCTCATAACTGTTATGAGGAGTTACAACAGCTCTGCATTTCAACATCTAAATCAGTCACTCAGAGAAAGAAGCCAGAACCATCAGCTGGCTCAGAAAATATGCATACAGAAAGGTCAAAGCCATGAAGTGAGGTACATATCTTTCATCCCAACACTTGGGAGGCAGAGGCAGACAGATCTCTAATTTTGAGACCTACATTATATATGAAGATTCAGGCTAATCAGTCAGGGTAGAGAGTGAGACCGTGTCTCAAAAATAATAAAGGAGAGAACATAATAAGAGATAAAAAAGAAAATTGAGAAAGTGAAGCACAAAGAGGACTCTGGCTCCTTTCAGGGCCTGTAGTGTGGCCTGTCGTCCCCTCTTTAGGTTGCTTTCATTTTGCTAGTGCTTCAGAATCTAACTTGGAACCCTGTGGCAGAAAAGCCAGCAGTGGGGTCTGCAGTCATCAAAACTGTTTACAATCTGAATCAGAAGAGACCTCAATTGAAAAACTGGCTGTGTGGATATATACACATATATCCACATTGTATGTGTGTGCGTGTATGTGTAAGTATGCATGCATGCATATGTCCATGGTGTATGTCTGTGTGCACTCTATCATAGTGTTGGGTTCATTGAGTTGTTGTCTTAAAGGACAAAGGATCACAGTTTCCAGGGTCCAGGACATAAGCTCTTCCTGTGGATGCACAGGAGAAGGTAATTTTAGAATGAAAATAAATTCTGATTTCTACTTAGTAATATAAACAGCATGAATGAAATCAGCATGACACTTTTACTTTTCTCTTTTTAATAAAACAGTAATTTTCCTCTCCTTCACCTAGGCTGGCCTGGAATTCATGTTCAGTACATGTAAAAGTATATTCACGAGTGCACATGCCTGTATATGTGCAGAGATGAGCAGGAAACATCAGGTGTCCTTTTTGACTGCCACTTTCTATGAGAAAGCTAAGTACACAAGCACATGATCTCAGAGGCTGTGCAAGCACAGAGAGGTGGGCCCTGCTGATCTAACTCAGGTCTCAAGGTAGACATGAACATGGAAACCAGATTGCCTACACCAGGAATTTGGAGAAACCTAATGGACTTCACATAAGCAATTGAAACTGTTGAAAATTAGTGTGTTACTCCGGATTTTCTAGAACGTTCTTACAAGTACATCATCAATCGGGGCAGCCACAGATCACGTGCTTTTGGTCTCCACAGTGCAAGGAAGGGGTTGTGAGCTCATCTACACAGTGAAAATCACTGTGGAGTGAGTTAAGGTGTGAGCACTCTCAGCTGGGTGCATCTGGCTGCAGTGAGAGGGGAAGGGGAGTCAGGCTGAGAGTCTTCACAGCTGTAGCTTGCTCCAATCAGAGCCGGATGAGCTGTGGTTGGCAATCCTGCTAAATCTTTGGCCAAGTCTTTAAAATCAGAGCAAGCTGGAGAGGAGAAAGGAGAGTGAGTGTGGACTTAGGCCACATAAGATGGAGAACCATTTACCTAGTATGCCTATGATGGAAATCTTCTCCTATCTGGATGCTTACAGTTTGCTACAGGTTGCCCAAGTGAACAAGGTAAAAGCTCCTTGGCTGAACTCCTCCATTCTGTGCATCCTACAAAAGGCCCCTTTGGCCTTTCCCACTCAGTCTTGGAGTCTCAGCTACCACAGAATCACATTCACAGAGCTTCCCCTCTTCCGTCCTTCCTTCCTTCCTTCCTTCCTTCCTTCCTTCCTTCCTTCCTTCCTTCCTTTTTGTCCTTCCTTCCTTCTTTCAATTTCTCCTAAAACTTACCTTATTCAGGCCAGTCAACTCAGCTCTGACACATTAGTGTCTCAGGGACTCGGCTGCTTCTCTTGACCAACAGGAGCTCCATCCTACAGAATAGCAAACAGATATATCTAAAATTCATGGGTTAGTATTATCCATTCTGAAGACCTCAAATATGGTTAATTGAGGTAGGAGTGGTGGCACATGTCAATAATTGAAGCACTTGTGAGGTGGAAGCAAGATGATCAGGAGTTTGAGTCAAAATCACCCACAAGAATTTAAAACCTGCCCAGGCAACTAGACAACCTATCTCAGAACAGTAACAGTGATAAAAAAAAATTCTACTAAAAGAATGGATCAGGCTGCAGATGGAGCAGAGAGGGAAGAAGAGGCCTTCGGATTCTGGGCCTGGGCCTCTGCTGCATGAGGATGGTTAGTGAATAAAAGTTTGCTCACTGTAACAGTGGCTCTAAAGTGAGGTGACTGGGGTCAGCCTAATGGGATTGCAACTCTGCATTGCAGGAAGTTGTGTCAGAAGAGATGGCTCTACTGTGACATGGTCACCCTACAGCTCCATGGCAAAGAGACATGGAAAGAGTTCTTCATTTACAGAACATGGCAAGAACACGCCAAGTCCCGGGCAAAGCCAGAAGATTTCACTTACAAGGAAATTCCTGTGGAGTTTGGTATAAGCTTGGGTACTCTAGAAGAGATACCCCCTTGGTTTTTCCCAGTGTGTGCAGTCCTTCATTCTCATTTGATAAGAGGAAGGGAAATGTAGTTTAACAGCATGGGCCTCCTGTACTAGTTTAGCCATGGAACTACTCTGTGATATGCTGAGTGGTTGTTCTACATCATAAAACCAGATCTATTGTTCCCTTTCCCTGAAGGCTTCATACCCTTCCCAGAGTATAGAGAAAATTTACTGGGGAAATTACCAAATAGGCTTTAGTATTTATCTCTTTCAAAAAAATTCCTTAGACCAGTTTTCTGATGGAGAGATGCTTTGAAATTTTTTACATTTATTAGTTTGGTGTTAGTGTATGTGAGGTGTGTACATGGCACAGTGTTTGTGTGTCAGAAGACAACTTAATGGAATCCATTCTCCTGAAGGGATGAATTTTATTTTTTCTGTTTATTTGAGATAAGGTCTCACTATATAGCTGTGTCGAGCCTGGAACTTTATCTGTAGCCTAGGCTGGCCTCATTTCAAGAACTGGTACATGCCTTCATGAGACTGCTATATCTCTATACCTGATTATTTTCTTCTTCTTTCTCCTCCTTCTCCTTCTCCTTCTCCTCCTCCTCTTCCTCCTCTTCCTCTTCTTTCTCCTCCTCCTCTTCTTCTTCCTCTTCTTCCTTTTCTCCTCCTCCTCCTCTTCTTCTCCTCCTCCTCCTCCTCCTCTTCTTCTCCTCCTCCTCCTCCTCCTCCTCCTCCTCCTCCTCCTCCTCCTCTTCCTCCTCCTCCTCCTCCTCCTCCTCCTCCTCCTCCTCCTCCTTCTTCTTCTTCTTCTTCTTCTTCTTCTTCTTCTTCTTCTTCGTCTTCTTCTTCCTTCTCTCTCTCTCTCTCACTGGATCTCATGTACCACATGCTGATCTCAAACCCTTCATGTAAAAACAACCAATGATCTTGAACTTTGGATCTTCTGCCTCCAAATGAGTACCAGTTTAAGGTTTATAGGCCTCCAGGAACAGAACTAAGCACTCTGCCTAGGAGTTACAGCCCAGGCCCAGTACCCATTTCATATCTATAGAAACAGACTAAAGAATGAATGTATCTGAACCAATGACCAGCCTGCAGTGTGCTTGCCTGCCTCTCTCTTCCTCCTTTCCACAGCTGTTATCTAAGCCTTCTTCATGGCAGAGGGAAGTAAAACATACCTCCTTCAGTTAGAGTTGTCCCTCAACTGTCTTGTGTCCACATACTGTTGGGGTTTCCTTGCAGAATCTCGGGCTTATGCATATTATATCTCAAAACATGACTTAACAAGAAATGGACAAGGGATGTCTGCTGTCTGTATGGTGACTTCCATGAACAGGATTTCTACCTGGGATATTCACGAGGTGAGTCGGGCTGACAAGTAGCAAAAGATACCCTCATATGAATTTTAATTTCATGTTTTTGTTGTTGAGGATGATGAGACAGCATCCCCCAGTACACACCTGGCTGTCTCAGAATTCTCCATACAGATCCATCTACTTTAGCTTCCCATGTGCTTGGATCAAAGCATTGCAACACCACACCTGACTTATCCCTCTTCCTAATTTTTATTTATTTATTTATTTATTTTAAAATGAATTATTTTCTATGTATGAGTGTTTTCAGGGGATATGTGTATGTGTAATCCATGTGTGTCTGCTGCCTGTGGAGATCACAAGAGGGTGCCAGGTCCCTTAAAAACTGTAATTGCAGATGACTGTAAGCTGGCAGAGGCCAGAGGCTGTCAGGTGTTGTGTAGGCTTTGGGAAACCAGCTAGGGTCCTCTGCAAGAGCATTAATTGCTCTGTACTGCTGAACCATCAGGGTTTGTTTGTTGTTGTTTTTCTGGTTTGGAACAGGGTTTCACTTTGTAAGAGCCTTGAGAGAAACTAACTGTATAGACCAGGCTGGCCTCGAATTCTGAGATCTGCTAACTTGTGCCTTCTGGGATCAAAAGAGCATACCATGCCCAGCAGGCCCCTTCAGGGTGGTGTTCCAGGCTGCTGTGAATGGGAAGGCTTCCCTGATCCTTCCTCACTTTGTTTAGTGCTGCATGGGAAGGGCACTGATTTTCTTCCATGTTATTTCTATAGCCTGCCAATTTGGGGGGAGTTTATCAGTTCTCAGAGTTTTCCAGAGGAATCATAGGGTTTCCAAATACAGCCTCATAGTGTCTGCAAATGAAGAAACTCTCGCTTCTGTTTCCTATTGGCCTCCCTGTTGTTTGTTTCTCTTGTTTTATTGTTCTAGCTAAAACAATACCATAATAACTGAGAGTAGAAGTGTGGATATAATTGCCTTGTTCCTGACTTTTCTGGAAATGCTTTGATTTTTTTTTTCATGCTCGTTGTTGGGGGTACAGCAAAGAAATTGTAGATATTACTGCTCAATGACATAATAAAGGCTTTTTATTATACATATGAGAGAATGGCCAGAGATTCCTAGAACAGTCCAGGGTAGACAGAGAAAGAAGCAGACTGTGTTGTGTTCTTAAAAAGACTAGGATATGTTTTGTAGAGGAAAGTATAGTGAGGTGGGAGGTGTGCCTCAGCAGGCAGACCCATGTTGAGGCATCCCTTCCCCTGAGGTAGGAGACATACAATGTGTATAGTGCAGAATAGAATTTATGTAGGTTCTGTGAAGCAGAGTTGAGAAAGCAGTAGAGACAGAGCAAGCTGGAGAGGGAGAAATGGAAAACGGGAGGGAGGGGAGGGGAAGGGAAGGG
Source organism: Mus musculus (assembly GCF_000001635.26). Taxonomy (NCBI): domain Eukaryota; kingdom Metazoa; phylum Chordata; class Mammalia; order Rodentia; family Muridae; genus Mus; species Mus musculus. Next base: position 109,531,115 of record NC_000075.6, on the reverse strand, counting down.
AGGGGAGGGGAGGGGACAGGAGGGGAGAGGAGGGAAAGGGAGGGGAGGGGAGAGGAAGAGAGAGGAGGGGAGAGGCAGGTCACCAAAAGTGAAGAGGGAAGGGGGAAGGGGAAAGAGGGAAAAATGGGTTAAGGAGGGCAAAGAACCAGACAGAAGGGGCAGAGAGAGCAAGGAGGGGTCAAACAGCTCCTTTTATAGCAAGCCAGGCCTACCTGGTTTTTGCACAGTAACTGTTGGGTGGAGCTCTAAAGAAATGCTAACATGCCTCCATTTTGGGTTAATTTTAAAAAGGAGAAGCTAGAAAGAGGCAAAGGTAAATCAGGAATAGTGTCATTGTTAGATCTAAATAACTTTAAAAGTCCCACAGTCTTTACATATTCTTAAAATTTCAATCTCTTCAAAATATCCATCTCTTTTAAAATCCAAAGTCTTTTTACAATTAAAAGTCTTTTAACTGTGGGCTCCACTAAAACAGTTTCTTCCTTGAAGAGGGAAAATACCAGGGCACAGTCACAATCAAAGCAAAAAATCAATCTCCAACCGTCCAGTGTCTTTAGCTGCTTCCTGCTGACTTTGGGGCCACATGTCTGGAAAAACTAAGAAAATGGGGATGGGGTGTTGGTCTAGTCTTAGGAGAGTCTCTTGTTTCCTCGCTGTGCAGGATCTGTGGTACCATCTGTGGATAGGAAGGAACAAGTCTAGTAGAAGAATTTGTGTCTGTGAGAACAGGTGCTGACACATCCGTGGGTTGCTTCTCTGGAGCTGTCCTGGAGGTAGATTTTGAATAAACACCTGGATATAGCAAGGTGCTGGAACAGTTATGTATATTTGACGAAGAGATTAAAATCAAATGCTTTTGGGGAAAAAAGAAATTTTCTCCAGTGTACATTTGAAACACTTATGTTTTGGTGGTTGGGGTGAGAGGACTCCCAATCCCAGGTAACAGTAGAGCAGTCCCAGCCCCTGGAATAGTTAACAGGTAGAAACTTAGGCCATTGATTGGCAGGTGTACTTATCTAGATGGAGTCTGTGTGGTCCATGAGAGGTGGAACTGATTGGGTATACTGGAGCTTATAAGTTTACAAATAGATTAATCTGTTAACAGCATTAACACTCTTTAAGATGAGATCAAGGAAGACAAAAACCATTTGTGGAGCAGAGGAGCAACAGGGGATATTTTCTTCTGAGAGACAGAATATATTTATACATATATGTATATATTACACATATTATATATACACATATATGTATATATAATATATATCATACATATATGTATGTAATTGTGTATTATATATATAACAACAGATATATTATAAATATATATATATATATATATATATATATATTTGGCAGCATGAGAAATATTTTAACTTCTCATTTAAAAGACAAATTTTAAAAAGTTTAAAATGTGACCATATGAATATGATAGTTGATTATATTGTTTACCATGAGAAACACATTAATTCTATAGTTAAGAGTGATTGAGAATAGTACTCCATTGTGTAAATATACAACATTTTCGGTATCCATTTCTCTGTTGAGGGATATCTGGGCTGCTTCTAGCTCCTGGGTTTTATAAATATGGCTGCTATGAAATAGTGGAGCATGTGTCCTTATTACATGTTGGAACATCTTCTGGATATATGCCCAGGAGTGGTATAGCTGGGTCCTCAGGTGGTACTATGTCCAATTTTCTGAAAAAACACCAGACTGATTTCCAGAGTGGTTGTTCCAGCTTGTATTCCCACCAGCAATGGAGGAGGCACGTTCCTCTTTCTCCACATACTTGCCAGCATCTGCTATCACCTGAGTTTTTTATCTTAGCCATTATGACTTGTGTGAGGTGGAATCTCAAGGTCATTTTGGTTTGCATTTTCCTGATGACTGAGGATACTGAACAGTTCTTTAGGTGTTTCTGAGCCCTTCCAGATTCCTCAATTGAGAATTCTCTATTTAGCTCTGTTCCTAATTTTTAATAGGGTTATATCATTCTGTGGAGTCTAACTTCTTGAATTCTTTGTATATATTGGATATTAGACCTCTATTGGATGGAGGATTAGTAAAGATCTTTTCCCAATATGTTGTTTGCTGGTTTATGTTATTAACAGTGTCGTTTGCTCAGCAGATGCTGGCGAGGATGTGGAGAAAGAGGAACACTCCTCCATTGTTGGTGGGATTGCAGGCTTGTACAACCACTCTGGAAATCAGTCTGGCGGTTCCTCAGAAAATTGGACATAGTACTACCGGAGGATCCAGCAATACCTCTCCTGGGCATATATCCAGAAGAAGCCCCAACTGGTAAGAAGGACACATGCTCCACTATGTTCATAGCAGCCTTATTTATAATAGCCAGAAACTGGAAAGAACCCAGATGCCCCTCAACAGAGGAATGGATACAGAAAATGTGGTACATCTACACAATGGAGTACTACTCAGCTATTAAAAAGAATGAATTTATGAAATTCCTAGCCAAATGGATGGACCTGGAGAGCATCATCCTGAGTGAGGTAACACAATCACAAAGGAACTCACACAATATGTACTCACTGATAAGTGGATATTAGCCCAAAACCTAGGATACCCAAGATATAAGATACAATTTCCTAAACACATGAAACTCAAGAAAAATGAAGACTGAAGTGTGGACACTATGCCCCTCCTTAGAAGTGGGAACAAAACACCCATGGAAGGAGTTACAGAAACAAAGTATGGAGCTGAGATGAAAGGATGGACCATGTAGAGACTGCCATATCCAGGGATCCACCCCATAATCAGCTTCCAAATGCTGACACCATTGCATACACTAGCAAGATTTTACTGAAAGGACCCAGATGTAGCTGTCTCTTGTGAGACTATGCCGGGGCCTAGCAAACACAGAAGTGGATGCTCACAGTCAGCTAATGGATGGATCACAGGGCTCCCAATGGAGGAGCTAGAGAAAGTACCCAAGGAGCTAAAGGGATCTTCAACCCTATAGGTGGAACAACATTATGAACTAACCAGTACCCCTGAGCTCTTGACTCTAGCTGCATATGTATCAAAAGATGGCCTAGTCGGCCATCACTGGAAAGAGAGGCCCATTGGACACGCAGACTTTGTGTGCCCCGGTACAGGGGAACGCCAGGGCCAAAGGGGGGGGAGTGGGTGGGTAGGGGAGTGGGGGTGGGTGGGTAAGGGGGACTTTTGGTATAGCATTGGAAATGTAAATGAGCTAAATACCTAATAAAAAAAAATGAAAAAAAAAAAAAAACAGTGTCGTTTGCCTTACAATTGCTTTGCAATTTTATGAGGTCCCATTTGATTCTTGATCATAGAGCATAAGACATTGGTGTTCTATTCAAGAACTTTTCCCCTGTGCCTTAATGTATGAAACTTTCCACACTTTCTCTTCTATTAGATTCAGTATATCTGGTTTTATGTGGAGGTCCTTGGACTTGAGCATTCTACAAGGAGTTAAGAATGGATCAATTTTCATTCTTCTACATGTTGATTGCCAGTTGAACCAGCACCATTTGTTGAAAATCTATCTTAGTTTTCCACTGGGTGGTTTTAGCTCCTTTGTCAAACCAAGTGACTGTAGTTATGTGTGTTTATTTCTGGGTTATCAATTCTATTCCATTGATTTCAATATATGCCCTGACATTGTTTCAATACCATGCAGATGACATGAGCATAGTTCTCCTGGAAGCTTCCTGGGCTGAGTGTCTTAGGGGAAGAAACAGGGCTAGAGCTGTGGTAGCATTGTTGACCTGGCTGCCTCACAGTGTGTAGGTATAATCTCTGTTCTCTATGGTTTTGTGAGTTCTAGGGGTCCATATGATGCCCTGGGAGAGGGATGGTGGGTTCCCTAATACGAGTGAGAAAGAACATAGGACTGGCAATGACTATGGTTCTTGAAGACATTACTCCTGGTTTCTCTCACCATTATGACACCTGATTGCCACTGTGCAGTCAGTGCTGGTTTATGCAAGAGTTTCTTTCTATGTATACTATGACCTTTGAGATGGCCAGTTGCTGAGCCATTGTAGGGGAGAATTCGGTGAATGCTGGAACCTCATTGTGTGTTTCTTGAGAATCCTCTGTTCTCTCAACTATTTTTTATTTTAGTATGTTGTAGATATTAATGCAGTGAACATTAATCCATTCTTGAGGTAGCTTGGTTCTCTTTGTCTGGGAGAAGGTCTTACCCTGTAGTCTCAGCTGGTCTGGAACTATGTAGGCCAGGCTAGCCTCCAACTCAACAGATCTGCCTGCCTCTGCCTCCTGAGTGCCGGAACTAATGTGGTGTCCCAACACACAGCAAAGGGATTTTATTTTGTTACAGTCTCAATGTTGATAAACATTGGAATGTAACATAATGAAGAGGATGATCTTGGGGTTGGAGGTTTTGGAGTTTTTGGGTTTTGTTTGGTTTAGGTTTTGTCAAGTGGGTTGGAGGAGGCTGTTTAGGATGCTATGAGGCTATCCTAGAGTTCAGGCTGACCATGGACTCATGAGGACCCTCGTACCTCTGCCTCCTAAGTGCATGAGTCCTGTTTTTCTGTCCACTCCTGCCACAAATAATATAGATGTTGTTTTTCTTCTTTGTGATTCTTTTTTTATTTTTACGTACATAGGTATTCTGCCTGCATGTATTTCCATGTGAGGGATTCAGATCCCCTGGAAGTGGAATTACTAACAATTGTGAGCTACAATGGGTGTTTAGGGAATTGAACCAAGCTCCTTTCATTAAGCACAGCTAGTGGTCTTAACTGCTGAGCCATCTCTGCAGCCCTGTGTTTCCTTTCTTTTTTGAGATAGTCTTGTAATGCAATTCCAACTGGCCTGCAACTTGACATTATACACTGGACTGGCCTCAAGCTGCTAGTGAACTTCCTGCCTCTGCCTCCCACAATGGAAGTCTAGGCCTGTGCTACCACATCCTGTGATGGATGCTTAGAACTTTCATATTCTTTTCTTGTAAGTAAGAAGGTGTTCCAGTCTGGACAAGGCTGCAAAATAAAGCTGGTGAGTGAAAGCAGTTGAACTAGAGGTGCTCAGACAACATGATGCTCTTGTTCTCCAGGGTGCTATGACCTGGGAAAGCCCAGTACAGGAATCCTATATTGAGCTGATGACTACCCTCCCTGAGATGCACATTGTGATCACTGTAGATATAAGCTCAACTATCAAACTGTGGGACTGTCACAACAGTGATGCTCTGGCAACTAAGAGCATTTTCTCTCTGTGTCAAATACTGAAAGCTGTGTTTACAAAGGATGGCCCAATTGTCTTGGTAAGTGACATGCCCCTCCCCAACCGAATCTGGAATAGTTACACAGAACAAAATACTTGCCAATTTGAGTTACCATTATTGTCAAATCTCACCTTGCCTTCCTAGAGTCTCTGCGAACACTGAGAGTCAATCACAGTATACCATAAACATGACTATCCCTTAGCTTTTGACACATTAAAATTCTTTCCTGGCATCTGGGGAGAGGTAGCTCAGTGGGTAGCAGTGTTTGCTGTGCAAGCGTGAAGATCCAAGTTCAAATCCGTGACACTGACATAAAAAGTGGGATGTGGTTAAATGTGCCTGTAACCTCAGTGTTGTTGGGGATGAAAACACAAGGGTCACTGGGACTAGATGGCTGCTAGCCAAGACAGCCTAGCTCCAGGTACAATAAGAGACTCTTTCAGGAAATCAGGAGAGGGGTGGTCTAAAAGGGTACCTGGCAGCCTTCTCAGGTTTCCAAATATGTCCCAGTATATAATCTACATACACATGCTCAAGTATAGAAATAACAAGCACAAGAACACACACACACTTTTTCTAAGTGATTTTATATCTTTTTGTCTTGGAAATGTTTATTAGTCCTGAATCCATGAATTTGGTTAGAGACAGTAGAGAGAAATGTGAATTTTATCACATATACAGAAAATGGATAATGCTGATGACCCAGTTACTGCTGGGGAAGAGTGTTTTAGGGTGGAAAGTCTTGACACACACCCTACCTCATGAGTTTAAGACAGAGTACCATGACATAGTCCTGGCTGGCCTAGTACTCACTGGGTAGACTAGGGTGGCCTAACTCACAGAGATCAGATGTCCTCTGCCCTTGGATTGTTGGGATTTAAGACATAAGCTAGCATGCCCAACAAAAGGTTCTTTAAAAATAAATCCTGCAGGGCATGATGGTACATGTCACAGAGGCAGATGATCTCTTGCATTTGAGTCTAGCCTGGTCTACAGAGTAAGTTACAGTATGGCCAGGGGTACATAGAGAAATCTTTCTCAAAAATTCAAAAGGGAAAAACAATTATTTTGTGTGTGACTATTTTGCCTGCATGTGCATCTATGTATCAACTCTCTCTCTCTCTCTGTGTTTCTCTGTCTCTGTCTCTGTCTCTCTCTGTCTCTCTCTCTCACACACACACACACACACACACACACACAAACACAGTTACCTACTGAGTCATCCCTTAGATCTAGAGAGTCTTACACCATGGAATCAGTGCAGACACTCTGTGAGGCAGGCTGGTCACAGCTTTAGGTCTCATTACTGGACTTGAAGACACAGTGGTGAATCTCTGAGCAGATAACACTGCTTCCTCCATGCTTAACCTTTCCCCACTGACCTGGTGCTGCTGCTCTGATTTCAGGTAGGTGATACCTCGGGAAACCTCTACATCTTTAGGATTCCCGACTTATACCCCATTTCCAGATTCAATGTATTCCCATACGCTTTTGATGAACTCCGGTGCTCTCCTCAGAAGAAATCGGTCTTTCTGAATTTAGGAAACCCACACGTCTTGACAAAGGTAGGTGGGTTCTAGCAACTCCAGGGTGAAGGTAGCAGACAGTGGGAAAGTCCAGTCCTCAGGGAGGTCCAGACAGACCACTCACCCTCTCCTAAGCCCTATCATAAGAAAAGCCATCCTCTAGTCAGGAAAGAATAATGTGCTTGGGAGCAGTCACGTGACCAATCACAATGGCAAATGTCTGCTGCAGACCCTCTGGGTCCCTTTGTCTGTGTGGAATGAGTCTATGGGGCAGGTGGGCAAGGCATCCGTAGGTGACAGACAGACCAACAGGAGAGATTGTTTAGAATCTGAATGTATTTTGTCAGGTAGAGCATCAAACTTTTTATACCGAAGAAATAACAAGAAATCAGGCACAATACAATTCAGCAGGTTACAGTGCCGCAATACAAAAGGAATGTATATACCAAAAGAAGGCAGGGACCAGGCCAATGTCACAAAGAAGGGAATCAGGTGTAAAGCTAGTTTATTGTTAACCAGGGGTTCTGCACTAGCAGACCTTCTCATGAATACTGCAATATCACAACCCCCCCTCCCCTATTTCCTGGGTCTACAGAAGAATTTACCAGCTTGCTTCTAATATGAAGCTTGCTATACCTAGCTGTAGAGAAGATCTCTGTCTCAGTGGGATTCCCTAGTTCTATTATGGTATTCCCTTGTTTGGGTGCTGATTTGCTACTGTCCTTAGTAAATATTTTGCAGACCAGCTCTGAGCTACTGGCTCCGTCTTTTGTAATGCTTAATTAGTTACTGAATAGGTAACTTCCTTGTTGCATTCCTGCTGGATTCCAAGCTCTTTGGCTTCTGGGACCTTGGAACACTGGAGAGACTTAACTATATCAGAATTTAATCTTAAAAGGCATTTATAATAACATAGTAAGAGAGCTCATAGTTCCAAAAACCAGACTAACGCAGAAATAGGGTATGAGTATGTGGGTAAAAGAGAACACCAAAGCTCCAGGAGGTGAGTTTCCGTAAAACTCCTTTCCTCATGAGTGCTTACAGACTTTTCAGCCTGTCTATCAGACTTGATCGGAGTGCATGGCAAATGTCTATTAGTGAAGTGTCCTTGAAATCTGGCTCAGCTAGAGGATGATGACAGGTGAAATAACAGTCCCTGGACACCTTTGCTGGATAGAAAGCAATTTTCAATCACTGGCAGACATGCTCACCAGAGGCTGATACATTTCAGATAAGTGCTACCATACCCAATGCATTATATACTGCCTTTTCTCTTAACTGCCAGCTCTCTGGTGCCTGGTTGTTAGGTACTGGGAGAGCAATGGTCTGTTCACAGGTCAAGTACTCCTGAGGGCCCATGTATATTTATTTAGTTTTATACATTGATATACATTCAAAGAAGCCTGGGTTACAGTATGACAGTCTCAATGCCTCAGTTAAAAAAAAAGAAAAGTCCAGAACAACCCTGGACTGGTCCTCTGCACAGGGAAAATGTACTTAACCAAGCTCTGCCAGATGTATCCATTGAGGTAGCATAACTGAAGCGCCCTTTGACCTGGGTCAGGGACTCCATTCTGTCTCTGAATGTGATGGGAGGGGCAGGAAGAAGGTGAGATATTTCTTCCCTGAGTGGGAGCAATGACAGTTCTAACCTGTCCTGGGTGAAGAACAGATGCAGTCACTCCTGGGTTTATTTTGAAAGCCCCTTGTCTTGATTGTGCTTGTGCCAGGCTGCAGAGATTTACTCTTCATTGATTCCACTGGGCAATACTCTCTGCAGGTCGTTTACATGAACAGCTTACTGAGGCCATCAGAATTCTCTGCGCCAGTGTCTACCATTCTCAAATTTCCATTATGCCAAGGAGCAATGGGGTCCTTCTGGACCCCAAGAAGGGAAGACAGGATAACCTTGATGTCCAGAAAAATATTCTCAAACTCCACAAAATTTGACACATTTGATATGAAGCTGGAAGAGATCGGGAACAAAGTAACTATTCAAGGTAAACCTTACAAAATTCTCAATCCAGACATGATGTCATATGCCCCAAAATCAGGAGACTGAGTCAGGAAAACTGCATAGAGACTGCTGTCTCACAAACAAAACAGATGGAGCTGAGGAGATGGTTTAGCATGTGCACATGCCAACATACATTCACACAGATGTGCACATACATACATACACACATGCACACAGATGTGCACATGCATACATATGCCCACACAGATGTGCACATACATACATACACACACACACTGATGAAGTGAATAAATAAAAATAAAGGGCCAATAATTTGTAGTGCACACCTTAAATCCCAGCATTCAGGATGAGAAACAATTAGAATCTCTGGGTTTCACGCCAGCCTGATCTATGCAGTGAGTACCAGGTTAGCCAGGGATGCATAGTGAAACCTTGTCTCAAAAACAAAAACCCCAAATGACAAGAAATAACGAACTATATTATGGGGTGCCAAAATGTTTAGGGCAGTGGTTCTCTATGTATAGGTTGTGACCACTATGACAAATTTCTATCTTCAAGAATACTTAAATCATGAATCTTAACAGTAACAAAATTACCATTATGAAGTAGCAATGAAAGTACCTCTATGACAGGGCAGACCCCCCTCCCCACACTGCCACATGAGAACTGTATTACAGTTCAGTAGGAAGCATTGGTAAGGTTGAGAAGCGCTGGCTTAGAGGATAGACGCACTTACCTATGGAGCCTGACAACCTAGTTCAATTCCTGGGGTACCACAGGATGGAGGAGAGATCCAAATCCCTCAAGTTGTCCCATGACCCCAACATGTGTGCTTCTGGCATGAATACCTACACAAACATAATAATGTAAAACCAATCTGTAAAAGAAATCTTCATTTCTCCTGTGTCTCCCACAAGTGCTCGGAGTAAGCTATAAATACTTGTCATTGTTTTGCATTTTTAGTCTTTGAAGACAGGGTTTCTCTGGGTATCCATGGCTAACCTGGATTTTGCTCTGTAGACTAGACTGGCCTTGGACTTGGAGATCGACTGGACTGTGCCTGATTGTGGATTACCTTATGATCGTGCTCCACATGATGTTTTTTGTAAAGGGAGCAGGGAGCTCCTTGGCCAAATGTGAACTTGTGCCTGTTTGATGGTCACTACAATAGCAATCTACAGTTTTCCAGGGAAACATGTTTTCATTTCTGTCATGCACTAGGGACTGGGTTCTACTCTCCTTTCCCAGTACAGTTGTCTTTCCAATGTTTAAGCAACTGACTGTCCACATCTTCACTGTTTCATGGCCTGCCTTCCATGTCCAAGAACATGGACTTCACAGGACATGAACTTGACAGACCAATGGACTGTTGTCATTGTCTCTTTCAGACTAGCACACCATGGAAGGAGGGATATGCTTTTCAGTAAGCATTAAGGATTTTTCTCCTACTTAAATGAATGTAAAAATTGCCTCTGTATTTTCGGTTTGTTTGGAACAGGACATTTGGTAGCAAGTTTCTCTTTGCAAGACTGCAAGGAGCACGCAGAATGGATGGGAGTCAGTGAAAAGGACACGATTGTTTGTTCAACTGGATCCTCTCTCTTGCTCTTCGACATGAATGGTCTCCATCTGCAGACATTTCAGTACTGCTCAGAACAGATCTTGAGACTATGGGTGGTATGTTTGGAATGTTTTCCCTCCAGTGTGTTTGTTTGTTTGTTTTTTTTAAATAGATTTATATTTTGTAAACTTCATACTTATGGGGTGTGCACATATGCATTTGTCTGTGTGTGAGCACTTGCAGAGTTCACAGGCAGACTTCCTGGTGTCAGTCTCTTTCTTTTTCCCTTTACATGGGCTCAGAGCACCAGGCTTGCTCAGCAAGTGCCTTTACCTGATGAGCCATCTCCTAGGCCCTCCCTGTCTTTTGATCTGACATTGACTGCTGCCTACTATCACTTGGATGTTCTTTGAAGGACCCTGTTCATGTCATTGTTACCAGTAATGATGGCTCTTTGGATATATTCGCATGGGAGGAGAGAAGCCCACTGCTAAGGAAGTGTTATCGACTGCAAAATAGGAGATATCTGCCACCGTCCAGGTAAACTCTGCTTCTTGACTTAAATTGGACATTAATTTGAAAGCACTTCTGGGGCTGGAGAGTTAGCTCAGCAGTTAAAATCACTGGCTGCTCTTCCCAAAGACTTCGGTTCAGTGCCCAGAATCCACATGGCAGCTCATACCTGTCTGTAACTCCAGTTCCAGGGCATCTGACTGACACCTTCACACCAATCAATTCATTGAAAGCTATGGTAAGCATTTAAAAAGGTCTATATAAAAGGGCATTTTCAAAGAAAAATGAACTTTCAATAAAATATATGACTAAATTTATGATCTTCAGCATCACACAGAACAGACATTGTGCTATATATGTCTAATATTTAAGTAGTAGAGTCAGTAGGATCCAGAAGTTCAAGGTAATTTCTGCTGTTTAGTAAGTTTGGCAGCCAGATGGGGTTCAGTGCAAAACCATGACAAACAAACAAACAAAGAAAAAAAAATAGAAACTGGCTAAGCATAACACACACTTTTAATCTCAGCAGTAAGGAGTCAGCCAAGTTGCTATCTTATCAGTTCGAAACCAGCCTGGTCTACATACTGCGTCCCAGGACAGCCAGGGCTATAAGGCAAGATTATATATTAAGAAAGAAGGTAGGGAGGGAAAAGAAAGAATTGATAGTTCTGGGAACTCAGCACATACAGGTATGTCAACAGTCTCAGGCCTACAGTAGATGTTGGGGAACTTCTTATATATCTTGTTTCCACATATCTTGTCTTTAATGGATGGATGGTTTCTCCTGAGTGTGGCCCATGCTTGGGTTACTTCATCAGTGAGCTGTCATCATCTCCATTTGGCTAATTTCTCTTTAACTTTTACTTGCCTTCATCCAAATTATTTTAAGTGATCATGGTGTGGTGGTACAGGCCCCAATCCCTGCACACAGGCTGCTGAAACGAATGTTGATTGCCAGTTTGCAAAACACCTTTAACCCATCTCCAAAAAAGTAAAAGAAAAATATGGGTTCCACCCCTCCTTACAGGATTTCTCTGTGTAAACTGAATCTTGGAAACAGGCTGGACTTTATCTCCACCTGGAGATCCACCTGTCTCTGCCTCCAGAGTGCTGGGACTAAAGGTGTTTGCCCAGAGTCCCTTTTTTAAAAAGGTCAACAGCACGTGAAAATTTACCATTATTATTTATATTATGTGTATGACTTGAAGATATTTCTCCCTGTGAACATAGTGGATCAGAGCTATAATACCAGCATGCAGGAAACTAAGACAGGAGAATTACCTCAAGTTTTAGGCTAGCCTATGCTACTTTCAAATTTAATGCTAATCTGGGCTGAACAATTGAAACTTTATTTCAATATTTTCCCCACACTCTATGGGCATTATCTTCATTCACTTGATTGTTTGTTGGTTATGGTAGTGGGGGTGGTGTTTGGCACATTTTCGTGTGTTATTTGTTTGTTTCCTCCACAATGCTGTGGAGAGAATTTGTAGTTTGATTCAGTCCCATTTGTAAATTCTTGTTTTGGTTGCTGGTACCTGGGAATCCCTAGTCAAGAACTTCTGCTTAGATGGAGTCATGGAGCTTTTTCTACAGATTCTCTCTTAGTGATTTTCCAGTTTAAAATGTAGTATTTTCTTCATGTGTTATGAGTTTATTATTGAATTATTGAGTAGTGGGAAGTATAGGAATGTGTTCTCTTTTTAATCTTACTAACATCATCTATTGAAGAGCCTATTCCTTATCCTTAAAATAATTAACAAACCATAAAAGTGCAGGTTCTCCTCATAGGCTCTAATACATGTGGTTGAGGGCAATATCATTCATTCTGCTTTGGTCACAGCAACTTGCTGTGACATATTTTAAAATCTGATACTGTGATGCCTTCAGTTTTGTTATTTTGCTTTAGAAGGACTTGGCTATGTAAAGTGTGTGTGTGTGTGAGCATGTACATGTATTGTGGTTTTGAGACATCATGTATACCCCAAGACTGGCTTCAAGCTTGCTATATAGTTAAGGCTAGCCTAAAATTTTATGTATCCAGGGAATCCTGAACCTCTTCCCTTTCACTCAGTCTCTGATTTTCAAATTGATATTAGTTTCTTCTCCTTCAGGATTTGGAAAGGGCTCTACAATGGCCTTCTGGCTTCTATGATGTGCTCAAACATCCCTTGTCATTGGTGTCTGTCATTCTATAGATGATCTGGTAGAATGCCCCTCTAATTTCACATTTCTGGTTTAATTATTAGAAACTTGTTCTTGTTGAATCTAGTGTCAATGGTTGGACCTTAATGTATTTGAGCTTGACCCGCTTATGACTCTCTGTAGACTTACCAGTTTGGGGAAGGTACCTTGTCTTTCTGTGCTTGGGGAGTGAATCCTGGGTTTTCCACGTGTAAAGGATGAATTCTGATAATGAACTATACCCCAAAATTTCAGGGAGTTTCCTGTGTCTGCCACATCCCAGGTGGAGAGAGTTAGGGGCGCCATTTATACCATCTCAGTGCAATGCAGAATAAGGGTGTGGACGACATGTTTGGCTAGAGTCTGCAAGGTCACGGGCAGAGGCTGTGTCATTGCCCAAGGTAGGCCTTACACTTATGAGCTTCTGAGTGATCTATTAGAGGTTTATCTCAGTAGTGAAGAACAGAGTGATTGACATGAGCCCCACCATCTCATGGCCCTACTGCAGAGGGGATACACTTCTATATTCACCCTGAGTGGACCAAGTTTAGCAAAGGGAACACAACTCAACTTTAAAATAAATTTATAAATTAAATCTTTGGTTTTTTCTGAGACAAGATCACTCTATGTAGCCTAGACCAACCTCAGACTCCCTCAAACTCTGTCAATTCCTTGTCCTCAGCTCTTAAGTTGAAGTGATTTATAGATCAGTGGCATCACACCCTGCTGCTCTCTCTGTTCTTAAGCTAAGAAATGTACTGAACAACTGAGAATTGAGAAATGGGGCAGAAGTCTATTGTAGAAGGCTGGGATTAAATCTCATGCTATGAATGATAGACATCCTTTGTCAATGTGCACAGTTACTCAAAAATAACCTGGGATGACTCAACAGTTTAGGCAATGCCACCAAGCCAGACAAGTCCAGTCTCTGGAACCTATTGGTGAAAGGAGCGAACTGATTCCCACAAGTTACTCACTCAATTCACAGGAGCATAGACATGCACTCGTGTACACACACACATACACACACATGCACTCGTACAAGCACGCATAGCCACGAATACCCATCTATGCAAGCACACAGGCACACATATGTGTGATCACACATGCATACACACAGGCATACACACATAGGCACATACCTACTCAGGTACACACATGCTCAAGCACAAACACACACAAACAAACACACACACACACACACACAAGTGGATACTTATACACATGACAACTTAATATATTTGTTTATTTTATGTATATGAGTACACTATAGATGTCTTCATAGACCAGAAGAGGGCATCAGATGCTATTACACCTGGTTTTAAGCCAATATGTGATTGCTGGGAATTGAACTCAGGAACTCTGGAAGAATAGTCAGTGCTATAAAACACTGAGCCATCTCTCCAGCCCCCAAACACAAAAGTATTTAAAAGTTTTAAACAGATTCAGGACTGTGATGAAAAGACAGTCCTTTAATTATCAGTTGATAAGTCTCCCATTTGAGTACTGACATCTTGTTTTTTTTTTTTCCACCTTTGCAGCTTCATTACCAAAGCACTATGTGATGATGTGAGCATAATTGGAGTGATGACAAATAGTCCCTCCTCCTGCTATCTGATGGCATATACCTTGAACTCTTGAACACTGCTCCTGAAATGTGCTCTTGAAAACTGAGTGTGTTGTGTGTCATCTTCCTCAATGATAATAAAGGTCTATTTGCAAGCACAGGCTAGTGATTTCAGTGATTCTAAGCAGTGAAGAGGCCAAATTGTTGGTGCACACCTTCCATCCTGACTCTGGGAGTCAGAAGCAGATGGAAGAACTGAGTTCTAAGACTAGCCTGGTCTACACAGCTAGTTCCAGGCAAACCAGTTTACATTAGGAGAACCTATCTCTGAAACAAAACCTATGGTGAGATGTACAAACCATTTGACTGTGACATCTGTCATTTCATTGCTATAGGGTTGACTCAGATGACCAGGCCATGTGGGCAGCTTATCACTGCAGAAGCCAAGTGGCAAATTAAAATTTAAAAAAAAAAAACAACTTTTTTTGAGACTATACTTATCCCTTCCCCAATTTTGCATTTAAACCATCCTATTTACCTCTCCTCACTGTTTTCTTTTGAATTCTTGACTTATTTTTTCTCTCAAACCACTTTTAAAATGAAGGGCATTTGGGCTGGAGAGATGGCTCAACACTTAAGAACACTGGTTGCTCTTCCAGAAGACCTGGGTTCAATTGCTAGCACAGACAGCAGCTAACATCTGTCTGTAACTCCATTTCCAGGGGATATGGTACACTTCACACAAACGTACATATTGACAACGTAGCAACACACATAAAGGAGAGAGAGAGAGAGAGAGAGAGAGAGAGAGAGAGAGAGAGAGAGAGAGGAAAGAGAGAGAGAGAATGAGAATAACAATTATTAACAGCCAGGTGGTGGGAGGGCACACACCATTTATCCCACATCATGGGAGACACAGTCAGCCAGAACTAAGTACAAGCCAGCCTGGTTTACAGAGCAAGTTCCAAGACAGCCATTGCTGTGTATGTATATGAATACAGAGAAACCCTGTCTTGAAAATCCTTCAAATCGAAAATTAAAGTTAATTGAGATTATAGCTTAAAAGGATTAGAGTCAATAGGATGGAGCAAAGACATGGAGACAGGAACAGTGAAGAGTGCACATCTTGATCTGCACATAGGAAGCAAAGAGACAACATGGGAATGACAAGTCTTTTTAAACCTCAACACATGTCCACAGTGACACAACCCCTCCAACAGAGCCACACCTCCTAATCCTTCCAAAACAGTTCCACCAACTATTGACCATGTTTATAGAAGTCATTCTCATTAGATTACCACACATGCAAAACACAGAATTATGCAAAGAAGAAAGAAATCCCATAGCTCAGCCACTTGAGGGACAAACCTAAGGGATCCTCAACAATATGGTGAGCTCAAGGTTAACTGTGGGAAGTCATTCCGGACTCCCTGGCCAGCCTGGACAGAAATCTGTGCCAGGCAGTAAACAAGCCCATATTTGGTGGATGGCTCACCCTTAATCCCTGATTGGCTGAGCAAGCCTGCCTGGTGAGGTGATGTGACCTGTGGTGATTGGTTGAGGCGTGGTTGTGGCTTGAGTGCATAAAAACACTTGTACCCCGAGGCTCGGGGGAGTGGAAGAGAGAAGCTGCCTGAGTAAACAGCATTAAGAAGAACCGGTGGTTGTGTTTTCCTTGCTGGTTGAGTTGGACGCAACAAGTGGTGTGAAACCTGGGAACAGACTCCCCCACCGAAGAGGTTCAGAACTTTCTGCAGTCAGGGACTGTGGACAGGATGAATACAGTAAGTAACTCACAATCCTGGGGTTGGGATTAGGCTCTCGGTAAGAGACAATAAGGCTCTCCAGCTCTTGAGACGAGATAGTGAAAGTAAGAGGGTAATAGGGACAGTCTATGGATTACTTTCTTTTTCTAACCATTTGGGTAATTTTTTCTTACTGCCTTTTGGTTTCTAATCCTTTTTTTGTTGCTGTGGCGACGTGTGGGGTGTGAAAGACTAGGTATGGGGTCGTCACAGTCACACCCAATTTTTTCAGCGCTCGATGAGCTGCTAAGAGCGAAGGGCGCAAAACTCAAAAAGGATATCAAAGTCTTGGCCTCCTTGCCATGAGGTCTGGTAGCTATTTTTCCAGGGGATAGGATAGCACAACGTTTAGTCATCCCTTGTCTTCATGGCTTATACCCAGCCACATCACAAAAAAGGGGAGAAAAAGGATTTGGGTCTTCAGGCACCCAGCTTACCTGTCTGTCATTACAAATGGATCAGTGTCCTGTACTGGAGTTACAGGTGGATGGAAAATCCATCTTGGGGCTTTTAGATACAGGAGCTGATAGGTCCATAATTGCAAGGAAGGACTGGCCAAAAGGATGGCCGATTCAGGAGTCAGAACAAATATTACAAGGCCTGGGCTATGCAAAGAGCCCAGACATAAGTGCCAGGATGTTCCCTTGGAAAGATAAGGAAGGGCATGATGGGATGTTTCAACCATATGTGCTTGAGCTGCCCATTACCTTATGGGGTAGGGATTTGTTGAAGAATCTACAATTAAGACTTACTAATGAATATTCTGATGCCTCCCAGAAGATGATGAAAGACATGGGATGGCAGCCATCCTTCGGGTTGGGAAAAGGGTTGCAAGGAAGGAAATCCCTGATTCTCTCAATTAAAAGAAAGCCTCGGGAAGGAATGGGTTTTTCCTAGGGGCCGCTGGGGGATGCATTCCCATAACCTGGAAAACTGAGGAGCCGGTGTGGGTGCCTCAGTGGCCATTATCCTCAGAAAAATTACAAGCTGCTGAGGAATTAGTTGAAGAACAATATCTTTTGGGTTATATTCAACCTTCTATATCTTTATGGAATACCCCAATTTTTGTTATCAGAAAGAAATCTGGCAAATGGAGGTTATTACATGATCTGCAAGCTATTAATGCACAGATGCAGGTGATGGGCTCCATTCAGATGGGTCTGCCTCTCTTATCTGCCCTGCCAGAAAAGTGGCCTCTAATAGTAATTGATATTAAAGATTGTTTCTTTTCCATTCCCTTGGATTTGAAAGATAGTGTTAGATTTGCTTTTACTTTGCCCTCCTGTAATCATGAAGAGTCTGATCAAAGATTTGAGTGGGTGGTGCTGCCTCAAGGAATGGCTAATAGTCCTACCATGTGCCAGCTTTATGTAGGAAAAGCAGTGGAACCAATTAGGGAAAAATATCCCAAACTTCGCTGTATTCATTATGGAAAGATGGTAGAGAGTTTAAGGCAATGGGGTTTGCATATTGCCCCAGAGAAAGTGCAACAAGATAAAATAGTGTCCTATTTATGAGCAAGGATCGCCCCATCAGCCGCTTGGCCTCAAAAGATACAGTTGAGGGTTGATTCCTTGCATACTTTAAATGATTTTCAGAAGTTGTTAGGCAATATCAATTGGATTCGGCCCTATTTGAAGATCCCAAATGTTAAATTAAAACCTCTGTTTCAAATTTTAAAAGGAGACTCAGAGTTAAGTTCCAAAAGGGAATTAACACCCGAGGCTAGAAAGGCCCTTACCCTAGTGGAAGAAGAATTGATTAAAGCCCAGCTTCAGCATTGTAGAGAAGGGTTACCCATCATTTTGATAATATTACCTACTGAGATGCAACCCACAGGATTATTGTGGCAAGAAGGCCCATTGTTATAGATCCATTCCAAAATATCCGCTGGGAGGACATTAGATCATTACCCTACAACAGTGGCTTCTTTAGCCTTGTTGGGAATTCAGCATTGTTTACAATTTTTTGGTATAAAACCCAGCTCTATTGTAATCCCTTATGATGGGTATTAGCAAACGGTCCCAACAGCAAATATTGATGAGTGGGCTATTTTAGCCTGTATTAATGAGGGCCTGTTTGATAATCATTATCCCAAACATCCGTTAATGACCTTTCTAAAGGAACATCCAGTCATTTTCCCTCAAGTGGTAAGGAAAACACCCATTAAAGATGCAGTTAACGTGTTTACTGATGGATCAAAAACCGGATGTGGAGTATATATGGTAGAGGGGAAAGATCCTGTGGTCAGGCAGTATCATCCCTGTACTCCGCAGATGGTGGAATTATAAATAGTTATTGAGGTCATTAAGGATTGTGATTTTCCTTTTAATCTAATTTCAGATTCACAATATGTAGTCAATTTAGTTTTATCCCTAAAAGTGGCTGGCCAAATAAAAGCTCGTAGTACCATCCAAGCCTTGGCCTTACAATTACAGAAGTTGCTGTGGGAAAGACGCCAACCATTATATATTGGACATGTCCGTGCCCATAGTGGGCTTCCAGGACCCTTAAGTAGGGGAAATGATATTGTGGATAATTGTACTTGTATGAAGTTCATATTTTTAGCATCCCCTATGGAGTTAGCCTCACAATTTCATTCTAAATTTCATGTTAAAACTCTGCAGAGAAAATTTGGAATCTCTAGAGCACAAGCTCAGGATGTAGTCACTACCTGTGGAAGTTGCCTTGAGTTTCAACACCCGCCTTCTTATGGAGTGAATCCTAGAGGATTGCTCCCTCTACAGGTGTGGCAGATGGATGTGACACATTTTTCAGAATCTGGCAAATTGAAATATGTTCATGTATCCATTGATACATGTTCAGGAATAGTTTATGCATCTCCCATGGCAGGGGAAAAGGCCTCCCATGTTATACAGCATTGTTTGGAGGCCTGGGCAGCTTGGGGTAAACCCCAACAACTTAAAACAGATAATGCCAAAACCTTGGTGTCTTTTTGTCAACAGATGGAAGTACAAGTTAAACATGGCCTGCCATATAATCCTCAAGGCCAAGGAATCATTGAACAAGCACATAGAACCTTAAAAGAATTATTAATAAAACAAAAAGGGGGAATAGGCTATGGCCATACCCCAAAGATAAGACTCCCCTTAGCTCTTTTTACCTTAATTTTTTTACAATTGGATAAGGAAGGTTGCTCTGCTGCTGAACGACATGCTAATACCAGCCCCAGTAAACCGGGGTATGCTAAATGGAAGGATGTGCTTACAGGATCATGGAATGGTCCGGATCCCATGTTGGCCTGGGCAAGAGGTCCTGTTTGCATGTTTCCACAGAATTGCGCAGAGCCAGTGTGGGTTCCGGAGAGGCTAGTGCAACGCTGTCAAAATGAAGAAGCTGATTTTGCTGGTGATGAGCATGTGTCTGACCCTGATGGGTGCAGAACCCAGATGGGGGATACTGTCGGTGTTTCCCAGGCCGATGCCTCTTCGTCATGATGCTTTCTGTTAAGAAATTCCTATTAAGAAATTGGACTGCAAATTTTGATGGCAAGATGAATGAGCTTCGCTTGGCGATTGTCACTGTGAATTCTACTCGAGTGGATCCTGGCTTGGCAACGGGAAAGAATGGGCTGGGATAGGTGCCCTCACTGTGGCCCTTGTTTTGGCATGCATGTTGTGTGTATGGTGTATGTGTTGATTGTGGAATGCCCAGGTCCACACTGCCACCATGGTGGTGCAAGCTTTTGCCGCAGTGGAAGCAGGGCAGTCACCTCAGATTTGGCTTGCTGCCATGAAGAATGAACAATGAAGCCATCCCTCCGTGGGGTTGTAAGGCTAAGCACTGCACAGAGGTTAGTCTGGAAGCTGTTTGACAATCTCTGGGAGGTATGTCTGATTGCATGAGGGTTGAGTGTCCTAGTGTCCTTCCCCCAGGAAAAATGGCACGGGAGCAGGTCAGGGTTGCTCTGGGTAAAAACCTGTGAGCCTAAGAGTCAATCCTGTACATGGCCCCTATTTCTGCACACTGGGGATCAGACCTCTATCTTCACCCACGGAGCTTGCTTCAAAAGAACATAAAAGGAGGAATTGTGAGAAGCCATTCCAGACTCCCTGGCCAGCCCAGATAGAAATCTGTGCCAGGCAGTAAACAAGCCTACATTTGGTGGATGGCTCGCCCTTAATCCCTGATTGACTGAGCAAGCCTGCCTGGTGAGGTGATGTGACCTGTGGTGATTGGTTGAGGCGTGGTTGCGGCTTGAGTACATAGAAACGGCTCAGGGGAGTGGAAGAGAGAAGCTGCTTGAGTAAACTGCATTAAGAAGAACCAGTGGTTGCGTTTTCCTTGCGGGTCGAGTTGGAAGCAACAGTTAACCTGGTTTACATAACACCACCTCTCAAAAGAAATAAAACCAAGGGACTAGAGACAAAGCTTGGCAGTTAACACAAGAGACTGCTCTCCCAGAGGACCCAGATTCAATTCCCAGCACCTACAGTGCAGTTCAAAACTGACATCATGTTCCAGGGATCCACAACCCTCTTTTGGCCTTTGAGGAATCTACAAGCTTTTGATACACATTGAGGCAAAACAACATACATGTGTGTGTGTGTGTGTGTGTGTGTGTGTGTGTGTGTGTGTAGGCAAAAAAGCTCCCTGACTGTCTAACTCTCTAGGTAAGGGAAGTGTATGACTAGAGACCCAGCACTCAGGACACTGAGCTGGATCACAGGGAGTTCAAGATAGCTTAGACTGTGTGACAAAACCCTTTCTCAAGTAAGTAAATAAGGCAATATTGCTAAACAGAAGAGACTTTTCTGAGTTGGGGAATGAAAATATTACCAACTTGAAAAAAAAAAACCCAGGCAAAACAGACACAATTTGTTCATAGAATTTTAAGAAATTTCTTAATGAATTTCAGCGTTTGTGCCATTCCTCTGTGGGACCCTGAAAGGAAGCTTGTTTTGGTTGAACTAGACTTGCTCTTAAGACCCAGTAGAAAGATCTACAAGGGACAGAACCATGAGCCACGTTCCCAGGCACAGGTGCCTGACACCACAGAGCCCCAAACGCCATAATTCTGTGACTATCAGTCACACAGTCAAAGCCCCCAAGCATTCTAGCTTGACTCCACCCTCACAGTTATCTGACTTTAGCCAGGAATGCTACTCTCCAGTTACCTTGCAACAACATGATAGCCCAGCCCAATAGAAAAGGAACTGCTTGGTCCTTCCTCTCTCTCTTAGGCTCTTACCTTCTTACTCCCATTTCTAGCTCTCCTTTCTCCTCCCTTCCCCCCTTCTCTCCACTTGGCCATGGCCAGCCTCTCTCTTTCTACTTTCTCTCTTTCTCCCTGCATTTCTACAATAAAGCTCTAAAACAGTGGGGGTCCATCCCATAATCAGCCTCCAAAAGCTGACACCATTGCACACACTAGCAAGATGTTGCTGAAAGGACCCTGATATAGCTGTCTCTTGCAAGGCTATGCCGGTGCCTAGCAAACACATAAGTGAATGCTCGCAGTCAGCTATTGGATGGATCACAGGGCCCCCAATGGAGGAGCTAGAGAAAGCACCCAAGGAGCTAAAGGGGTCTGCAACTCTATAGGTAGAACAACAATATGAACTAACCAGTACCCCCCCAGAGATCATGTCTCAAGCTGCATATGTATCAGAAGTTGACCTAGTCAGCCATCAGTGAAAAAAGAGGCCCATTGATCTTGCAAACTTTATATGCCTCAGGAACAACAGGGCCAAGAAGTGGGAGTGGGGGGTGGGGGAGTAAGGGGAGGGTTTGGGGGACTTATGGGGTAGCATTGGAAATGTAGATGAAGAAAATACCTAATTAAAAAAAAAAGGGAAAAACAAAAAACAAAAACAGTAACTCTCTGCTCATCAAGGCCTGCCGTGCTTAAAGGATGGGGTAGGATTTCCCTTAAAGAGCCACATCTAACTTTCTGGAAGGCATTCCTGTGACCCCCCTCCCCTGCCCATGGACAGGATGAAGGATTCTTGCCTGCATGGGAATCACTCAGTGCCTGCTCTCTCCCTCTCTCCTTCCCTAGGCCATGAGACTGGCTGAACTGCCCACGGGGCACCCACTTTGTTCTCAGCTCTTCCAAGATGTCCAGCTCTGTCTGGGATGCCCAAAACTGAGAACCTGCTATCTCTAGACTCTGTGAGGCCCAGTGACTTCACACTGCCTGCCCCTTGTCCCCGCCCCTACCCCCAACCCCCAGGAGGCAGGGTTCCATGCCTTCTCTCAGGCAGACACCCAACTGTGATCAAGTGGAAAGCTTATGGCAGTCCTCCCTTGTCCACCTGACCAGAGCACCAGAAATCTGAGAGGAACCCTGTTTTCTCCCTCTCCATTTATTCCCCCATGCCTGCTACCCAAAATTCCCCCATCCTTGAGCAGGGTAAACAGACCTCGAGTGCTTGGGACAATGGATTTTAAGGCTTAGGTGGAATTGCCTGCCTTGCTGTACCTGCAGTTTTCTACAGGAACTTAGAGGGAATAGACTGCCCAGCTAAGCTTGCTTTGCAACATAATCCGTTGAAACAAAGGATGGGTTTTATGGTCTTCCCTTTATAAGCTGGAGCTGCAGAATTAAATCTTGAGTTTTGATCAGAACCTTGTCTTGACTCTGTGCTTCTCTTGTACCTCATCCTTTTCCATTTCCAGACCCCCTTTCAGGTAAACCCAGTTTTCCATTGGCATTCAATGGCTACAGGTGGTGCTGGAACAAGGAGTCTTAAAATGGGGTGCCCCCTCCCCTGCCCATGGACAGGATGAAGGATTCTTGCCTGCATGGGAACCACTCAGTGCCTGCTTTCCCCCTCTCTCCTCCCATAGGTCATGAGACTGGCTGAACTGCCCACGGGGAAATGCTGTCTTGGGTAGAGGTCCAGAGAAAACAGAGGAAAAGTAACAGTATCCTGCACACTAAGCAAAGAACAGCATTAATTGTAGCACTAGACATAAAGTTTATTATTTTTTTTTGAATAGTGTTTTTCCATTAGGTGCATTTAAGCAGGATAGAACGAGGCTGGAGTCATGCTGACCAGATGCTGATTTCACTCAGGGGTGACAGTGCATTCCACAGGAGAATTCTATGTAGGGAAACATACACACCCAAGAGCTCCTTCAGGATAGAGGAGCAGGGTTTAAAAAACAGATGTTAGAAAAATTCTTAGCTCAATTAGATTTATGCATCGAGTGGTTCAGAGAAGTAGGAAGAAAGAGAGAGAAATAGAGAGAGAGAATATGTTTCCACAGTCCAGGACCTGTTAGCAAAAAAAAAAAATGGACATAAGCTATTTCAGAGTTCTGCTAGGGACAGTTGGAAATTGAGAGATGTCCTGCTTCCTCTTTGGCTCCCACTGGAGCTATCCTTAGTCCTAGATAAATCTAGTTCCCTTTGGGACACAAAGTTCTCTTCCCTCTCTGTCTATTGTCTGTCCTTGGTGCAAGAATCTGTCCATGTGTGTCAATTTATGTCTATTTTCATATCATTATTTGAATTATTGTTGTTCTGTGTTTCATGTTGAAAAGAAAAAAAAATGGTTAAAACTATAGCTTCTGGCTATCCACCCCTCGATTTAGTTTAACTTCTTTAGAACCGAGTCCCAATTTGTACAGCAGAAACTGTTAAGTTACTCTGCACTGTCGTTGGGAGTCAAGCACAGCTGGAGACAAGGTGTTTTCCCCTTGAAATTACAGCTAGAAAGAATGAGAAAATTTTGTTTGGTCTAAATATATAAGATGTGTGTAGCCACTTCATTTTTGTTTCTGACTGGTTTTAAAGGTATAAATATGTTCAGCATGTCTTGGTTATAGAGTATTGGCTTATAAGTTATTGGATATGATTAGAAATTTGTAACATTGCTAAGAGTAAGTTAGCTTAAACCAGGAAACTCAGGGTTGGAATCATTCTAAACAACAACACATGGCATGAACCAACCCAGGAAAACAAACCTCTAAAGATACTTCTATATTGGGATAATATTTTATGTAATTCCTATCCTGGAAACTAGACTTATAAAGGATAGAATATAAAACAGTGTCTCTTTAATGAGGTGTGAAAGCTGCTCTGTCATGCATTCATACATAAGAACTGGAAGCCAAACTTTGTAATATGCACATGCACACACATGCCCTATATATTTTGTAGAAAAATAAATTGAACTCCACATAAAACCAGAGACACTGAAACTTATAGAGGAGAAAGTAGGGAAAAGCCTTGAAGATATGGGTACAGGGGAAAAATTCCTGAATAGAACAGCAATGGCTTGTGCTGTAAGATCGAGAATCAACAAATGGGACCTAATAAAATTGCAAAGCTTCTGCAAGGCAAAAGATACCGTCAATAAGACAAAAAGGCCACCAACAGATTGAGAAATGATCTTTACCTATCCTAAATCAGATAGGGGACTAATATCCAATATATATATAAAGAACTCAAGAAGGTGGACTCCAGAAAATCAAATAACCCCATTAAAAAATGGAGCTCAGAGCTAAACAAAGAATTCTCACCTGAGGAATACCAAATGGCTGAAAAGCACCTGAAAAAATGTTCAGCATTCTTAATCATCAGTGAAATGCAAATCAAAACAACCCTGAGATTCCACCTCACACCAGTCAGAATGGCTAAGATCAAAAATTCAGGTGACAGCAGATGCTGGCAAGAATGTGGGGAAAGAGGAACACTCCTCTATTGTTGGTGTGATTGCAAGCTTGTACAATCTGGAAATCAGTCTGGCAGTTCCTCAGAAAACTGGACATAATACTACCTGAGGATCCTGCAATACCTCTCCTGGGCATATATCCAGAAGATGTTCCAACCGGTAAGAAGGACACATGCTCCAATATGTTCATAGCAGCCTTATTTAAAATAGCCAGAAGCTGGAAAGAACCCAGATGCCCCTCAACAGAGGAATGGATATAAAAAACGTGTTACATTTACACAATGGAGTACTACTCAGCTATTAAAAAGAATGAATTTATTTAATTCTAGGCAAATGGATGGACCTGGAGGGCATCATCCTGAGTGAGGTAACCCAATCACAAAAGAACTCACACAATATGTACTCACTGATAAGTGGATATTAGCCCAGAAACTTAGAATACCCAAGATATAAGTTACAATTTGCAAAACACATGAAACTCAAGAAGAACGAAGACCAAAGTGTGGACACTTTGCCCCTTCTTAGAATTGGGAACAAAACACCCACGGAAGGAGCTACAGAGACAGAGTTTGGAGCTGAGACGAAAGGATGGACCATCTAGAGGCTGCCATATCCAGGGATGCATCCCATAATCAGCTTCCAAACGCTGACACCATTGCATACACTAGCAAGATTTTGCTGAAAGGACCCTGCTTTAGCTGTCTCTTGTGAGACTACGCCGGGGCCTAGCAAACACAGAAGTGGATGCTCACAGTCAGCTATTGGATGGATCACAGGGCCCCCAATGGAGGAGCTAGAGAATGTAACCAATGAGCTGGGGGGATCTGCAACCCTATAGGTGGAACAACAATATGAACTACCCAGTACCCCCCAGAGCTCTTGTCTTTAGCTGCATATGTATCAGAACATGGCCTAGTAGGCCATCAGTGGAAAGTGAAGCCCAGTACAGGAATGCCAGGGCCAAGAAGTGGGAGTGGGTGGGTGGGGGAGCATGGGGGGCACTTTTGGGATAGCATTGGAAATGTAGATGAAATAAATACCTAAAAAAAAAATGTTTCTGCTTCAATACAAGAAGTTAGGACTTTCAATCATTTGCTGGATATTATTCATTATATAGAGCGTGTTTTATTAGCTGAAACTAGTGAAGGTGTTTTTCTACATGTCCTCTCTCTAATACAATTAGCATTAAAATTTTGGGTAGAAGTTGTTACTCCAGAAAAGATTCAAAAACAATATTTTTTTGATATTTGTGACGTCAGTTCTTTCCTAATCAAATTGTGGCACAGAAAATTCAAATAAGAAAAAATAGTCTATTTACTTTAAAAAGTTTCTAGGAGATGTTAATTGGAAATTTTCAACCTCTGATATTCTTCAGGGGTATGCAAATTCCAATTTCCCTGGACAATTAACTGATGAGGGACAAATAGCTTTGCAAGAAGAAGAGGAAGCTATTAGTCAACAACAGATATATTATACAGACTATGATCAATTGTTGGCTCTTTGGGTTATTGCCACTGATGTGCCCACAGCAATTTTTTGGCAAGGGGACCATTACCGTGGATTCATCATTCTTTCTGTCCAAGTAAAGTTTGAATACCCTATTATGAATCTGTTGCTTTGTTAATAGAGATTTGTAGGATAATATTATGAAAGTATTTTGGAAAGAATGTCTTAAGTACCTGATAAAATGTTTGTTCCATATTCCAAACAGCAACTAAATTGGTTATTGTAGAATACTGATATTTGGCCTATGGCATGTGCAATTTTTTCATGCAAAATTGACAAGTTGTTCCAATTTGCCTGCATGCAACCCTTGATATTTCCTGAAATTTTGCATATATAGCCAATAGAGATAGTGCTTAATGTATGTACAGATGGCTCATCTAATGGGAGAGCAGCATCCATAATTGGATCCTATGTTTATTCTTTGAATTTACCCCCCTGCTTCACAAATAATTGAATATGAATTGTAGCCACTGTTTAGGAAATGTTGAAAAGTTCAGCTTTCAATTTCTATACTGATAGCCAATATACACTCCAGGGTTTTCAATTGCGTGAAATTGTTCCTTATTTTAGATACTGCTAATGCTCAAATTTTGCAATCATTTATGCAAATACAACTCGATTTAAGAAAACATACTATTCCTTAACTTTATAGGACATTTAAGAGCTCATACTGGATTGCCTGGACAGTTTCCTTAGGGCCATGCCACACCAGATTTGAATACCAGGCAGATTATAGGCCTTACACAGAAACAATTGGCTCACTCTCACCGGAGTTTGGAACCTCTTCCCTAATTCCTCTCTCCAATAACCCTGGTGGCATTAGCAAAGTAGCTCTGGGACTCCCATATAGGCGTGCCCCTTACCACCCCTTGAAGAGTGGGTCAGAGGCTTAGATGCCCACCCAGGGATGAGTGGAATGTAGATTGCAGCCCTGCCACACCTGACTGACCAGAGCACAGGTGGAACTCTGGCAGGGTGTGGGTCTTTCCATACACCATCTTCCCCTGGGCCCCCTTTTTAGTTCCTAACAACCCCAGACCCTTAGAAAAGTTATTCTACTGGAGATAAATGGAAGGGACTGTGTCCACTGAGAAGGTTGAGGGTGGCAGTTTGCTCTGAGACACAACAAAACCAGAAATTACTTTCCAGAAGGTCCAATTGGTAGCACAGCCCACTATTTGCACTGGGCTTCCTGTCAGCTGAGGTCCTAGCATAATATGAGGTGTCACAGATAAATTTCAGGATGGGTTTATGAACAATATTATTTTGAAACAAGATTTTAAAAATAAAAGCTGTGCAAATCATACGGTTCAGTAGATGAGGGTGCTTTAGGCAAGCCTGATGTCCAGCTTGTTCACTCTGTGGAACTCATACAGCAGGAAGAGATTTAATTACAGAAGTTGAACTCTGAACTCCACATGCATGTTATGGCGTGAGTATGAGCACTTGTACACTCTTACTACATGTGCACATGTGTGTGCACCCACATACTTGAACATAGGATGATCTTTTCATCTATGTAGACTACCATGGCAATTCAGTCCACTTCTGATTTGTCCTCACCAGCCAAGACCTGAGTCCCATTATTTCCTCGGTCACAGAAGCCCTATCATTATGCATCTTTCAGTGGCAATTTGTGGGAACTAAAAATGGGGCCTGGGGAAGAGGAGGGAGGGAGGACCCATGTCCTGCCAGAGTTCCACCTATGTTCTGGACAGGCAGACGTGGGAGGGATGCCAGACGCATTCCATTCAGCCCTGGGTGGGCATCCAAGCCTCTGACCCACTCAACAGGGGTGAACAAGGGGCAGCCAAACCTGGGGTCTCAGGGCCACACTCTGTAGCCCCTGGGTTATGGGAGAGAGGCAAGAGGGAAGAGAGGTTCTCACGAATGCGAGAGTAAGCACAGCCTTGATGAGCAGAGTCTGTCAATGGTTTTAGATCTTTATTGTAGAAAGGCAGGGAGAAAGAGAAAAGGATAGAGAGAGAGAAGCCTAGAGAGAAAGAGAGTAGGGGTAAGAGGAGAGGAGAGGAGAGGAGAGGAGAGGAGAGGAGAGGAGAGGAGAGGGGAGGGGAGGGGAGGGGAGGAGAGGAGAGGAGAGGAGAGGAGAGGGGAGGGGAGGGGAGGGGAGGGGAGGGGAGGGGAGGGGAGGGGAGGGGAGAGGAGAGGAGAAGAGAGGAGAGGAGAGGAGAGGAGAGGAGAGGAGAGGAGAGGAGAGGAGAGGAGAGGAGAAGAGAGGAGATGAGAGGAGAAGACAAGAGAGAGGAAAGAGGAGTGAGTGAGGTGAGAGGTAAGAGAACAAAGGAATGAGAGAGCAAGGAGGGTCAAATAGCCCCTTTTAAAGTGAGCTGCTATCTTTTCTGTTGCTAGGTAACTGGGAAGGAGTCTAGTCTGAAGGTCAGAAGCTTGGGACATTGCCTATGTGACTGCTAGCCATGATTCTCTTCTGGGGGCTGTGGGGGGGGGGCAGTAATGTAGGCAGGAGCCAGAGTTCCAGGAGCCTGAGAGAACTCTTTCTGTCCCATGTAGGTAAAATATGACCATCGGGTCCCGGGGTTCAGCATCTCAGCTCGACTGGAGACCAACCTGTGTGTGCCCAATGCCCCACAGCAATTAATCAAAATTTCCCCACCCCAGTGTGGGTAGTATTACACAAATGACCAACACTAATGTGTATCAGGAAGTTGTAGCTGAGAGATAAAAGGAGGGATGAGGAGACCTCCCATTTCCTCTGTTTCCCAGAATATCCTGGGGCTTCAAAGTGTTACTCATAGAGCAAACTGTTGATCACAAAGAACTAATCAGGGCCATTCCCTTTATGAGGACTCTTCATCCAGATACCATTCCTTTGATGACTTTGTGAGCAGCGTAGGGAAGCACTGGGGAGATGGCTCAGTGGCTAACAGCACTTGCAGATCTAAGGAGGACCCACATTAATTCCTAGTACCCACAATCATCACTTATTCTAGTTGTAAGAGATCCAACACCCTCTTCTGGTCCCACTGGTACAACACTTTGCACATGGTGCACATACATACATCTAGACAGAACACACATATGTTTCATTTTGAAAAAGTTTAAACCACACATACATATAATTTTTACTTTCAATTATTTTTCATGAAATTAATTTTTAAAAAATATCAAGACATTTAAAATTATCAATCTGAGTACACTCACATGTGAACGTGCACATGGAGGCCTGAGATCTGTGTTTGTGTTCCCCTCTTTTGTTCTACTTTTTAAAAATCAATTATTATACTTATTTGGGGAAAGGTGGGCTTACAGTACACATGCAGAAGTCAGAAGACAACTTAGAGAACTAAGTTCTCTCCTCACACCAGTGTATTGCATAGATCCAACTCATGTCATGAGGTTGGCTGGGAGAGCTTTTACTGACAGAGCATTTGCTAGCCCTCCATCTTCTTTGAAACAGATTATCTCACTAAACCTAGAGTTGACCCTTTCAACTAGACTGACTTCCAGCATTGGAGTTATAGCCATAACATGTTGTACCGGACTGTTCCAACACTACTGGGGATCAAAACTTAGACCCTCGAACTTCAAGCAGCCAAAACTTTACTCACGATGAACCATCCCCCAAGACCCAGACTTGATTAATATATTCTATCCAGTAAAAAAATTCAAAAGAAAAGCCATCTCTAATCACCAACCATAGACTTGTGTTAAAAACATTTTGGGACAGATCTGACCTGCTCCCAACACAATGAAAACTGAACTGTAGTCTTCTTTCCCTAGGCAAGGATTTCCTTTTGATAGTTCAGTTACCCCTGGCAAACCATCTGAAATATTAAATAGATAATTCTGGATATAGGCTGAGGATAGATAGATAGATAGATAGATAGATATGGCTTGCCTAGAACACCCAAAAAAACTGTGTTTGATCCATGAATACACAACTACTCACAATATAAGTTTTACAATTTTGATTCTAGAATCTCCAGTTTCAAAGGATCCAATCCAATGCCCTGTTCTGGCCTTTGTGGGTACAGCATGCATACAATGCAAAGACATGCATGCAGGCAGAACACTCATATATAAAAGAAAAATACGTCTTTAACCTGGGGGCATAGTGGTGACACTTTTCATTTCAGCATTCAGGACGTAGTGGCAGGGGGATCTGAGTTCAAGGCCATTCTGGTCCACATAGTATGTTTCTAGAACAGCCAGAGTTATGTAGCGGGTTTGTCTCAAAAATAGAATGGGAAGTAGAGGTAGGAGCATGGCAGGACAAAACCCTATCCAAAAAATGCCAAAATGAACAAATAAAACATACTACACTGGTTACTTTCCTCATTACTGTGAAAGTTACGTACCGGATAAAAGCAACTTAAGGGACAGTTTGTTTGGGCTCACTGGTGTAAGAGGAGACAGTCCATCTCAATGGAGTCCCCAAGGTGTGTCTCCTGGGGATCCCAAACTCAGTTTGGCTGACCTTGAACATTAGCCTCCACCCATATTACTCTGAGCAGTGTGAAGAAATTTTCCCCCTTCCCCTGATGGGAATCCTGAGCATGTATCACAGCTTTGTTCAACATGTGCCCACTCTATACACTACCCATTCACCAGATTCTTAGTGGCTGCCTGCCTTCTGGGACAAACTGTCACCTAGTATCAGTCAGTGTGAATGAACACAGCTGGGTCATGTCCTGGTGAGTGCAAAAGGGCATGGAAGGGAAGTGCCCTCATCAAAAAAAGGGACTGGGAGGATTTACTCTGGGATCCTGTACACATTCATATTGGAAGGTGCTTAAGGGTCAGGCACTTCTTAAGCATGCTCAATTTAAAGTCCGACTCCAGGAGTCATGGACTGCAGACTTGGGTCTGTAATTCTGGGTGAGATCCAGGAACACACACATTCAAAGGGCATAAAGTGAGACAAAAAATACTTCTACTTACTTTTTTGTAGTTTTTGCTGAAGCACAAATGGAAATTTGAAGGCACCTGAAGGCGCCTGCCTTGCCTTGTTGCTAACAGCAGGGTTACTGGTGGGCAGCTCCCATTGCATGACTAACAAGCCCAGAACCTTATTTCACTTAAATTGTCTACCTGAATTTTGTTTTGTTGGCTTGATTGACTTTGAGGATGGTTTGGTAGGAGTGTTCACATAAGATAGAGCACATTATGTAGCCCAATTCATTAATGAGCACAAGAGATCTCCTACTTTGGTCCCCTGAATGCTGAGGTTATAAGCAAGATTCGCCATGACCAGATTGTCTTTTTTTTTAAGATTTATTCATTTATTATATGTGTGTTTATACACAGTAGCTGTACAGAGTACAGATAGATGTGAGCCTTTATATATTTGTTGGAAATTGATTTTTTTTTTTTTTTTTAGGAACTCTGCTCACTCGGTCAGCCATGCTCACTCCAGTCAACTCAGTTTGTCCCTGCTTGCTGTGGCCCAAAGCCTTATTTATCATTATACATAAGTACACTATAGGTTACTTCAGACACACCAGAAGAGGGCATCAGATCTCATTTAAGATAGTTTTGAGCCTCCATGTGTTTGCTGGGATTTGAACTCAAAACTTTCAGAAGAACAGTCAGTGTTCTTGACTGCTGACCATCTCACAAGCCTCCAAGATTATCTTTTGTTTAACAACAACAAAAATTTTTTAAAAATATTTTAGTTATGTATACTGAGGGGCAGTAAATGCTGGGGGATGCAGGTGCTGTGGGTGGCATACGCTGTGGAATAGCAGATGGCAAAAGGATCGAGTAGCATATGTTATGGGTTAATGTTGGAGGTGGTGTATGCTGGGGATGACATATATGGGTGGTTTGACATATGGAGGGATTGGCTTATGAATGTGACTAGAGGGGCCCTGGAGAGCAGAGGCTGATACATATCAGACACAGAACCTCCTGGAACTGTAGTTACAGGTAGATGTAAGCCAGAGGAACTCAAACCCCATAGAACAATAGTGTGTGCTCTTAATCCAAGATTCTTCTCCCTAGTCCCATTAAATAATTATTTTAAATTAACTTTTGCCTTGGCATACCCTTGGAAGCCAGAGGACAGCTTTGGAGGGCTGGTTTCCACCTTCTACATCCTAGGTCCTGGTGACCAAACTCAAGTCATGAGGGTCAGTTGCAAGTGCCTTTACCCTGTGAACAGCTGACATGTCACCTGATCCTCCTTATTGATGACAAATTCTGCAGTGATAGTTAATTTAAATTTCCTGATGTGAATGGTGCTGTCTTTAACCCCAGCACTCAGGAAGCAGAGACACCTGGATCTCTGTAAGTTTTTAAAGGACAGCCAGGACTACACAGAGAAAATGTCTTGAAAAAAGAAAGCAAGGACTGGAGAGATGACTCAGCAGTTAAAAGCATTGACTGCTCTTCCAGAGGACCTGAGTTCAATTCCCAGGAAGCACATGGTGGATCACAACCATGTGTAATGGGATCTGGTGCCCTCTTCAGGTGGGGCTGAAGAGACCAATGGTGTACTCACATATAAGATAAATACATCTTTAAATAAAAATAAAAACATAAGACAAAATTTCATAATTTTTCTAACTGATGAGTTCCTGTCAATTAGGATATAGACAGACACTTTGACTAGAAATGCAGATGCATCTTGTGTTCTTTTAAACATACATAACATTATCAAAATGGAGGGATTCAACTTGATCTGACTACAGCTCTAGCAACCATGATTATGTCCGAATAACCCTGTCAGGTCCCCTCCCTCTGTTTCCCTTTGTACTATCATGAATCTAACCCATCAGAATGATAAGCAAAGTTCTGTCACTCACACCTGGCAACAGAAGTGCAGGGATGCTCCCAACATCTTTGCTATTAGCTTGAGATGAGCAGGCATTTGCTTAAGTTGCTTTTGTCCACACACCATAAGCTCCCTTCTGTTCACATACATTTTAGAATCCACTGATCTTGTTGCCACACAGATATATGCATCAGCAGGTAAGAAATTCCCCAAAAAATGCAGTCTGAAAGCCTGGGTTTGACTGCCTCATCCTGGGTCTGCTGAAGAATGCTGTGATAATGAGCAGCACACACTCTGCTCTTCATAAAGACATGATGTGGTATGCTTTTTCCACAGGAAGACTGTGCACCAGTAATTCAGTACTGAAGGCAACAGAAGAGGGAGCAGAAATGAGTCCTGTTTAAGTCTATTAGCCTTGGAACAGAGCAGTCAATCAAAGAAATAAGGATATTGGAAATGACATCAGAACTAGAACAGCATAGCAACTATCTTGCCTGGGACATTCCTTGGTCATTTTGAACCCTGAGAAAGACATTGTAAGGGCAGGTGTCTCTTGGTGGCTGACACTTCACAAATATTTCTCCCCACAGTAATGATAAGACTTGGGTAATTATGATCTAAGACCACTGCTCTCCTTAGAAGTTTGTCCTAGAATGGTCGTGTGAATTTGCTTGGGACAGCCAATAGTTCTGTTGGCTGGGCCCAGAATCAAGAGCAGAGTGGTACAAGTAAATAAAAGCCAACCATTTTATTTAGTTGACTCGACACTGGTTATAAAAAGTCCCGGTGGGAAGACACTTAACATGAAGTCAGATGCTGTATGTGTTTTTGAGTCCGAGGACACATGTAGTAGATAAGAACTGATTCCCTCAAGTTTTCCTTTGACGACAGGTGAACTGTGACACACTGTGACACATTCAGCCTAGCTCCTGACAGAGCCAACCAAGCAAGGGCCAAGGTGGGGCATGACAAAGAATTGCATTAATTGATGAGCAAGCTGGTCACAAAATGGCCAGTGATATGCCAATTTTGCCAGGAAGCCAATTATTTTCCAGGAATAGGTGACCGGAGACATAAAGTCAGTGGCCAGGCATGCAGATGTGACTCTGATCACTGGTCACGGGTTTTTCAGTTGTGCAGAGCTCAAGATAAAAACAGTGATTATTCCCGGTTTAAAAGGTCCAGGACATAAGCTCTACCTGTGGATGCACATGTGAAAATAATTTTAGAATGAAAATACATTCTGATTTCTACTTAGGAACATAAACAGCATGAATGAAATCAGCATGACACTTTTACTTTTCTCTTTTTAATAAAACAGTAACTTTCCTCTCCTTCGCCTAGGTTGGCCTGGAATTCATGTGCAGTACATGTAAAAGTATATGCAGGAGTGCCTATGCCTGTGTATGTGCAGAGACCAGCAGGAAACATCAGGTGTCCTCTTTGACCGCCACTTTCTACTAGAAAGCTAAGTACACAAGCACATGATCTCAGAGGCTGTGCAGGCACAGAGAGGTGGGTCCTGCTGATCTAACTCAGGTCTCAAGGTAGACATGAACAGGGAAACCAGTTTCCCTACACCAGTAATTTGCAGAAACCTAACAGACTTCACATAAGCAATTGAACCTGTTGAAACTTAGTGTGTTACTCAGGATTTTCTAGAAAAGTTCTAACAAGTACATCATCAATGGGGGCAGCCCCAGATCATGTGCTTTTGGTCTCCACAGTGCCAGGAAGGGGTTGTTGAGCTCATCTATGCAATGAAAATCACTGTGGAGTGAGTTAAGGTGTGAGCACTCTCAGCTGAGTGTTTCTGGCTGCAGTGAGAGGGGAAGGGGAGTCAGGCTGAGAGTCTACACAGCTGCAGCTTGCTCCAACCAAAGGCTGATGGCCTGTGGTTGGCAATCCTGTGAAATCTTTGGCCAAGTCTTTAAAATCAGAACAAGCTGGGAGGAGAAAGAAGAGTCAGTGTCGACTTAGGCCACTGAAGATGGAGATCCATCTACCTAGTTTGCCTATGATGAAAATCCTCTCCTATCTGGATGCTTACAGTTTGCTACAGGCTGCCAAAGTGAACAAGGTAAAAGCTCCTTGGCTGAACTCCTCCATTCCGTGCACCCTACATGAGGCCCTTTGACCTTTCCCACTCAGTCTTACAGTCTTAGATACCCCAGCATCACACTCACACAGCCTGCCTTCATTCTTTCCTCCCACCCTTCCTTCTTTCTTTCCCTCCTTAAAATTAACTTATTCAGACCTGTCTACTAAGCTCTGACACATTAGTGTCTTGGAGACTTGGCTGCTTCTCTTGACCAACAGTAGCTCCATCCTTCACAATAGCAAACTGACATATCTACTGCTTATGGCTTAGTGTTATCCAGTATGAAGACCTCAAATCTGGTTAATTGAGGTAGGATTAGTGGCACATGTCTGTAATTAAAGCACTTGTAAGGTGGAAGCAAGAAGATCAGGAGTTTGGGTTAAGATCAACCACTGAATTTAATACCAGCCCAGTTGACTAGACAACCTATCTCAGAACAGTAACAGTGATAACAAAATTCTACTAAATGAATGGAACAATCTACCTTGTGGAGATGTTTTGCTAATATGTGACATCCTTGATATTCCTTGTCAGACCTTTGGAGACTGGCCCTCATTCCTCTCAGTCCTCACAAGGTGACTTGTGTTTGCTGGGGTAGGTCTACCCAGGCTAGCTCAGCCTGCAGAGCTAGGACTGTTTGATTAACCTGTGTAGACCCAGCCCAGAGCAAATTGAGAACAGGAGAGGGAGGGAGTTGCTGGTTTAAGGATTCTTTTCTCTCCCATAGAACTGGAATGAACTTGCAAGCAGTGATGTCCTGTGGAGGTAAGGAGAGGGGCAGGGTGGGATGGGAAGAGGGGACAAGATGGGGCTGAGAGGGAAGTAGAGGCCTTCTGATTCTGGACGTGGACCTCTGCTGTGTGAGGATGGTTAGTGAATAAAAGCATGCATACAGTAACTGTGGTTCTAAGGTGAGGTGACTGGGGTCAGCCTGATGGGATATCAACTGTGTATTTCAGGAAGTTGTGTCAGAAGAGATGGCTCTACTGTGACAGGGTCACCCTACAGCTCCATGGCTTAGAGACATGGAAGCAGTTCTTCATTTCCAGAACATGGCAAGAACACGCCAAGACCCGGGCAAAGCCAGAAGATTTCAATTACAAAGAAATTCCTGTGGCATTTGGTATAGTCTTGGATACGCTAGAAGAGACCCTCACTTTGTTTTTCCCAGTCTGTGCAGTCCTACATTCTCATTTAATAAGAAGGGAATTATAGTTTAACAGGATGGGCCTGCTGTACTAGTCTACATTGGAACCAATCTGTAATCTACTGACTGGTTGCTCAACATCTTAAAACCAGCCCTATCCTTCCCTTTACCTTAAGGCTTCATACTCTTCCCAGATTATAGAGAGAATTTACTGTGGAAATTACCAAATAGGCTTTAGTATTTAACTTTTTCAAAAACCTTCCTCAAACAGTTTTTGATGTAGAGATGTTTTGAAAATTTTTACATGTATTATTTTTGTGTCTCTGTATGTGAGGTGTGTACATGGCACAGTGTTTGTGTGTCAGAAGATAACTTTATGGAATCCATTCTTCTGAAGGCATGAATTTTATCTTTTCTGTTTCTTTTGAGATAAGGTCTCACTACATAGCTGTGGCGAGCCTGGAACTTGATCTGTAGACTAGGATGGCCTGAAATTCAAGATCTGCTGCTTACCTTCATGAGACTTGTATGTCTCTACACCTGATCTCTCTCTCTCTCTCTCTCTCTCTCTCTCTCTCTCTTCCTCCCTCTCTCTCCCTCTGACTGGATCTGATGTACCCTTTGCTGATCTCAAACCCTTCATGTAACAAATATGAATGACCTTGAACTTTGGAGCCTTCTGCCTCCAAATGAGTATGTTTTTAGTTTGTAGGCCTCTAGGAACAGAACCAAGAACTCTTCTGCCCAGGAGTTACAGCCGCAGGCCCCAGTGTTCATTTTGTCTCTATAGAAACAGACTAAAGAATGAATGTATCTGAACCAATGACCAGCCTGTAGTGTGCATGGCTGCCTCTCTCTTCATCTTTTCCACAGCTGTTATCCAAGCCTACTTTGTGGCAGAGGGAAGGGAAATGTACCTCTTTCAGTTAGAGTTGTCCCTCACTTGCCTTGTGTCCACATATTGTTGGGGTTTCCTTGCAGAATTTCGGGCACATCCATGTTATATCTCAAGGCATGGCTTAATAAGAAATGGACAAGGGAAGTCTGCTGTCTGTATGGTGACTTCCACGAATAGGATTTCGACCTGGGATGTTCACGAGGTGAGTCTGGCTGATAAGTGGCAAAAGTTACCTTCATATGAATTCTAATTTTATGTTTTTGTTGTTGAGAATGATGAGACGGGATTCCCCCAGTACACACCAGTCTGTCCCAGAAGTCCCCATACAGATCCATCTACCTTGGCTTCCCATGTGCTTGGATCAAAGCATTGCAACACCACACCTGATTTTTCCCTCTTCATACATTTTTTTTTATTTTTAGAATGAATTATTTTATATGTATGAGTGTTTTCTGTGCATATATGTATGTGTAATCCATGTGTGTCTGCTGCCTGTGGAGGTCACAAAGGATGTCAGGTCCCTTAAAAACTGTAATTGATGATGATTGTAAGCTGTGGGCACTGAACTCAGGTCCTCTGCTAAGCCATCTGTACAGGGCCTGTCAGTGTTTCAAAGTTTTCTTCCTAGAGTTTGTTCTCCTACAAGTTTGGGTTTACTACTAGATATTCTTTTTTTGAGATATAGTTTTGGTTATATATATATATGTGTGTGCCTGTGTTAGTTTATGGTTGGTGCTGGCTGGCAGAGGCCAGAGGCTGTGAGATAATATTTAGGCTTTGGGAACCCAACTAGGGTCCTCTGCAAGACTATTAATTGCTCTATACTGCTTAACTAACCATCAGGATTTGTTTGTTGTTGTTTTTCTGGTTTGAAACAGGGTTTCACTTTGTAAGAGCCTTGAGGGAAACTTTGTAGACCAGGCTGGCCTGAGATCTGCTAACTTGTGCCTGCTGGGATCAAAAGTGCATACCCCGCCCAGCAGGCCCCTTCAGGGTGGTGTTCCAGGCTGCTGTGAATGGGAAGGCTTCCCTGATCCTTCTTCACTTTGTTTAGTGCTGCATGGGAAGGGCACTGATTTTTTTTTCCATGTTATTTCTGTTGCCTGCCAATTTGCTGGGAGTTTATCAGCTCTCAGAGTTTTCCAGAGGAGTCATAGGGTCTCAAAGTATAGGCTCATAGTGTCTGCAAATGAAGTAATTCTGGCTTCTTTTTCCTATTGGCCACCCTTTTGTTTGTTTCTCTTTTTTTATTGTTCTAGCTAAAACGATACCATAATAACTGTGAGTAGAAAGTGTGGATATAATTGTCTTGTTCCTGATTTTTCTGGAAATGCTCTGATTTTTTTTTCCCATGCTATTTGTTGGGGTCCAGGAAAGAAACTGTTGACATTACTGCTCAATGACATGATAAAGGTTTTTTTTATACATATGAGAGAATGGCCAGAGACTCCTAGAACAGTCCAGGGTAGACAGAGAAAGAAGTAGACTGTGTTGTGTTCTTAAAAAGACTAGGATATGTTTTGTAGAGGAAAGTATAGTGAGGTGGGAGGTGTTACTCAGCAGGCAGACCCATGCTGAGGCATCCCTTCCCCTGAGGTAGGAGACATACAATGTGTATAGTGCAGAATAGAATTTATGTAGGTTCTGTGAAGCAGAGTTGAGAAAGGAGTAGAGAAAGGGAAAGCTGGAGAGGGAGAAATGGAAAATGGGAGAGAGGCGAGGCGAGGCAGGTCACTAGAAGTGGAGAGGGAAGGGGGAAGGGAAAGAGGGGAAAAATTGGTTAAGGAGAGAAATGAATCCGACAGAAGGGACAGAGAGAGCAAGGGGGAATCAAACAGCCCCCCCCTTTTAAATTAGATATATTCTTTATTTACATTTCAATGCTATCCCTAAATTTCCCTATAACCCCCCCCCACCCTTGCTCCCCTACACACCCACTCCCACTTCTTGGCCCTGGCATTCCCCTGTATTCGGGCATATAAAGTTTGCAAGACCAAGGGGCTTCTCTTCCCAATGATGGCTGACTAGTCTATCTGCTGCTACATATGCAGCTAGAGACAGGAGATCTGGAGGTACTGGTTAGTTCATATTGTTGTTCCATATATATGGTTGCAGACCCCTTCAGCTCCTTGGGTACTTTCTCTAGC
The DNA here is from genome assembly GCF_000001635.26 of Mus musculus. Lineage (NCBI taxonomy): Eukaryota > Metazoa > Chordata > Mammalia > Rodentia > Muridae > Mus > Mus musculus. The sequence continues at coordinate 109,491,544 of NC_000075.6, read as the reverse complement.
TTCTCCATTTGGGTCCCTGTGATATATCCTATAGATGACTGTGTGCTTCCACTTCTGTATTTGCCAGGCACTGAGACCTACATACAAGACAGCTATATCGGTCCCTTCAGCAAATTCTTGCTGGCATATGCAATAGTGTCAGGGTTTGGTGACTGATTATGGAATGGATCCCTGGGTGGGGTAGTCTCTGGATGGTCCATCCTTTAGTCTTAGCTCCAAACTTTGTCTCTGTAACTCCTTTCATGGGTATTTTGTTCCCTACTCTTCGGAGGAATGAAATATCCACACGTTGGTCTTCCTTCTTCTTGATTTTTCTTGTGTTCTGCAAATTGTATCTTGGGTATTCTAAGTTTCTGGGCTAATATCCATTTATCAGTGAGTGAATATCTAATGACTTCTTTTGTGATTGGGTTACCTCACTAAGGATGATATCCTCCAGATACATCCACTTGCCCAAGAATTTGATAAATTCATTGTTTTTAATAGCTGAGTAGTACTCCATTGTGTAAATGTACCACATTTTCTGTATCCATTTTTGTTGAGGAACATCTGGGTTCTTTCCAGCTTCTGGCTATGATAAATAAGGCTTCTATGAACATAGTGGAGCATGTGTTCTTATTACCAGTTGAAACATCTTCTTGGTATATGCCCAGGAGAGGTATTGCTGGATCTTCTGGTAGTACTATTTCCAGTTTTCTGAGGAACCACCAGACTGATTTCCACAGTGGTTGTATAAGCTTGCAATCCCAACAGCAATGGAGGAGTGTTCCTCTTTCTCCACATCTTCGCCAGCATCTGCTGTCACCTGAATTTTTTATCTTAGCCATTCTGACTGGTGTGAGGAATGTGTGGAATTTCAAGGTTGTTTTGATTTGCATTTCCCTGATAATTAAGGATGCTGAACATTTTTTCAGGTGCTTCTCAGCCATTCAGTATTCCTCAGGTGAGAATTCTTTTAGCTCTGAGCCCCATTTTTTAATGCGGTTATTCGAATTTCTAGAGTCCAGCTTCTTGAGTTCTTTATATATATTGGATATTAGTCCCTTATCTGATTTAGGATTGGTAAAAATCCTTTCCCAATCTGTTGGTGGCCGTTTTGTCTTATTGACAGTGTCTTTGACCTTACAGAAGCTTTGCAATTTTATGAGGTCCCATTTGTCAATTCTTGATCTTACAGCACAAGCTATTGCTGTTCGGTTTAGGAAATTTTCCCCTGTGCCCGTATCTTCGAGGCTTTTCCCCACTTCCTCCTCTATTAATTTCAGTGTCTCTGGTTTTATGTGGAGTTCCTTGATCCACTTAGATTTGACCTTAGTACAAGGAGATAGGAATGGATCAATTCGCATTCTTCTACATGATAACAACCAGTTGTGCCAGCACCATGTGTTGAAAATGCTGTCTTTTTTCCACTGGATGGTTTTAGCTTCCTTGTCAAAGATCAAGTGACCATAGGTGTGTGGATTCATTACTGGTTCTTCAATTTTATTCCATTGGTCTACCTGTCTGTCCCTGTACCAGTACCATGCAGTTTTTATCACAATTGCTCTGTAGTACAGCTTAATGTCAGGCATGGTGATTCCACCAGAGGTTCATTTATTGTTGAGAATAGTTTTTGCTACCCTAGGTTTTTTTATTCCAGATGAATTTGCAAATTGCCCTTTCTAACTCAGTGGAGAGTTGAGTTGGAATTTTGATGGGGATTGCATTGAATCCATACAGCCCCTTTTATAGGAAGCCAGGCCTACTTGTTTGTTGCCCAGTAACTGTTGGGTGGAGCTCTGAAAAAATGCTAACATGCCTCCATTTTGGGTTAATTTTAAAAAGGAGAAACTAGAAAGAGGCAAAGGTGAATCAGGAATAGGGTCATTGTAATCTTTAGTTGCTTTCTGCTGACTTTGGGACCACATGCCTGGAAAAACTAAGAAAATGGGAATGGGGTGTTGGTCTAGTCTTAGGAGAGTCTCTTGTTCCCTTGTTGTGCAGGATCTGTGGGACCATCTGTGGGTAGGAAGGAGCAGGTCCAGTAGAAGCATTCGTGTCTGTGAGAGCAGGCGCTGATGCATCTGTGAGTTGCTTCTCTGGAGCTGTCCTGGATGTAGATTTTGAGTAAACACCTGGAAATAGCAAGGTGCTGGAACACTTATGTATATTTGAGGAAGAGAATAAAGTCAAGTGCTTTTGAGAGAAAAAGAAATGTTCTTAGGTGTACATTAGAAACCCTTAGGTCTTGGTGGTTGGGGTGAGAGGAGTCCCAATCCCAGGGAACAGGAGAGGAATCCCAGCCCCTGGAATAGTTAAAAGGTAGAAACTTAAGTATACTTGCCAATCAATAGTCTATCTAGAATGGAATCTGTTTGGTCCATCGGAAGTGGATCTGAGTGGGGTTCCTGGAGCTCATATATTTACAAAAGAGATAAATCTATTAACAGCATGAACACTCTTTAAGAAGAGTTTAAAGAAAATAAAAAGCTTTGATGGAACAGAAGGAGGCACAGTGGATATTTTCTTCTGAGAGATCAAACATGTGTATATATATATATATATATATGTATATATATATATATATATATATATATACACACACACATATATGTGTGTGTATGTGTATATATATGTATATATACATATATATGTGTATATATATATATATATATATATACATATATATATACACACACACACACACATATGTGTGTGTGTCTGTGTGTCTGTGTGTGTATAAATGGCAACATGAGAGATATTTTAACTTCACATTTAAATGACAAATTAAGAGAAACTATAAAATTTGACCATTGATTATATAGTTTACGATGAGAAACACATTAATTCTTTTTTTTAATTTATTTTTTATTTATTTATTTTTAATTAGGTATTTTCCTCATTTACATTTCCAATGCTATCCCAAAAGTCCCCATACCCACCCCCCCCACTCCCCTACCCACCCACTCCCTCTTTTTGGCCCTGGCGTTCCCCTGTACTGGGGCATATAGAGTTTGCAAGTCCAATGGGCCTCTCTTTCCAGTGATGACCGACTAGGCCATCTTTTGATACATATGCAGCTAGAGTCAAGAGCTCCGGGGTACTGGTTATTTCATATTGTTGTTCCACCTATGGGGTTGCATATCCCTTTAGCTCCTTGGGTGCTTTCTCTAGCTCCTCCATTGGGGGCCCTGTGATCCATTCAATAGCTGACTGTGAGCATCCACTTCTGTGTGAGAAACACATTAATTCTATAGTTAAGAGTGATTGAGAAGAGTACTCCATTGTGTAAATATACCACATTTTCTGTATCCATTTCTCTGTTGAGGGACATCTGGGCTCAGTCTAGCTCCTGGCTATTATAAATAAGGCTTCTATGAAATAATGGAGCATGAGTCATAATTACATGTTGGAGAATATTCTGGTTATATATATGCCCAGGAGTGGTATAGCTGGGTCTTCAGGTGGCAATATGTCCAATTTTCTGTGGAACCAATAGACTGATTTCCAGAGTGGTTGTACCAGCTTGCGATCCCACAAACAATGGAGGAGGAGTGTTCCTCTTTCTCCACATACTCTCCAGCATCTACTGTCACCTGAGTTTTTGATCTTAGCCATTCTGACTGATATGAGGTGGAATCTCAAGGTCATTTTGATTTGTATTTTCCTGATGACTAAGAATACTGAACAGTTCTTTGGGTGTTTCTGAGCCCTTCCAGATTTCTCAGTTGAGAATTCTCTGTTTAGCTCTGTTCCTAATTTTTTAATATGGTTATTTGGTTCTCTGGAGTCTAACTTCTTCATTTCTTTGTATATATTGAATATTAGCCCTCTATTGTATGTAGGATTAGTAGAGATCTGTTCCCAATCTGTTGGTTGCCAGTTTATGCTAGTAACAGTGTCATTTGCCTTATAATTGCTTTGCAATTTTATGAGTTCCCATTTGTCGATTCTTGATCATAGAGCATAAGACATTGGTGTTCTGTTCAAGAACTTTTCCCCTATGCCTAAGTGTTCGAGACTTTCCCCACTTTCTCTTCTATTAGATTCAGTGTATCTGCTTTTATGTGGAGGTCCTTGATCCACTTGGACTTGAGCTTTACAAGAAGTTAAGAATGGATCAATTTGGAGTGTGTGTGTATCTGTGTGTATTTGTGTGTATATGTGTGTATGATTTCTTCTAAAAAAAATTAGTTATTTATTTTATTTGCTCTATCTACATGTACACCTGCATGCCCAAAAATGGCATCAGATCCCAGTATAGATGGTTGTGAGCCACCATGTGGTTGCTAGAATTGAATTCAGGACCTCTGAAAGAGCAGAAAGTGCTCTTAACCACAGAGCCTTCTCTCCTGCCCCGTAATTTTTTTTTTTAACCTAAAGGAAATCCTGGAAGATACCTGTTTTTCTCATTTGCAGCTATTATTGCATTGATGATACAATAATCAGCATTGAATTGATTCATTGGGAATAGATTTGTTTCATTTGTTGTAAAACTTAATACTGCCAGAAGTGGCAGGCCAGGTCTTTAACTCCAGAACTCAGGATGCAGAGGCAGGCAAGTTTGAATCCTGCCTGGTTTCTATAGAGAGTTCCAGGAGAGCCAGAGTATAGAGTGTCCCTGTCTCAAAAAACAAAAAACAAAAACAAACCAAAAACAAAAACACACCCATCCCCACTAGAATTGATGACAGGCCCATGTTCCCTGCTGCACTGTGAGTAAAAGGTGAACTGGCTCTGAGCACGGGGCTGCTGAATGTTCTTCATGCGTGTTTGTGGGAGTTGGTTCTCCACTTCCATGTGGTTCCTGGGGATTGAACTCCTGTCATCAGGTTTAGTGGCAGGTGTACTTCCCTGCTGAGCCATCTTGGCAGCCATGTTCTACTCCCTGGTCTGTATAGTAAGTGTGTGCTCCCCTCTGAGCATAATGCATGTGTCCCATTTCCCTGTCCAATCCTGCCACAAATAATATAGATGTTTGATTTTCTTCTTTGTGTTTCTCTTTCTTTTCATGTACAAAGTTATTCTGACTGCATGTATTTGCATGTGAGGGATTCAGACCTCCTGGAAGTGGAATTACAGACAGTTGTGAACTGCACTGGGTGTATAGGGAATTGTACCAAGCTCCTTTTGTTAAGAACAGCTGGTAGTCTTAACTGCTGAGCCATCTCTGCAGCCCTGTGTTTATTTACTTTTATTTATTTATTTTTGAGATAGTCTTGTAATACTAGTCCCAACTGGCCTGCATCTTGACCTTGTAGACCAGACTGGCCTCAAGATACTAATGACTTTCCTGCCTCTACCTCCCAAGACTGGGATTCTAGATCTATGCTACCATGTCCAGTGAGGGATGCTTAGAAATTGCATATTCTTTTTTTGTAAGTAAGAAGGGATTCCAGTCTGGACAAGGTTTCCAAATGAACCTGGTGTGTGAAAGCAGTTAAACTAGAGGTGCTCAGACATGATGATGCTCTTGTTCTCCAGGGTGCTATGACCTGGGTAAGCCCAGTACAACCCTCCTATATCACACGGATGACTACCCTCCCTGAGATGCACATTGCAGTCACTATAGATATGCAATCAAATATCAAACTGTGGGACTGCCACAACAGGAAAGTTTTGGCGACTACGGGCCTGTTGTCTTCCTGTCAATTACTACAAGCTGTCTTTACAAATGATAGCCCAATTGTCTTGGTAAGTCACAAGCACCCCACCACCACCACCAAATCTGGAATAGTCACACAGAATACAACAGTTGCCAATTTGAGGTCCCATTACTGTCAAATCTCAACTTACCTTCTTGGAGTCTCTGCAAACACTCAGAGTCAATCACAGTATACCATAAACATGACTATCCCTTAGCCTTTGACACATTAAATTTTTTTCCTGGCATCTGGGGCGTGATGGCTCAGTGGGGAGCAGTGTTTGCCTTGCAAGCATGAAGATCCGAGTTCAAATCCCTGACACTCACATAAAAAAAAAATGGGATGTGGCTAAATGTGCCTATAACCCCAGTGTTGTTGGGGATGAAAACACAAGGGTCACTGGGACTAGATGGCTGCTAGCCAAGACAGCCTAGCTCCAGGTACAATAAGAGACTCTTTCAGGAAATCGGAAGAAGGGTGATCTAACAGGGTACCGGGCAGCCTTCTCTGGTTTCCATCTATGCCCCAGTATATAATCTCCATACACATGCTTAAGTATAGAAATAAAAAGCACAAGAACACACACACACTTTTTCTAAGTGATTTTATATCTTCTTGTCTTTGAAATGTTTATTAGTCCTGAATCAATGAATTTGGTTGTAGACAGTAGAGAAAAATGTGAATTTTATCACATATACAGAAAATGGATAATGCTGATGACCCAGTTACTGCTGGGGAAGAGTGTTTTAGGGTGGAAAATCTTGACACACACCCTACCTCATGAGTTTAAGACAGAGTATCATGACATAACCTGGCTGGCCTAGAACTCATGGGTAGACTAGAGTAGTCTAACTCACAGAGATCAGATGGCCTCTGCCCTCAGAGTGTGGGGATTTAAGACATTTGCTAGCATGCCCTACAAAAGGTTCTTTAAAAATAAATCCTGCAGGGCATGGTGGTGCATGTCACAGAGGCAGATGATTCTCTTGCATTTGAGGCCAGCCTGGTCTACAGAGTAAGTTACAGGATAGCCAGCGCTACATAGAGAAATCCTTTCTCAAAATATACAAAAGGGAAAAACAATTATTTAGTGTGTGAATATTTTGCCTGCATGTACATGTATGTATCAACTCTCTCTCTCTTTCTCTCTCTCTCTGCCTCTCTCTCTCTCTCTCTCTCTCTCTCTCACACACACACACACACACACAAAGAGTTACCTACTGAGTCATCCCCCAGGTCTAGAATGCCTTATTCCATGGGATCAGTGCAGACACTCTGAGAGGCAGGCTGGTCACAGCTCTGGGCCTCATTACTGGACTTGGAGACACAGTGGTGAATCTCAGAGCAAATAACACTGCTTCTTCCATGCTTAACCTTTTCCCCACTGACCTGGTGCTGCTGCTCTGATTTCAGGTAGGTGATATCTTGGGAAACCTCTACATCTTTAGGATTCCTGACTTACACCTCATTTCCAAGGTGAATGTATTCCCATACGGTATTGATGAACTTCACTGCTCTCCTCAGAAGAAATGGGTCCTTCTGATAGGGAAACAAAGACATGTCTTGACAAAGGTAGGTGGGTTCTAGCAACTCCAGGGTTAAGGTGGCAGACAGTGGGAAAGTACAGTCCTCAGGGAGGTCCAGGCAGACCACTCCCCTTCTCCTAAGCCCCATCATAAGAAAAGCCATCCTACAGTCAGGAAAGAATATTCTGCTTTTTAGCAGTCATGTGACCAGTCACAATGGCAAATGTCTATTATAGTGAAGTATCCTTCAATTGTGGCTCAGCCAAAAAATAAAAGCAGGTGAAATAACAGTCCCGGACACCTTTGTTGGATAGAAAGCAATTTTCAATCACTGGCTGACATGCATTTCAGATAAGTACTACCATACCCAGTGCTTTATAAACTGCCTTCTCTCTTAACTGCCAGCTCTCTGGTACCTGGTTGTTAGGTACTGGGAGAGTAATGGTCTGTTCACAGGTCAAGTACTCCTGAGGGCCCTTGCATATTTATTTAGTTTTATACATTGATATACATTCAAAGAAGCCTGGGTTACAGTATGACAGTCTCAATGCCTCAGTTTAAAAAAAAAAAGTTCAGAACACCCTGGACTACTACTCTGCACAGGAAAAATGTACTTAACTAAGCTCTGCCAGATGCGTCCATTGGGGTTGGATGACCAAGGGGCCTTATGACCAGGGTCAGGGACTCCATTCTGTCTTTGAATATGATGGGAGGGGCAGGAAGAGGGTGAGTTTTTCTGACCCTGAGTGGGAGCAATGACTGTTCCACCCTGTCCTGGGTGAAGAACAGATGCGGCCACTCCTGGGTTTATTTTGAAAGCCCCTCATGTGGAGTGTGCCTGTGTCAGGCTGCAGAGATTCACTCTTCATTGACTCCCCTGGGCAATTCTCTCTGCAGGTGTTTTACATGAGCAGCTTACTGAGGACATCAGAATTCTCTGCCCCTGTGTCTACCGATCTCAAATTTTCATTGTGCCAAAGAGCCTTCTGGACTCCAAGAAGGGAAGACAGGATAACCTTGATGTCCAGTACTATACCCCCAGACCCCACAAAATTTGCCACATTTGATATGAAGCTGGAAGAGATCGAGAACAAAGTAACTATTCAAGGTAAACCTTAGAAAGTTCTCAATCCAGACATGATGTCATATGCCCCAAATCAGGAGACTGAGTCAGGAAAACTGCATAGAGGCTGCTGTCTCACAAACAAAACATATGGAGCTGAGAAGATGGTTTAGCATGTGCACATGCCTATATACACTCACACGGATGTGCACATGCATACATATGCCCACACAGATGTATACATACATACATACACACACACTGAAGAATTTTAAAAATAAAAATAAAGGGCCAAGAATTTGTAGTGCACACCTTAAATTCCAGCATTTAGGATGAGAAACAATTAGAATTCCCCGGGTTCCAGGTCAGTCTAATCTATGTTGTGAGTACGAGGTTAACCATGGATGCATAGTGAGACCTTGTCTCAAAATCAAAAACCCCAAATGACAAGCAATAACGAACTATATTATGGGGTGGCAAAATGTTTAGGGCAGTGGTTCTCTACCTATGGGTTATGAACCCGATGGCAAATTTCTATCTTCAAAAATACTTAAGTCATGAATCTTAACAGTAACAAATTACCATTATGAAGTAGCAATGAAAGTACCTCTATGGTACAGCAGACTGCTCTTCACACACTGCCACATGAGAACTGTATTACAGTTCTCTGTGCAGCCATGGCTAACCTGGAATTTGTTCTGTAGACTAGACTGTCCTCAAAGTTGGCGATCCACTCAACTGTGCCTGATTGTGGATCACCGTATGATGATGCTCCACATGATGTTTTTGTAAAGGGAGCAGGATGCTCCTTGGCCAGATGTAAACTTGTGCCTGTTTGATGGTCACTATAATAGCAATCTACAGTTTTCTCAGGGAGACTTGTTTCCATTTCTGTCATGCATTAGGGACTGAGTACTACTGTCCTTTGCCAGTACAGTTGTCTTTGCAATGTTTAAGCTACTGACTGTCCACACCATCCCTATATCATAGCCTGCTTTTCTGTGTCCAAGGACATGGACTTCACAGGACATGAACTTGTCTGACCAATGGACTGTTTTCATTGTCTCTTTCAGACTAGCATGCCATGGAAGGAGAGATATGCTTTTGAGTAAGCATTAAGGATATTTCCTTCATTTAAGTGACTGAATAAATTGCCTCTCTGTTTTTGGTTTGTTTGGAACAGGACATTTGGTAGCTAGTTTCTCTTTGCAAGACTGCAAGGAGCGCGCAGAATGGATGGGAGTCAGTGATAAGGATGTGATTGTTTGTTCAACTGGATCCTCTCTCTTGCTCTTCGACATAAATGGTCTCCGTCTGCAGACATTTCAGTACTGCCCAGAAGAAATCTTGAGACTCTGTGTGGTATGTTTGGAATGTTTTCCCTCCAGTGGGTTTTTTTTTTAAATAGATTGACATTTTTTAAACTTCATACTGTTGGGGAGTGCACATATGCATTTGTCTGTGTGTAAACACTTGCAGAGGTCACAGGTCGACTTCCTGGTGTTAGTCTCTTTTTCCCTTAACACGGGCTCAGAGCACCAGGCTTGCTCAGCAAGTGCCTTTCCCTGATGAGCCATCTCCTAGGCCCTCTCCCTGTCTTTTTATGTGACATTGACTCCAGTCTACTATCACTTGGATGTTCTTTGAAGGACCCTGTTCATGTCATTGTCACCTGTAACAATGGCTCTTTGGATGTGTACGTGTGGGAGGAGAGAAGCCCACTGCTTAGGAGGTGTTATCGACTACGAAAAAGGGGATATCTGCCACTGTCTGGGTAAGCTCTGCTTCTTGACTTAAACTAGAATTAATTTAAAACCATTTCTGGGGCTGGATAGTTTCTTCAGTCGTTATGAGCACTGGCTGCTCTTCCGGAAGACTTGGGTTCAATCTCCAGCATCACATGGCAGCTCACACTGTCTGTAACTCCAGTTCCAGGGGATCGGACAGAAACCTTCCCAAAAATTTATTGAAAGCAATGTTGAACATATTAAAAAGTTCTATATAAAAATGCATTGTTAAAAGAGAGAAGAACTTTCTGTGAAAAGATAGGACTAAATTTATGATCTCCAGCATCACACAGAACAGACATTGCGCTATAAATGTCTAATATGTAAATAGTAGAGTCAGGAGGGTCCAGAAGTTCAAGGTCATCTTCTGTAAGTTTGGCAGCCAGATTGAGTTCATTGCAAAATCATCACATAAACAAAACAAAACAAAACAAAACAACATTAACAACAACAAAAACCTGGCTAAGCACAACATACACTTTTAATTCAGGCAGTAAGGAGGCAGCCAAGTTGCTCTCTTGTCAGTTCGAGGCCAGCCTGGTCTACATAGTGAGTCCCAGGACAGCCAGGGATATAGAGCAAGGTTCTGTATTAGGAAAGAAGGGAGGGAGGGAAAAGAAAGTATTGCTAGTTCTGGGAACTCAGCACATACAGTTATGTCAACAGTCTCAGGGCCACAGTAGAGTGTGTGTGTGTGTGGGGGGGTACTGTTTCCTCATATCTACTCTTTAACGGAAAGATGGGTTTTCCTGAGTGCAGCCCCCTCTTGGGTACCTTCATCACTGAGCTGTCATCATCTTCATTTGCCTAACTTCCTTTGACTTTTACTTGCCTTCATTGGAATTCTTTTCAGTGGTCATGGTGTGGTGTTACAGTCCCCAAACCCTGCACCCAGGCTGCGGAACTGAAAGTTGATTTCCAGTTTGCAAGGCACCTTTAACCCATCTCCCCCCAAAAAGAGTAAAAGAAAAAATGAGTCCCCCCACCTTATTGGATTTCTCTGTGTAAACTCTAAATGCTATGTAGTTAAGGCTAGCCTAAAAGTTTATGATCCAGGGCTTGCCTTGAATCCTGAACCTCTTCCCTTTCACTCAGTCTCAGGTTTATAAATTGGTATTAGTTTCTTCTCCTTCAGGATTTTGAAAAGGCTCTACAATGTCCTTCTGGCTTTTATGATGTGCTGAAACATCCCTTGTCATTGGGGTCTGTCATTCTATAGGTAATCAGGTAGAATGTCTGTCTGATTTCACATTTCTGGTTTAATTATTAGAAACTTGTTCTTGTTGAATCTAGTGTCAGTGGTTGGACCTTAATGTATTTGGTCTTGACCTGCTTTTGACTCTCTGTAGACTTACCAGTATGGGGAAGGTACTTTGTCTTTCTTGTGTGGGGGACTGAATCCTGGGTCTTCCACATGTAAAGGATGAACTCTGATAAAGAACGTTACCCCCAAATTTCAGGGAGATTCCTGTGTCTGCCACATCCCAGGTGGAGAGAGGTAGGGGTGCCATTTATACCATCTCAGTGCAAAGCAGGATAAGGGTGTGGACATCAGGTTTGGCTAGAGTCTGCAAGGTCACGGGCAGAGGCTGTGTCATTGTCCAGGGAAGGCCTTACACTTATGAGCTCCTGAGTGATCTATTAGAGGTTTATCTCAGTAGTGAAGAACAGAATGATTGACATGAGCCCCACCATCTCACGGCCCTACTGCAGAGGGGATGCACTGCTATATTCACCCTGAGTAGACCAAGTTTGGCAAGGGAACAGAATTCAAATTTAAAATAATTTTATGAATTAAATATTTGGGTTTTTCTGAGACAAAGTCACTCTATGTAGCCTAGACTAACCTCAAACTCCCTCAAACTCTGTCAATTCCCTGGCCTCAGCTCCTAAGTTGACGTGATTTATAGGTCTGTGGCTTCACTCCTGGCTGCTCTCTCTGATCTTAAACTAGGTAATGTACTGAACAACTGAGAATTGAGAAATGGGGCAGAGATCTATTGCAGAAGGCCGGGATTGGAACTCATGCTATGGATGATAGTCGTCCTTTGCCAATGTGCACAGTTACTCAAAATTAACCTGAGATGGCTCAGCAGTTTAGGCAACGCCACCACGCCTGAGAAGTTCAGTCTCTGGAACCTATTGGTGAAAGGGGAGAACTGATTCCACAAGTTATTATCTATGCACTCCAGGCATTGGAGCATATGCATGTACTCCCCTTAACTCACACACACACACACACACACACACACACACACACATACATACACATACACACACTCACACACATACACACACAAACACAAACACAAACACACTCACACATACATATACAAGCACACATAGCCACACATACCCATGGATACAAGTACACATGTGTGTGGTCACACATGCACACACACAGGCATGCACACATAGGCACATACCCATTCAGGTGCACACACGCACACACACACTCAAGCACACACACACAAGTTGACACCTATACACATGACAACTAAGTATATTTTTGTTTAATTTATGTATATAAGTATACTGCAAATGTCTTCAGACACACCAGAAAAGGGCATTAGATGCCATTACACCTGGTTTTGAGCCAATATGTGGTTTCTGGGAATTGAACTCAGGACCTCTGGAAGAGCAGTCAGCACTATAAAACACTGAGCCATCTCTCCAGCACCAAACAAAAAAAATATTTAAAAGTTTTAAATAGATTCAGGGCTGTGATGAAAAGACAGCCCTTTGATTATCAGTTGATAAACCTCACTCCCATTTGAGTACTGACATCTTGGTTGTTTCTCCTTTTGCAGCTTCATTATCAAAACATTATGTGATGAATCAAGCATAATTTTAGTGATGACTAGTAGTCCCATTCCCTGCTTTCTGATGGCATATACCTTGAAAGTCTGCTCTTGAAAACTGAGTGGGTTGTGTGTCCTTTTCCTTAATGATAATAAAGATATATTTGCAAGCACAAGCTGGCGATTTCAGTGTTGCTTATCAGTGAAGCAGCCAAATTTGGTGGTGAACACCTTTAATTCTGACTCTGGGAGTCAGAAGCAGATGGAAGATCTGAGTTCTGAAACCAGCCTGGTCTACAGAGCTAGTTCCAGGCTAACCAGTTTACATTAAGAGAACCTATCTCTGAAAGAAAAACTATGGCCAAATGTAAACATGCACTCATGTACACACACACACACACACACACACACACACACACACATTTTGCTGTGACATCTGTCATTTCATTGGTATAGGGTTGACTCAGATGAGCAGGCCATGTGGGCAGCTTACTACTGCAGAAATCTTGTGGCAAATTAAAATAAAAAAAAAACTTTTTTGAGACTGTAATTATCCCTTCACTTATTCCTCCTTTAAACCTTTCCATATACCAAGAACCTAGTGGGGAAACCCCCACTCAATTCCCGATTTGGCGTGCACCCAAAGAATCATGAAATGACTGTCTTGATTTAAATACATGAGGTAGTTTAATGGCAGAGCTCCGGGTAGAGGCTTGAAAGCTAGGGGTTTTTATAGAAAAGGGTCTGGGGCTGGGGGAGGAATTGGCGCGGTTTCACATTATTGGTTCATTTAAACATCAGCAGGGAGGAATTGGCGCGATTTCACATGATTGATTCATTTAAACATCAACAGACTGACTGTACATGCAGATCGAGGTAACAGCCAAGCTTCTGTGTAACATTTCACTTAGGTCAGAAGGGCAGGAGATAGGGAAGCGCCGGGCCAGTCCGGACATTCTTGTATGTCTTCCCTATCTTTATGGCTAGTTGATTCCTGGGATGACTTTACAGCCTTTGTTCTTTGCTCTAAGCCCAAAAGGCCCTCCTAAATAGCAAGCAGCATGAGTCATGGACCTTGAATTTTAATTTTCTTTCAAGAGAGAATAGGCTTCCCTAGTCCAAGACCTGTTAGAAAGAAAAAAAAAAAAAAAAAAAAAAGGACATAATCTATTTCAGAGCTCTCCGAGGGACAGTTGGAAATTGGGAGATGTCCTGCTTTCTGTTTGGCTCCTAGAAGAGCTATCCTTAGTCTGATTAAATCTAGGTCCCTTTGGGATACAAACTTCTCTTCCCTCTCTGTCTATTGTCTGTCCTTGGTGCAGCAATCTGTCCATGTGTGTCAATTTATGTCTATTTTCACTTCATTATTTGAAAGATTATTGTTCTGTGTTTCATGTTGAAAAGAAAAAATGGTTAAAATTTTATCTGCTGGATCTCTAACCCTCAATTTAGTTTAATTTCTTTAGAACAAAGTCTCAATTTGTACAGCAGAAACTGATAAGTTGCCCTGCATTGTAGATGGGAGTCAAGCAGCACTGGAGACAGGGTGTCTTCCCCTTGAAATTACAGCTAGAAAGGAGAAGACAATTTTGTTTAGTCTAAATATGTAAGGTATGTGTAGGCACTTCATTTTTTTTGTTGTTTCTGACTTGTTTTAAAGGTATAAATATGTTCTTCATGTCTTGGTTGTAAATTATTGGCTTATTAGTTATTGGGTATGATTAGAAATTTGTAACATTGCTAAGAGTAAGTTAGCTTAAACCTGGTAACTCAGGGTTGGAATCATTCTAAACAACACATGGCATGAGCCAACCCAGGAAAACAAGTCTCTGAAGATGCTTCTATATTGGAATAATATTTTGTGTAATTCCTATCCTAGAAACTAGACATATAAAGGATAGTATTTTAAACAATGTCTCTTTAATGGGTATTAAAAGCTGCTCTGTCATGCATTCATACATAAGAACTGGAAGCCAATCTTTATAATGTGCAAGTACTGCTCTTGGTATTGATTTTTAAAGAGAATGGATTGTTTACACTGTTAAAAATTGGTTGTTCTTTTCCAAAACTACAGTTATGTACTAATATTGCAAAACAAACTTTAAAATTCTAATTAAACTGCAAGAGTTCCATTTGCTGTAGTTTGCACTTCGATCACAGGCTCAGGATTTTTAACTCACCCATATTTGTAGTGAAGGAAAAAAAATCAAGTAAGTGGAGAAACTGCAAGAGTATTACAGAGTTAAAAAGAGTTATCACATAGCACTGGCCTGCTGCCACTTTTACACAAGATTTATCAGATACAGTGGTAGAAGGAATACATTTGACTCCTCATAATGGATAGGAGATCTCAGTGGGAGATTATCTGGGATCAAATAAGGTTCCCATGAACCATTCCAGGAATTTTTAAGATACTGCTATAAGCAGATGGGTGAATTTTTGGAGACACTCAAGCAGGAGTTCCTTTTGATACATAATTGGCTTATGAGAATGCCAATGCAGCCAGCAACACAAAGAAGAGACAAACTTATCTATATACAAATTGGATCCTCATGCAATCAGGGTCCGGCTATGGCTGCTGCCTTGCAGGGGACTACTGACCCATCCAGCAGGTCCAGTTATTCGAGGGTCTCGAGGGGACCTTCTCCTAAGAACCAAATGGGGGGTAGAGAAGGACGGACACCAAGTGTGAGAAACGACATGTAAACAGTCTGAGAAACATCAAGGTGTCAACTGTATTCAGCAAGGCTCAAGGCTTAAATGCACAAGCAAAAGGGGAAGTACTTCTCAGCAGGAGGAATGGGGCAGCCGGGAAATGCACCTCAGCAGGAGGGATGGGGCAGCAGAAATTTTTCTTTTGACAACTACACAGGGAAGCAGGAACTTGGCAGTATCAGGGTACATCTTGAGGTCAGGACATCTGGTGCTGACTTAGGGCTGGAACAATCTGTAGTTGTTCTTGGAGCGGTGAGTTGATGGCCCGCTGTTGACCCCCTTTTCTTTTCTGGGGGAGAGGCCCAATTCAGAGATCAGGACAATAGTGTTGTCTTAATAGCTCCCAACACCTCCCCTGCTTTAATATTTTTATAAAGGCATATTGTATAATAAATTTGTAGCCACGTTTTTAACAACCGCCTAAACGTCTGTTTGCTCACCAGGTGATTATCTAAAACCACGAAGGACACAAGGAAAAGTCATCTATGAGGCTTGAATTAACGTTTCCAGTCTGTTGGGTATAACCTGGGCTAGCCAAGGGATTTAGGAACAAAGCAAGCTCCGTGGGTAGAGTGAGAGGTCTGATCCCCAGTGTGCAATGTTAGGGGCCATGTACAGGATTGACGCTCAGGCCCACAGATTTTTACCCAGAGTAACCCTGACCTGCTCCCATGCTGCCCTTCCTGGGGGAAGAACCCTAGGGCACTCAACCTTCATGCAATCAGACATGCCTCTCAGAGACTGTCTAACAGCTTCCAGACTAATCTCTGTGTAGTACTTAGTCTCACAACTCTCACAGGCGATGGCTTCAAGTTCCAATTTTTCAATGTGTCTAGCCTGGGATGACTGTTTAGTTTCCAATGTGGCGAGAATGTATATTACCATGTCAGAAGCACAGACTACGGCAATCCATAAATGATTCGTGGCATGAGACTGATGGCCGAATTTAGGGGGAGGGGAATGATCTTACTTAAGCATTTTATGGAAATTCTCTCTCCCCGAGATGAGGGTGATGAAGTGGTATCCACGTCTGACTCTTCTCCAGTAACCTGCTTGTTATTGCCAATGTCCAGCTGATGGTAATGAACTGAAACAGATGCACTTGAAAGAGATGAATCAATTTGAGATTTAACAAGTCGGGTCAATTTCTGAAATGTCCAAGGACCGAAGGAAATCAATAATAGGAGTCCCAATAGGGGCCCCAAAAGGTAGGGCAACAAGGTTGAAAGCCAGGGGGAGGTTGAAAACCAGTTTTGATACCATGACTCTTGTTGTTCTCTCTCTTTTTTTCTTTTTTCTAAACTGGCAGTAACCTTGGCAATGCTATCTTTAACTAATCCAGTTTTATCAACATATACGCAGCATTCTTCCTTAAGTGCAGCGCATAAGCTTCCTTGTTGTAGAAAGAGCAAATCTGATCCCCTTCTATTTTGAAGGGCAACTTCTGAAAGGGAGACCAAGGAATCAGTAAGATCATCTAGGCCCCTTTTTATATTCTCTATACCTTGGCTAATAGCCTCATTGAGCAGATGATAATTGCGCGCATTCTGTTGAGAAGACACAAGGGCTGCAATTCCGGTCCCGGTCCCAGCAGGACCCAGGCCAAGTAGGACCGCAAGGGTCACCGCCGAGATAGGCTCTCGTTTGTGGTGGGATGACAAGGAGGCACCTCGATCCCAAAACTTTAGTAAGTCATCTGACTCATGAATACTAAAATTTGGGAAAAGCTGAACTAAGACACAATAATCTCTATTATTTATAAAATCTTGTATAATAATGTACCTTGTAAGGCCCGTGGAACATGCCAAAAAGGTATCATTTGGGGCAAGAAGATAAGAAAATCCATTTTTATTTACTCTAAATGTGTTACTGCAAATCTCTAGCAAGGGCCACTGCAGAAGCATGCCTTGTCCCAACACACAACTTCCTATCCCAGAGAGTTCTGTCAAGGTAAGCTGAACTGACTCGAAAGGAAGCTCCCTAGCATCTGAAAGCAGGGTAAAATTTCCAAGTAAGGCTATGCCCTCATAAAAGGGCGGGGAAGCAGAAAAGCACATCGAACAATCTTCAAATTCTGACGCATTATCTCTTTGTGTCTTATCCAGCAAGGCTAAAGCAGAAGCATTCAATATAGACCACAGTAAAGCAGTGGAAGAGGGGGGGGGCCTGCAGGGAGAGTGGGCTGAAATAGAGTCATAGCATGCCCTGGGGCAGGAACGGGGGGGGGGTACCTGGAAGTCGGGGATTGTTTGGGGATTTAGGGTGATGTAATTGGGGATTAGGTCCTATGGATGCCTTATGATTATTAGGGATGGTTTTAAGAAGCTGAACCTTAAAGGTCAGGCCATTATCATAGTTATCTTGATACAATCTTAGGCCCCAGGCAAGAGGGCGAAAACTTTTCCAAGCCTCTAAGTTCTTCCCCTTAGCAGTAAATTTTAGGATCAGTGGATTACACCATCCCTTAGTGGGCTGTAAGGGCCAGGCTGCAGGCCAATGTGTTGAGGAAATTATTGTCACATCTGCCCCGGTATCCAGGAGCCCTTGAAACTGTTTGACCTCTAGAAACAAAAAATCAGCATGGGCCGTGAGTCAGTTATTTAATGTGCCCACTAGACTTCTGAGGATCCTGGGGAGGATGGTCCTTGCTCCTCTTTCATATAAAGGAAATGGCCGAATAGTGGGAGTGGTAGGGCTTGGGCTATGGGCTCTCCAGCCCTAGGGTAAGTGGTCCCTGCGTGGCAGTGACTAAGATTTTTATCTCCCATGGTAGTTGGTGTCGACCACTGTAGGAGTCACTGTTAGGCCTTGTAAAAGTCTGGACACTCGGCTGATGACGAGAAAAAAACGTCTTTTGGGGAGGGGGCCCAAATTCACCTGTTTCGATGACCACTGTTCCCTCCTCAGGAATTATAATCCTGGTGGTGGAGGAACACAGGTCCAACCCTTTGTTCCCTGCTGTGGCCCTGCACAATCTCCCCTGGGGGTTAGGGGGTTGTCTGCAGTTGTCATTAGGGGAGACAGGCCCTGCAGGGTGGCCCTCTGGCCATTTCCCTGGACCGCAGGGAGTGGGTGGCCATTGATGTCAGTCTTAGATCGGCAATCTCGTGCCCAATGGTGGCCTCTCTTGCACGTAGGGCAAAGACTGGGGGGGGGGTGGAATTTTTCTTGGGTAACAGGCATGGTTGAGACTAGGGTGCTCTGTTTTTGTGTAGGGCATCCTCTAGCAAAATGTCCAGGTTGGTTGCATCTATAGCAAGTTTTTTCTCCTTTATTTAGTTGTAAGGCAGACCCAATAGCCAGGTTGATAGACTTAGAAACTTGTTGGGAAAATACATCTACCTCATTACAAAGCTTGATCATACCATTTATATCTAAACTCTTGGTTTTACCTCTCAGGGCAGCCCTACATGCCGAATTGGCATTTTCAAGAGCAAATTGTTGGACCAACAGACCCTCACTTTCCTCAGGTCCCAAGATTTTCTCAGCTGCTTCCTGCAATCTGGCAACGAACTGCGCATAGGACTCTTGGGACCCTTGTATAATCTTGGTTAGGGGTGTAGTTAGCACCCCTGCAGCAGAAACAGCACGCCAAGTTCCCAGGGCCACCTGTGCTGTCTGGGCGAGGATACCAGGGGAGAGCCCTAATTGTTTTATGTCTGTAGTGAAATTGCCTTTACCACAGATTTTATCAGCAGTCCAGGAGGCTGTCTTACTAGTAGGATTCTTTCTATTATTTGCAGCCAAATTTTCTCCTCTGTCCACAAACTCTGACTTCCAAGTTAAATATTGGCCTCTAGTGAGGACAGACTGAACAATTTTATTCCATTCATTGGGTATCAAGTAGCCTTCTCCTGCTAAACCTACTAATATAGATACTGTGAATGGGGCATCGATAATCAATGACGGCCGAGACTGACGATTCGCTGGTAGCTTAGTTTTTCTTTTGCGAGACGGCTACCGGGAGTTTTCTAAAAAATCTTCAGTAAGGGCTAAGAGGCGGGCACCTTCTCTGCCCTCTTCTGCCTGTCTAAGGAGATCTCTGACGATTTCCCAATAGCTAAAAATGGACTCAGGGACATCTTCTCCTTGTTTTATTAAACTATTGATTTCTTTGCCTACTTTATTCCAAGTTAAAGGGTGTATTTCAGAACCATTCAATACCAGCCATGGATATCTCTCGTCCACAAAACAACAACAACAACAACAAAATTTATTAAATCCTTTTTCTTAACTCTTATCCCTCTCTCCTAAAGAGACCCCTTTCATCTCTTGACTAAAAACTGACTCTTTAGACAGAACATTCCCCATAGTAAATGGGACAACAACTGAATGCCTAGGCTTACCTCTCGACGTCCGTGACACTCGAGCGAAGTGGCAGGGGAACTGTCTCACTGTCTGCACGGTACCTCTTAAATCCGTTGTCCAGAGGGTAGTTGTACCTTGTGCCCCACGTTAGGCGCCACTTGACCCATCCAGCAGGTCCAGTTATTCGAGGGTCTCGAGGAGACCTTCTCCTAAGAACCAAATGGGGGTAGAGAAGGACAGACACCAAGTGCGAGAAACGACACTTAAACAGTCTGAGAAGCATCAAGGTGTCAACTGTATTCAGCAAGGCTCAAGGCTTAAATGCACAAGCAAAAGGGGAAGTACTTCTCAGCAGGAGGAATGGGGCATCGGGAAATGCACCTCAGCAGGAGAGATGGGGCAGCAGAAATTCTTTTGACGACTACACGGGGAAGCAGGAACTTGGCAGTATCAGGGTACATCTTGAGGTCAGGTCTTACACGCGTTCTCGCGACCGGCCAGGAAGAACACAACAAACCGGAATCTTCTGCGGCAAAAGCTTTATTGCTTACATCTTCAGGAGCCAGAGAGCAAGAGAGCAAGAGCTCTATTGCTTACATCTTTAGGAGCCAGAGCGCAAGAGCGCAAGAGAGCAAGAGCAAGAGCAAAAGCAAGAGAGAGAATGGCAAAACCCCGTCCCTTTTAAGGAGAATTATCCTCCGCCTAGGACATGTCACTCCCTGATTGGCTGCAGCCCATCGGCCGAGTTGTCGTCACGGGGAAGGCAGAGCACATGGGGTGGAGAACTACCCTTGGCACATGCGCAGATTATTTGTTTACCACTTAGAACACAGGATGTCAGCGCCATCTTGTAACGGCGAATGTGAGGGCAGCTCCCCACAGATCCCCCTTTTCTTTTAATAAGAGCAATAGGCCACCCATATTAATGAGAGTGGAGATAGAGGTCAAATCCCCAGTGTGCAGGTAAAGGAGCCGTACACATAACCTCCTCCCAGGCTCATCACCCAGAGGGGTCCTGGTCTGGTCCCGTGTCGTTTTTCCTGGGGAGAAGGACACTTGGACACTCTACCTTCTTGAAAAATGACATGTCTCCCTAGAATAGCCTCATATATGCCGCAGAGCCCTTCTACTGCAGTGCTTAGCCGTGCAACTCTCTCGGGCTGCTGAAGCACACTCACTCTATCCCGTGCAATGAGACTAGCCTCGTGGGGTGCAAGAGCTGAGTGGCCAGCGACCTATTGCTTAAGCATAGATATATCAGGGGAAGCACCATGTTCTAGAGCTGCAAGTGCCTGGGCAATAACCACCTTGTCTCTCCTAGTTTGGGCCTTAAGCTTACAGACCAACCAGAGAAGCAACACTAATCCACAGCAAAGTGTATCTCCAAATAATCCCACCCATACCCATTCTTTAAAGAAGGAAAATGCTGAGGAGATCCAATTGGGTAATCCTTTGGTCAGGGACAGGTCCAAGTGCGTGGAGTTGACCTGAATGATGGCAATTCTCAATTCCCGAAGGGTCTGTTCAAATTCAGCCGTCCAATTCTGTAACATATACTGAGAAAGACTTTTTGACAAATTAGCTGCCCTAGTAAATTTCTCATACTGAATGGAAGTAACGGACAATCCCGGAAACTTTTGTTCACATCCCAGCTGAGCTATTTGCCATAATACATCCAGTTGTTCCTGGACAAGATCTATTCGTTGATTCATTTCTGCCCATGGAGCATTTTTGGGATTGGAGGATGGCGGCCGCTAAGCCTGCATTGGTGAGAGGTCCCCCGAGCTCCCGACAAACCCTGAGCCAGTCTTGTAAACCTTTGTTCTTTCTTGGGGCTATGGCCGCTCAGCACTCCTGTGTGGCTTGCTCATAAATGAGCTGTTCTACCAGAGGTGCGGCTTGCTCTGAATCTCCAAAAATATGCTCTGCTGCCTCTGTCATTCTGGCCACAAAATCTGAGAATGACTCCTGAGGTCTCTGGACGATCTTTGTTAGTTGTCCAGTGGCCTCACCTGCTCGGGAGAGCGCCTTCCAGGCCCTAATAGCCTTTTTATCTGATTCAGAACTACTAAGAACTGGCTCCTTGAGCTCATCTAGTGATGGGTATAGGCTCCTTCTCCTAGAAACCTCCGCTGATTGATCTTTTTTCTTTTCTTTTTCCTTCTCCTTCCTTCCAATCTCTCCCCAGGTATTCTTACCTGACCTAAACTTTTCCTCGGGTTCAAGACCCTTGGAAAGGCCTGTATACTTATTTTGTGTACCATATTTCCTCTTTGCTCCTACTCTCTCTCCCCGCTTTACTTCTGATAGATTGCCCTGAATTTCATCCAGAATTTTCAGCCCTGCCTTAACCGCTTGATAACATGTGAAAAGGAACAAAAAGGCTCCTAACACTAGAGAAAATTCAAGGCCAAACATACCTTGTAAAGCTATTTCCCACTTTACTTCTGATAGACTGTCTTGAATTTCGTTAGAAAGTTCAAGACCAGACTTACCTTGTAAAGCTATACTTATGGGTACCCTGTTCCCCAACTGAAGAGTTCTGAATTCATGCAGTTGAATCCTTCTCAACAGTCTGTGTTGCAGGAACACTTCATTACCACCGTTCCCCAGCTGGAGAGTTCTGAATTCACGCAGTTGAATCCTTCTCAACAGTCTGTTTTATGGGAACACTTCATTACCACCGTTCCCCAGCTGAGGAGTTCTGAATCCAGGCTGGATCCTTCTCAACAGTCTATTTTACGGGAACCTTTATGACTGTGACCCGCAGTTCTGGTTCCGGAATGAGGGATCTTCCTTGCGCCGGTGATGGTAACCATCCCGGGTTTTCTCGTCCCAGGTCTTCTCGTCCCAGGTCTTCTCGTCCCGGGTTTTCTCGTCTCGGGTTTCAGCACCAACTCTTACACGCGTTCTCGCGACCGGCCAGGAAGAACACAACAAACCGGAATCTTCTGCGGCAAAAGCTTTATTGCTTACATCTTCAGGAGCCAGAGAGCAAGAGAGCAAGAGCAAGAGCTCTATTGCTTACATCTTTAGGAGCCAGAGCGCAAGAGAGCAAGAGCTCTATTGCTTACATCTTTAGGAGCCAGAGCGCAAGAGCGCAAGAGAGCAAGAGCAAGAGCAAAAGCAAGAGAGAGAATGGCAAAACCCCGTCCCTTTTAAGGAGAATTATCCTCCGCCTAGGACATGTCACTCCCTGATTGGCTGCAGCCCATCGGCCGAGTTGTCGTCACGGGGAAGGCAGAGCACATGGGGTGGAGAACTACCCTTGGCACATGCGCAGATTATTTGTTTACCACTTAGAACACAGGATGTCAGCGCCATCTTGTAACGGCGAATGTGAGGGCGGCTCCCCACAGTCAGGACATCTGGTGCTGACTTAGGGCTGGAACAATCTGTAGTTGCTCTTGGAGCAGTGCATCGGTGGCCCGCTTCTGAGCCCCTTTTCTTCTCGGGGGGAGAGGCCCAATTCAGAGATCAGGACAATAGTGTTGCCTTAATTCCTCCCAACAGACTACAGTACAAGCAATGCTTTCACAGCACTGCAGGGATAAGGACTGTTTTAAAGTATGGGGGCATAGGTAATTTTAGGAAAGATTGCCCAAATTATAGAAGCATAGACAGGCAGCAGAATCACTCCCCTGGAATCTGTCCTCAGTGCAGGAAAGGTAATCATTGGGTCAGACCTCAGGAAATAGGCCCAGAAACATTTACATTTAAGAAACATTTACATTTGAGTTAAGGCGAAGCTTATAGTGGGCTCAGAGGAGCCTTGTGTGGCATTCCTTTGGTCTTTGTCATCCTGACTATCCCCTAGAAAGGTGTTTGTTTAACAGACCTTCTGTCAGAAGAATTGCTCATCTTGCTTTAGTTCCCTTGCATCCCATCCTTCCCAAATTTGTTAAGAGTAATAGAGGACAAGGTGGCTTTGGTTCCTCTGATGTGTATTTGGTTCAATCTTTTACTAGTAAGAGACTTAACCTTAAATTCATAGTTGAAGAAAAAAGAAAAAAAGCTTTGAAGGATTAATAGACACTGGAGCTGATGTGCTCACTCACTTTCAAGGGATTGGTTATTCTAATAATCCTAAACAAAGTTCCAAACTTAAGATTTATGAAAGGTTAATGAAGCTGGGTACTTCTTAAGGCATTACAACCAGGCTTAACTCCTCCAGTACCTTTCCAAAATATAAGGATAAGATTATTATAGATTCAAAAGATATTTTTTATGTAATACATTTGCATACTGATGGTTATAAAGGGTTTGCTTTTAGAGGGCTTGTCATTTTAATAACCAATGAAGCAATTTACATCATTGGAAAGTTTTTCCTCAAGGAATGGCTAATAGCCCTATATTTTGTTAAAAAAAATGTTTCTACTTCAATACAAGTAGTTAGGACTTTCAATCTTTCACTGGATATTATTCATTGAATGGAGCGTGTTTTATTAGCTGATACCATTGAAGGCATTTTTTTCTACCTACCTTTTCTCTAATAAAATTAGCATTAAAATTTTGGGGAGTAGTTGTTACTCCAGAAAAGATTCAAAAACAATATTCTTTTTGATATTTGGGACATCAGTTCTTTCTTAAACAAATTGTGGCACAGAAAATTCAAATAGTTTATTTACTTTAAAAAGCTTCTAGGAGATGTTAATTTGAAAACTTCAAGCTCTGATATTCTCCAGGGGTATGCAAATTCCAATTCCCCTGGACAATTAACTGATGATGAACAAATGGCTTTGCAAAAAGTAGAGGAAACTATTAGTCAACAACAGATACATTATACAGACTATGATCAATTGTTGGCTCTTTGGGTTATTGCTACTCATGTTACCACAGCAATTCTTTGGCAAGGGGACCTTTAACATGGACTCATCTTTCTTCATTTCCAAGTAAAGATTGAATACCCTATTATGAAGCTGTTGCTGTGTTAATAGAGTATTGTAGGATAGAATTATAAAAGTATTTTTGAAAGAATGTCTTAAGAACCTGATGAAATGTTTATTCCATATACCAAACAGCAACTAAATTGGTTATTGGAGAATAGTGATATTTGGCCTATGGCATGTGCAATTTTTTCAAGCAAAATTGACAAGTTGTTGCAATTTGCCTGCATGCAACCTTTGATATTACCTGTAATTTTACATATATAGCCAATAGAGATAGTGCTTAATATATTTACAGATGGCTCATCTAATGAGAAAGCAGCATCCAAAATTAGATCCCATGTTTATTCTTTGAATTTACCCTCCTGCTTCACAAATAATTGAATATGAATTGTAGTCACTGTTTAAGAAATGTTGAAAACTTCAGCTTTCAATTTCTAGACTGATAGGTGATATATACCCCATACTTTTCAGTTGCATGAAATTATTCCTTTTTTTGTTAGATACTGCTAATGCTCAAATTTTGCCATTATTTATGCAAATACAACTCAGTTTAAGAATACATACTATTCCTTAACTTTATAGGACATTTAAGAGCTCATACTGCATTGCCTGGACAGTTTCCTTAGGGCCATGCCACACCAGATTTGTATATCAGGCAGATTATAGGCCTTACACAGGAACATTGCCCATACAAACTCATTATTTACATTATCAAAATAGTAATACCTTGAGACAATAATTTGGTTGGTCTAGAAAATATGCACATCAAATTGTAAAGACTTATTCTCAGTGTCCTCAAGTTCTTCATGTACTATATAATGGTGTTAATTCTCAGTGACTTGTATCTAATCAATTATGGCAAAGGTATGTTACTCATAGCTCCTTGTTATCCTAAAAGACAAGGTATTGTGGAATAGGCCCATGGAACTTTAAAGCAATATCTTCATAAAAAACAAAAAAAGGGGGAATTACATCCCTGGACATTACAAAATTATGTAAATCAAATTTTAAAATTTGGATGCCAAGGAACTTGCTGAGCATGGGAGGAGCAGCTCCTGGTGCTTCTGCCCTGGTTTTGCAAGGAAAAAAATTAATTTTCTTAGAATGGCAATAGATACAGATATAGAAAGGATTGAAAGTTCCAGTTCCCATTTGTAAGAATCTCTAACCTCCTTGTCTGAGTTAGAGCTTCAAAACAGGAGAGGACTTGATCTTTTATTCCTTCAACAAGAAGGTCTATATATAGCCCTCCATGTGAAAGACCCACAAAGTGAGAACTGCCCTATGTTCTGACTCAGGAGAGGCGACACCCCAAATCACTTACAAGAAATGGCCTTGATGCAAACCACAAGAGGACTTTTTATTCCAGGCACGTTCTGGGACCCACAGTCATACATCACACAGGGGTAGAGGACCGTGGACCCTGAGTATCTGGGAAACAGGATATTTAAAGGAAAAAAACCCACAACCCAAGGGAGTAGGGAAGGCGTTATTGGAAAATGCCGAAAATACCAGTGAAAAATCACAATGGGGTACTAAAAAGCACTAAAAATCCCTGCTTTTCAAGATTGTTCTCAAGATTTTAATCTAACTTTTGTGGTCGGCCAGTTTCTGGAACAGGGTCACTGAACTTGCTAACCTATATTCTTGGTGCTGGGGTGATCTGAATTTTTCCTGGTCTTTCATCTCCCCACTTCTTCTAGTACCTAGTTCTAATCATACAATTATATTTCAGAATCTTTATAATATTGATTTTCTTGACTTTCTAAAGTATGATATTGTTGGTGTAAGATCAAAATCTGAACAGTACTCACTCTTTCTCTAATAAAGGTAACTAACTTATTTAACACACATGGACCTATAATTAAAAGCAGAAGCAAAATCAAAAGAGGTCCCATAAGGGGAGATATCAAAGTAGTTATCCAAGGAGATCTACTAAACCAATTTTCAAAACATTCCTGATGCACCTCTCTCTCTCTCTCTCTCTCTCTCTCTCTCTCTCTCTCTCTCTCTCTGTCTTTTGTCTAACCTTTCTCTAAGTTTACTCATGGAGTCTTTAATTACTCCTGAATGGTCTACATAAAAACAACACTCTCTTTTGAGAGCAGCTCATAATCCTCTGTCTTTTTAAGAATAACAAATCTAATCCCCTTTTATTCAGTAAGACTACTTCTGAGAGGGAAGTCAACGACTCTTCAAGCTTGGGAATACATTGTCCCAGAGCCCTCAAATCTTCAATCCATGGCAATTCTTAATTTATTAAAGTACTGTATTAAGGCAGAGGTGCCTGTCCCAACACCAGCGGCTACCTCGAGACCCAGGATTACTCCTTGTGTCAAAGAGACAGGCTCTCTCTGAAAATGGGTGCTTGTCAAACTCATCTTTAGATGGTTTCAGGGCCCACTTCATGTGGGTGGTGTGGATCCAAGCAGAAATATCTTCAACCTTTACCTCTGTAGGGGTCATCAAGAGTACCAAGTATAGCCCTTTCCAGCGAGGTTCCAGATTCCCCACTCAATGGTGTTGGACTAGGATGGTGTCTCCAACCTGGAGCTGGTGGGGCACATCTAGACTCCCAGTCTCATAGGCCTCTTTCAGTTGTTCTTAGGCTTGGTGTCTCACTACCTCAAAGGCCTTTAGGTGGGCAAACATGTTTAGAAAGAACAGCATCAGGATCATGTACTCCACCTGACTCAGTGGGCAGTGGTGGTCCCCCACACAGGATCTCATAAGGGGTGAGTTTAAATCGCCCTAGAGTGTTCTAAACTCAGAACAGGGCAAAGGGAAGAAGGGCTGTCCAGTCATTCCCACCGGTCTCTGAGGCCAATTTTGTTAGGGTCTCTTTTAGGGTTCTATTCATCCTCTCTACCTGACCTGAACTCTGGGGTCTGTAAGCAAAATGTAATTTTCAATTAATCCCCAGCTGAGTGGCCAATCCCTGACTTACCTGGGCAACAAAGGCAGGTCTATTATCAGACCTGATTACCTTGGTTATCCCGAACCTTGGGAATATTTCTTCTAGGATCTTCTTGGCAACCACATTGGCCATCTCAGTCCTGGTAGGAAAAGCTTCTTCCCAGCCTGAAAAGGTGTCTATAAACACTAATAAGTACTGGTTGCCATATCTAGATGGCTTAATTTCTGTAAAATCTACCTCCCAGTAGGCCCCAGGCTGGTTGCCTCTGAGCCTCTTCCCAGGAGTATACATGGAGTGTCCTGCATTAGTCATAGCACAGGCCTTGCAGCTTTTGACTATATCCTCTGCCAGGTCAGAGAGTCCTATAACATAGTAGTCGGAGGACCTAACCACACCTTTTAATTTCTTGGCCCCCAAGTGGGTCAAGTAATGTAAGTTGGTAACATATTTGTGTCCTTCTTCCCGTGGGAGGACTAGTTTTCCTTCTTCTGTTTCCACAACCCCAGATGGGGTTTACTTTGTCAGTCCTAATTTGTCCATAATTTGATAGTCCTCATAGGCGTATCTAAAACTGGTTTCTCTGACACCATAATAATCTTTAGGCTCCTTGACTGCCAGGATCATTGGGTTGTCTGTTTGGCGGTTAGGTCTGCCATCTGATTCCCTTTAGCCACAGCATCTCAAGTTTTCTGGTGTCCTGGACAATGTGTAATGGTCACTTTTTTTTGGCAAGTGTATGGCCTCGAGGAGGCTCAAAATTTCCTCTTTATTTTTTATGTCTTTCCCTGCATATGTCAACAGCCCTCTTTGTCTGTATAGTGCTCTGTGTATATGGGCAGTGGCAAAAGCATACCTGCTGTCAGTGTAAATGTTGATAGACTTCCCCTCTGCCAATCATAGAGCTTGTATCAAAGCCACAAGTTCAGCTTTCTGGGTCAACGTACCTTCAGGGAGGCTGCTGGTCCAGATCACTTGCTTCCTGTCCATCACTGCTGCCTCTGCCTTCTGCTTACATTCAACCATGAAGCTACTGCCATTTGTGTACCAGCTTGGACTCCCAGGCCAATGCTGATCCTTCAGATCATTTCAAGTACCAGTTTCTTCTGCCAGAATGTCAGCGCAGTGATGAGTAGGTGAAGAGTCATCAGTCTCAGACAGTAGAGTAGCAGACTGAGGACAGCAGGGGGAGTGAAGGTCGCTCATTCAGTCAACAAAAGGCTGTGATAACGTGTCATATGAGCATTGGTCATCCATCGGTCAGGGGGCTGTCGGATAATGCTTTCAAGAGTGTGGGGTGCCACTACAGTTATTTTCTGTCCCAGAGTGAGCTTATCAGCATCCTTGACAAACAGAGCTACATCAGCAATAGCTTTCAGGCAAGAAAACCACCCACTGGCAACAGGGTCTAACTTCTTGGATAGGTAAGCCACTTTTTTCAAGATCCCAAAGTCTTGGTGAGGACTCCTCTGGCGACTCTGCTCTCTCATCCACATAAAGAGTGAAAGGATTTGCTTAGGTCAGGCAAGGGCAAGGCTGGGACCATAAGTAGAGCCTTTTTAATTTCTTCAAAGGATTTCTGGTGATCTGGGTCCACACAAACACCTCCCCTTCCTTGGTTAGGGGCTACGATGGGGCAGCTAAGGTCGAAAACCCAGGTATTCAGAGCCTGCAGAAGCCAGTAGTGCCCAAGAATTCTATTACTTGCCTTGGTGTAGTTGGGGTGGAGATCTGAGTTATAGTCTTTTTTCTGGCTTCCTTTAGCCACCGCTTCCCATCTCAAAGGGTATATCTCACATAAGTAACTTCAGGCTGAGACAGCTGAGCCCTTTTAGCTGAGGCTCGATACCCCAACTCACCTAATTCTGTTAAGCACATTGGTCTTCTGTTGCCCATGTTCCCTATCTGTCTGGGTCCTTTCTTTTCTTTCTCTCCTACCACTGTGGCTATAATTCTAGTCAAATTTCTCTCTTGTTTATGATCCCTCCTGTCTTCTCTTTCTTCTGCCTCCCACCTCTCTTGCTTTCTCGCTTCTCTTCCTCAGTCTCCCAATTATGAAACACTTTCTCTGCCTCTTTAACAAAATTCTACAAGGTATAATCCTGCAACCCTTCTAGCCACTGTAAGTTTTTCTTAATATCTGATGCTGACTGCCCTATTAAGGACATAGCCACCTCAGCTTTCTAACCCTCAGAGGTTGGATCAAAGTGAGTATAACGCAGATAAACCTCCATCAAATGTTCAAGCAACACAGACGGCAGTTCACCGTGCCCCTGAAGAACCTTTCTTACCTTAGCCAAATTGGTGGGGCATCTAGAAGCCCCTCTCAGCCCTGTCACAAAAGCCTGGAGGTAGACCATCAGCCACTCCCTACCTGCTGTCGTATTGAAGTCTCAATCAGGTTGGTTAAGGGGAAACCCAGCATCTATTTCATTTGGAAGATTGGTTGGCATTCCATTTGCTCCGGGGGCATTTTTTCATGCTTCCAATGGGATCCTTTCCCTAACCTCAGAAGTAAAGAGAACCTGTAAAAGCTACTGACAATCATCCTATGTGGGTTGGTGGGAGTACATCAGGTAATCCACCAATCCTCTCAGGCTAGCAGGATTTTCTGTAAAAGGAGGGTGATTAGTTTTCCAGTTACAAAGATCAGCAGAGGAAAATGGCCAGTACTGAAGGGGTTGGAGTTTGGGCGGGTCCAACAGAGTCTGTCTGGACTCTGAGCTCTCTGGCTCCATGTACCCACAGTGGGTTCACCTCTCACCACCCTGAGGGGTTCAGGGATCCCCCACAGTGAGGGTTTAGGCTGTGGATAAGGGGGACGTAGTGGATTAGGCCACTCAGGAGGCTCCTCAATCTCGGGATAGATTTTAGGAGGAGCCAAAGGCTGAGCTGGAGGCTCCATTTCAGGAGAACTCTTCACTTTCAATTTATCCATTGGTGTTTCACATCCCAGAACTTTTTTCATGCACCCAGGGTTTGACTGAAGGGGGGGGGGCGTCTGAACCAGATCTTGGCAAACTGTGATGTATGGTTGCTGATCGGGATGGGATCCAGGCCCTTCCTGAAAAACAATGGCTTTGATCTCAAAAATGATAGTTAAGTCAAAAGTACCTTCTCGGGGCCAGGCGAAATCAAATGTCAGCCACTTCGAAGAGCAAAAAGTCAGCCACAGTCCTTTTTTAACTTCTATTGA
The DNA here is from genome assembly GCF_000001635.26 of Mus musculus. NCBI lineage: Eukaryota > Metazoa > Chordata > Mammalia > Rodentia > Muridae > Mus > Mus musculus. Next base: position 109,460,721 of record NC_000075.6, on the reverse strand, counting down.
CAAGTTGTGAGCCCTAGATTTAACTTCGGTCCAATGGTCAAGAGTCAAGCTAAGGGGGGGGGGGTCATCACCATCTGTCCCATGATAAAACCATAGACAAAGAAACACAAGATAAAAAACACACAAAACAGAAACCAACAGATCCAGACACACGTGACCCTTCTGCGTCCTCTACAAGCAGGAAAAAGAATCAGATGGTCGCAGAGGGGGAAGTTTCTGCTTCAACAACCGAACTTGGTCCTCTGATCGATCATAGGAGACCACCAGGCATCCCTGGCTCTTCCCACTTCCCATGGCATCCCCAAGCGTGGCAGCCTGTACTCCTCCTAGCACATCTGCCAATCACAATCCTCTGGTCCTTATGGCCCAAGAGGATATCTGGAAACAGAAAGCACATATTTCAGAGAACAGAAAACAGACACTCAGAGCAGAGACTCCAACTGGCATGCACACATTCCAGAGGGGAACCCCTTACCTCCAGGTCAGTTCTTGGGTGTGAGGTGTGGTCATGTTTCCCGGCCAATGCACCAAATGAAATACCCACAAAGTGAGAACTCCCCCATGTTCTGACTCAGGAGAGGCTACACCTCAAATCACTTACAAGAAACGGCCTTGATGCAAACCACAAGACGACTTTTTATTCCAGGAGCGCTCTGGGGCCCACAGTAATACACCACACAGGGGTAGAGGACCATGGACCTAGAGTATATGGGAAACGGGGTATTTAAAGGAAAAAACCACAACCCAACGGGGTAGGGCGGGCGTTATTGGAAAATGCCGAAAATACCAGTGAAAAATCACAAGGGGGTACTAAAAACCACAAGGAGAAACTCCCTGATTCGCAAGATTGTTCTCAAGATTTTAATCTAACTTTTGTGGTCGGCCAGTTCCTGGAACAGGGTCACTGAACTGGCTAACCTACATTCTTGGTGCTAGAGGGTCTGAATTTTTCCTGGTCTTTCATATAAAGATTGTTACTTTTACATCAATCATTCAGAAATAGTAAAGGATTCTATGGCTAAAGTTCTAGAAGACAAGCCAAAAGGAAAAAGAGAAAAAGGTCAGAATCAGGGATAGTGATTCTCCTATTACCCATGATTTACATCTTTGATTTCTACACTTCTTGGACCATTAAGTATAATCTTGTTGCCTTTAACTTTTGGACCTTGTATCTTCAACAGATTGGTTGCCTTCCAACAGGATTGCTTTCAGCAAGCTCAGCCAGTCACGATGACAGTTATGCATTGCAATGTAGAAATGCATGGAGTACATATTCATATGACCTTCATGGCCTTGGTCTGAATGGGGAAGAGTGTGCCATAGAAGTCCAGTAGTCAGAGATGGGTAAGAGTGTTCTTTAGCTCCTATCAACCAAAGACAGACAGACATGAAAAAGCTATGTTTGTCCCTCATGACCAGTAAAAAGGAGCAATATAAACACCAACCTAAGACAGTGTCACCTGCCCACTCTCTATCCTAGACATGATTATGAAAAACAAATAAATCTGGTGCCCCAGTTCAGCTCATCTTTAACAAACAAAAAAATAAAGGGGGGAGATTGTGCCCTTCTCCTAGACTTGAGCAGGCTAAACAGACCTTGAATGCTTTCCACAATGGGTTTTATGATGTAGTTGCAACACACTGCCTCACTTTACCTGTAATTTCCTAAAGGATCATAGAGGAATAGATTGTCTACTTAGCTTGCTTTGCAACATAATCCATCTGAAACAAAGTATGGGTATTGTGGTCTTCCCTTTATAATGTGGAGTTGCAGAATTAAACTTGGAGCCTTGATCAGAACCTTGTCTTGGCTTCATCCTTCTCTCGAACCCTGTCTGTGTTCATTTCCAGCACCCCTTTCAGGTAATCCCAGATTTTCATGGTCACTGGATGGCTACATTGTTTCTACAAATATGGAGAAGTTATTAGAAATCAAACCCCAGACCCTCAGAAAAGTTATTCTACTGGAGATAAAAGGAAGGGACTGTGTCCACTGAGAAGGATGAGGGTGATGGTTGTCTCAGAGACAGAACAAAACCAGGAATGACTTTCCAGAAGGTCCAATTGGTAGCACTGTCCTGTCCAGTAGGACCTAGTTATTCATGGGTATGAGAGGAACCACAAACCTGCAAGAGAAATGAGCAGGGGAAAAAAGAGCGAGACCAAAGAGGATTCCTGTCAAGGTCTATTTAATGAAGGCTAGGAGCCTGATTATAAGCACACAGTGAGGGTAAGTAGGGAGGGGCTGCGGGGGAATTAACAAAGAACAAAGAAGTAGGCATCTGGGGACATGAAGGCTGGATTCTGACTGTAGGCGGGAGGCACCCTGAGTCTTATCTCAGGAATGTAGATTCCTCCTTAACAGCCCAGGGTGTCAAGTCGGGCTCAGCACATAACTCAGGTCCTTAGAAATCTTGGGAGTCAGGAAGAGATAAGGAAGAGAGAATTATAATTCAGCTTTTTTAGGGTCTTAGTTGCCAGGAAGAGATAGGGAGGAGGAGGTGACTGGCTCCTTAACACAAGGCCATTTGGCTTATTAGGGTGGGAAACTGCGAAAGGCTTACTTTCTCACGGTGTGGTCTCCAACATAGCACAACCCACTATTTGCACTGGGCTTCCTGTCAGCTGAGGACCTAGCATGATATGAGGTGTCACAGATTAATTTCATGATGGTTTTATGAACAAGATTATTTTGAAACAAGATTTTAAAAATAAAAGTTGTGCAAATCATACGGTTCAGTAGATGAGGGAGCTTTAGGCAAGCCCAATGTCCGGCTTGTTCACTCCATGAAACCCATGCAGCAGGAAGAGATTTAATTCCCCAAGTTGGTCTCTGAACTCCACATGGATGTTATTGCATGAGTGTGAGCTCTTGCACACTCTTACTACATGTGTACACATGTGTGCACCCTCATACTTGAACATAGGGTGATCTTCACATCTATGTAGACTAGCATAGAAATTCAGCCCACTTCTGATCTGTCCTCACCAGCCAAGACCTGAGTCACATTTTTCCTCAGTCACAGAAGCCCTATCAGTAGACATCTTTCAGGGGCAATTTGTGGGAACTAAAAAAGGGGACTGGGGAAGAAGGGGGAAGAGGCATCCACATCCTGCCAGAGTTCCACCTATGCTCTTGAAAACCAGACATGGGAGGGCTGCCAGACGCTTTCCACTCAGCCCCAGGTGGGCATCCAAGCCTCTGACCCACTTGATGGGGATGGGGGGGTTTGTGAACAAAGGTCAGCCCAACCAGCAGGCCCCGGGGCCACACCCTGTAGCCCCAAAGTTAATGGGGAGAGGGAAGAAAGAAAGAGAGGGAAGAAAGAAGAGAGGTTCCCACGCATGCAAGTTTAAGTGAAACCTTGATGAGCAGAGACTGTCTATGGTTTTAGAGCTTTATTGTAGAAAGGCAGGAAGAAAGAGAGAAGGGAGAGAGAGAGAGAGAGAGAGAGAGAGAGAGAGAGAGAGAGAGAGAGAGAAGGCTAGAGAGAAAGAAAGTAAGAGAAGAGAGAAGATGGGAGGGGAGGGGAGAGTAGGGGAGGGGAGAGGAGAAGATAAAGAGAGAGGAGAGAAGAGTGAGAGAAGTGAGAGGTAAGAGACCAAAGGAATGAGAGAGTAAGGAGGGGCCAAACAGCCCCTTTTAAAGTGAGCTGCTAACTTTTCTGTTGCTAGGTAACTGGGGAGAAGTCTAGCCTGAAGGTCAGAAGCTTGGGACATTGCCTATGTGACTGCTAGGCATGCTTCTCTTGTGGGGGCTGTGGGGGGCAGTAACTTAGGCAGGAGCCTGAATTCCAGGAGCATGAGTGAACTCCTTCCATCCCATGTAGGTAAATGATGACCACCGGTCCCAGGGCTCATCATCTCAGCTCCACTGTAGACCAGCCTGTCTGTGCATAGCGCAAGGCCCCACAGCAATTAATCAAAATTTCCCCCACCCCAGTGTGGGTAGTATCAGATTAATGACCAACACTAATGGTTGTCAGGAAGTTGTAGTTGACTAATCAAAGGAGGGTTGAGGAGACCTCCCATTTCCACAGTTTCCAATCATAACCTGGGGCTTCAAAATGTTACTCATAGAGCTGTTGATCACAAAGAACTAATCAAGGTAATTCCCTTTATAGGGACTCTTCATCGAGATACCATTCCATTGGTGACATTGTAAGCAGCATAGGGAAGCACTTAGGAGACAGCTCAGTGGGTAACAGCATTTTCAGATCTACAGAGGACCCACATTATTTCCTAGTACCCACAAGGCAATTCACATCTGTTACTCTAGTTGTAAGAATTCCAACACCCTCTTCTGGTCCTCTGTTACAAGGCTTGAACATGGTGCACATACATACATCTAGACAGAACACACATATGTTTTGTTTTGGAAAACTTCAAACCACATATACATACAATTTTTATTTTCATTTATTTTTATGAAATTAATTTTTAAAAAATATCAATTCATTTAAAGTTATCAATCTGAGTACATTCATGTGTGAATGTACACATGGAGGCGTGAGATCTGTGTTCATGTTCCCCTCTTTTCCTCTACATTTTAAAAATCAATTACTATATTTATTTGGGAGAAGGAGGGTTACAATACACATGCCGAAGTCAGAAGACAACTTGCAGAACTAAGTACTCTCCTTGTACCAGTGTGTTGCAGAGATTGAAGTCATGTCATGAGTTTTGCTGGGAAGAGGTTTACTGACAGAGCATTTGCTAGCCCTCCATCTTTTTTTGAAAACAGATTATCTCACTAATATCTCACCTAGGGCTGACACTTTCCACTAGACTGACTTCCAGCATTGGAGTTATAGCCATAACATGCTGTACCTGACTATTCCAACACTACTGAGGATCAGAACTTAGACACTCAAACTTCAAGCAGTCAAAACTTTACTCAAGACGAACCATCCCCCAAGACCCACAATTGATTAGTATATTCTATCCAGTAAAAATATTAAAAGAAAAATCCATTTTTAATCACCACCCATAGACTTGTGTTAAAAACCCTTTGGGATAAATCTGGGTCTGCTCTCAACACAATGAAGGCTGAACTGTAGTCCTCTTTCCCTAGGCAAGGATTTCTTTCTGTTATTTCAGTTACCCATGGAAAACCATCTGAAAATATTAAATAGATAATTCTGGATATAGGCTGCGGATATATATATATATATGTGTGTGTGTGTGTGTGTGTGTGTGTGTGTGTGTGTGTGTATACATATATATACACACACACACACATATATATATATACATATATATATATACATATATATATATATATATATATATATATATATATATATATATATATATATGGCTTGTCTAGGACACCCAAAATGCTGTGTTTGATCCATGAATACACAACTAGTCACAATATAAGTTTTACTATTTTGATACTGGAACCTCCAGTTTCAAAGGATCCAATCCAATGCCATGTTCTGCACTCTGTGGGTACAGCATGCATGCAGTGCACAGACGTGCATGCAGGCAAAACCAGTCATATATAAAACAAAAATACATCTTTAACCTTGGGGCATAGTGGTGACACTTTTCATTTCAGCATTCAGGAGGTAGTGGCAGGGGAATCTGAGTTCAAGACCATTCTGGTCCACATAGCATGTTTCTAGAACAGCCAGAGTTATGTAGCAGGGTTGTCTCAAAAACGAAATGGGAAGTAGAGGTAGGAGCATGGCAGGTCTGCACAGTGAGTTCCAGGACAAAACCCTATCCTACAAATGCCAAAATGAACAAATAAAACATATTACACTGGTTACTTTTCTCATTGCTGTGACAGTTAAGTATCTGATAAAAGCAACTTAAGGGACAGCTTGTTTGGGCTCACTGGCGTAAGAGGAGACAGTCCATCTCAGTGGAGTCCCCAAGGTCTGTCTCCTGGGGATCCCAAATTCAGTCAGGCTGACCTTGAACATTAGCCTCCACCCATATTACTCTGAGCAGTGTGAAGAAATCTTCCCCCTTCCCATCCAGGGCAAGGATCATGGCTTTATCCAACATGTGACCACTCGATACACTGCCCATTCATCAGTATCTTAGTAGCTGCCTGCCTTCTGTGACAAACTGTCACCTAGTATCAGTCAGTGTGAATGAACACAACTGGGTCATGTCCTGGTGAGTGCAAAGTCATAAACAAAAGGGTATGGAAGGGAAGTGCCCTCATCAAAAAAGGGACTGGGAGGATTTATTCTGGGATCCTGTACACATTAACAAGGGAAGGTGCTTATGTGTCAGGCACTTCTTGAGCATGCTCAATTTAAAGTCCTACTCCAGGAGTCATGGACTGCAGACTTGGGTCTGTAATTCTGGGTGAGATCCAGGAACACACACATTCAAAGGGCATAAAGTGAGACAAAAATACTTCTACTTACTTTTTCTGTACTTTTTGCTGAAGCACAAATGGAAATTTGAAGGCACCTGAAGGCGCTGGCCTTGCCTTGTGGCTAACAGCATGGTTACTGGTGGGCAGCTCCCATTGCATGACTAACAAGCCCAGAACCTTATTTCACTTAAATTGTCTACCTGGATTTTGTTTTGTTGGTTTGATTGACTTTGAGGATGGCTTGGTAGGAGTGTTCACATAAGATAGAGCTCATTGTGTAGCCCAATTCATTGATGAGCACAAGAGATCTCCTACTTTGGTCCACTGAATACTGAGGTTAAGAGCAAGAGTCGCCATGACCAGATTGTCTTTTTAAATAAGATTTATTTATTTATTTATTTATTTATTTATTTAATGTGGGTGAGTACACTGTAGATGCACATAGTACAGATAGTTGTGAGCCTTCATATAGTGTTGGAAATTGAACTTTTTAGGACCTGTGTTCACTCTGGTCAGCCATGCTCACTCCAGTCAACTCAGCTCACTCAGTTGCTGCTTGATGATGCCCAAAGTCTTATTTATTATTATACATATTAACACTGTAGGTTACTTCAGACACACCAGAAGAGGGTGTCAGATCTCATTGCAGATGGTTTTAGGCCACCATATGGTTGCTGGGATTTGAACTCAGAACCTTTGGAAGAGCAGTCAGTGTTATTGCCTGCTCATCCATCTTGCCAGCCTCCAATATTATCTTTTGTTAAACAACAAAAAAATTTTTAAAAATATTTTAGTTATATATATATGGAGGGGCAGTATATGCTGGGGGACACAGGTACTGTGGGTGGCAAATGCTGTGGAATAGCACATATTGGGGATGGCAGATGTTGTGGTGGTATATCCTATGGGTAGCAGATATTGGGGATGGCAAATGGATAGAGTAGCATATGTTATGGGTTACATTCTGTGGGTGGCATATGCTGGGGAGTTATATATACAGGTGGCTTGATATATGGAGATGGTGGATTATGAATATGACATGAGATGCCCTGGAGACCAGAGGCTGATACATATCAGACACAGAACCTCCGGGAACTGTAGTTACAGGTGGATGTAAACCTTACAGGCAGAGAAAATCAAACACCATAGAACAATAGTGTGTGCTCTTAATTCTTGATTCTTCTCTGCAGTCCCATTTTAAAATTATTTTAAATTAATGTTTCCCTTGGCACACCCGTGGAAGCCATAGGACAGCTTTGGAGGGCCGGTTTCCACCTTCTACCTCCTGGGTCCTGTTGACCAAACTCAAGTCATGAGGGTCAGTTGCAAGTGCCTTTACCCTCTGAAGAGCTGAGATGTCACATGCTCCTCTTTATTGATGACAAATTCTGCGGTGATAGTTAATTTAAATTTACTGATGTGGATGGTGCTGTCTTTAACCACAGGAAGCAGAGACAGCAGAATCTCTGTGAGTTTGAGAAAATTGTCTACAGAGAAAGTTCGATGACAGCCAGCACTACATAGAGAAAATGTCTTGAAAAAAGAAAGCAAGGACTGGAGAGATGACTCAGCAGTTTAAAGCATAGACTGCTCTTCCAGAGGTCCTGAGTTCAACTCCCAACAACCACATAGTGGCTTACAGCCATTAGTAATGGGATAAGGTTCCCTCATCTGGTGTGTTTGATGGTGGAGAAGGGGGCAAGGTGGACTCTCCCTCAGACACTAAATGCTGAAAATCTGGCCATTCAGGGGTAATTCTAAAAATGTCATTAATGAGGGACCAGTAGCTAAAAGCAGTAACAGGTATCTTCATAGATGCAAATGCTTCATAATAATCTTTGAAATAATCACCAACTCTATGCCAGCATTTCTCATCAATTGTTCCCTCTGGAGGAACCATGGACAAATGTCTCCCACAAAATCTAAACATTTCATGAAATCCTTTTTCTTAATCCTAGTTCCTCGTGTTTTGAGTGATTCTTAAAGTCGTATCACAAAAAGTGACTGCTTTAAACATGGTCGCCCCATTTCTTACCATATTTCTCCTATGATCTGCGCTGCTTCATTTTCTTTTCCTTCTGGACTGTCTAACAATGGGTTAATCCTTGTCATCTTCAGCAAACAGAAGTTGCTCTCTGGTGCTTCTCAAGATGAGCAGGTAGGCCTACCCTCCAATGATGAGCAGCTTTCTCTCCTCTGGGATCCCTGGGGTCCCCTGGGATCCCTGTTCCAGGTGCCAGTTTGTCCAGGCCCACAGGACAGTTAAACAGGATCTGAGGAACCACCTGTGGAGAGAATGGGGTTGGCGAGAAACACAAAGAACAGACAGCAAGTCAAAAAATTCTGATCAAGCTGACACATTTTATTTTTACAGGCAGGTTTTATGCCCACAGAAGCAGGATATGGGGAGGGGGATGACACAGAATCATTTTGTTTCTGGGGAACGCACCTGTTCCCAAAAGCAGGGTATTGGCTAGATAAAAGGTTCAGCAGGAGAAACAGAACAGAATGTGTTACTAGGTACCTGTCGACAAGGTCTATAGCTATTTGTCCTTAATTTGGGGTAGTACTTTCCCACAGAGGCCTCAACTTTTCCCCACAGAAATCTCAACTAAGCTCATACTTTCCCACTAAGGCCAAGACTTTCTAAGTAAGCACTTATGGCTTTCAAGGCAGTTAACATTCAAACAGGGTTGCTCCCAACAGCCAGGAAGACTTTCCTACCCTGAGGCTTACAGAAAAACTGAAAATCAGGCCAGGGCTGGAGAGATGATGTGGCAGTTAAGAGCACTGGCTGTAGACCAAGCTGGCCTCAAACTCAGAGATGCACCTGACTCTGTCTCCAGAGTGCTGAAACTAATGATGAGTGCCTGGATCCCTGCCTATTTTTGACTATATAAATACTTAGGTTTAAAGAAATCATTCATGCCAAGTTTACCATTTGCCTTATGCCATGACCCACAATGGGCTGGGCCCTCCCACATCAATCACTAATTAAGAAATCGCCCTACAGGACTGCCTACAGCCTTATCACTTGGAGACATTTTCTCCATTGAGGTTCCCTAGACTCAGATGACTGTAGCTTTGTGTGCAACGCACACTCCAGGGAAGTTTGCTTGTCAGGCGGAGAGGCCTGGGAGCACTCATGAGGCATAGAATTTCAAAAGGAACTCACCTCCTGGAACTTTGGCATTCTCATAACCTGTGTACTCATACCCTATCGCCGCATTAGTCTGGTGTATGGATCCATGTGCTCTCTTTTAGTATTATTTTATTATAAGTGCCTTTAAAGATTGAATTCTGACATAGCTAAGCCTTAGCCAGTGTACCAACATCCTAGAAAATGCTTGAAGCCGAGAAGCTTGGAATAGCTCAGGGCTGGTCTGCAGAGTGTTTACTTGAGGCAGTAGCCAGTCTCACCCATACACAATGGCCTAGCTAATAGGTGGGTTTACCATGTAAAAGTTAGGGAATCCCACTAAGACAGGAATCTTCATTACAGCCAGGTATAGCAGGCTACATTGCATATTAGAAGCAAGTGGTGAATTCTTCTGACAAATGGAGATTCTCCTCAGATACTTAAAAGAACAGCCCAAGTTGCACTCATATGAGAATTTATCAAGGCCTAGGAAATAGGGGCTTTGTGGTATTGCATTATTTATGAGAAGGTCTGCTACAGCAGAACCCTCTGGTGCTAGCTTTCACTAGGCTCAAAGAAGTAGCACTAATTGTGACTAGGGTGTGGAATCCTTACCTGTCATTAAGCTGACCCTAACCAGGACTGATTTATCTTTACTGTAAACATTTATCTGGTTCCTGTAAGTCCTTTTGAAGGCATTCCTTTGTTTTGTGTCAGGTAGCTTCAATATACTTTGCCTGCTGTGACTTCCTACCACCTTTATTTTATGTATTATATAAGACTGGTGTTCACTTTGTGGCAATATATTCAGATTCTCCACAATCTCCTGTGTGCATCTGTGTGTCATTTTTGCCGGCTTCTTGCCCATCTGCACCTAGAGACCCGTCCTAGACACAAAAGGGACACAAGAGTGTCTGAGGCACTTGTGTCAAGCTGACATAAAACTAGACAGGACTAGGTTAAATGTGGTTGCAGTCAGGTGGTATTCCTGACTTCAGTCATCTTCAGAGCCTTCTGTATTCTGTCCACTGCCTGGGCTGCAGGATCTGAGCTTCTCCTTCCTCCTTCCTTCTCCATCTCTCTATAAGGTGTCTTGAGCCTTTGTTTTCTCTTTATGAAAGCTCAGAGTATCCACATGCCTTATTGGAAGTTGAAGACTATTATGGCAAGGTTCCCAACCTAACCTGTTAATTCACTGAAGCCTGTTATTAAGAGCTACAGACATCTTACCATACCCAGCAAGGTACCAACGGTTTCCAGCAGACACTGGTTAAGAACCTGGGTGCACTCTTTCTCAGTCCCTCCTTAATGTTGTTAAGGAGGTATTATAGGGTTTCCAACCATTGTGAACATGCAAATATGTCTTTATATAGCAACTGCAGTGGCCTGTGATGGTGGTCCCTTCTAAAAGACACATCTATGTCCCAATCTCTGGGCCTTGTATTGCCTATCTGTCAAAGCTGTGAATGTCATTTAATATGATAAAATATATGCCTGAGAGGGACTTTGGACATGGCTATCAATTAAGAGCATATACCACCTCTGTATGTAGTACATGTAAAAGTATATGCAGGAGTGCCTATGCCTGTGTATGTGCAAAGACCAGTAGAAAACATCAGGTGTCCTGTTTGACCGCCACTTTCTACTAGAACACTGAGTACACAAGCACATGATCTCAGAGGCTGTACAGGCACAGAGAGGTGGGTCCTGCTGATCTAACTCAGGTCTCAAGGTAGACATGAACCTAATGGACTTCACATAAGCAATTGAAACTATTGAAAATTAGTGTGTTACTCGGGATTTTCTAGAAAGTTCTTACAAGTACATCATCAATCAGGGCTGCCCCAGATCATGTGCTTTGGGTTTCCACAGTGCAAGAAAGGGGTTTTTGAGCTCATCTACACAGTGAAAAATCACAGTGGAGTGAGTTAAGGTGTGAGATCTCTCAGCTGAGTGTTTCTGGCTCCAGTGATGTGGGCAGGGGACAGGCTGAGAGTCTTCACAGCTGTAGCTTGCTCCAATCAAAGCCAGATGAGCTGTGGTTGGCAATCCTGCTAAATCTTTGGCCAAGTCTTTAAAATCAGAGCAAGCTGGGAAGAGAAAGGAGAGTGAGTGTGGACTTAGGCCACTGAAGATGGAGATCCATTTACCTAGTTTGCCTATGATGGAAATCCTCTCCTATCTGGATGCCTACAGTTTGCTACAGGTTGCCCAAGTGAACAAGGTAAAAGCTCCTTGGCTGAACTCCTCCATTCTGTGCACCCTACAAAAGGCCCTTTTGACTTTTCCCACTCAGTCTTGGAGTCTCGGCTACCCCAGCAACACACTCTCACAGGCTTCCTTCCTTCCTTCCTTTCTTCATTCTTTCCTTCTTTCCTCCCTTCCTCTCTTCCTTCCTTCCTTCCTTCCTTCCTTCCTTCCTTCCTTCCTTCCTTTTTTCCTTCCTCCCTTCCTTCAATTTCTCCTAAAACTTACCTTATTCAGACCTGTCAACTCAGCTCTGACACATTAGTGTCTCAGGGACTAAGCTGCTTCTCTTGACCAACAGGAACTCCATCCTTCAGAATAGCAAATAGATATACCTCAGATTCCTGGGTTAGTATTATCCACTCTGAAGACCTCAAATATGGTTAGTTGAGGTAGGAGTGGTGGCACATGTCAGTAATTGAAGCACTTGTGAGGTCGAAGCAAGATGATCAGGAGTTTTGGGTCAAATCAACCACAAGAATTTAAAACCAGCCCTGGCAACTAGACAACCTATCTCAGAACAGTAACCGTGATATAAAAAAAAAATCTACTAAAAGAATGGAACAGGCTGCACTTTGGAGATATGTTGCTAATATGTGACATCCTTGATATCCTTTGTCAGACTTTGAGCCTGGCGCTCCTTCCACTGAGCTCTCACAAGGTGACTTGTGTTTGCTGGGGTAAGTCTCTCCAGGCTTGCTGGGCCAGGAGAGCTAGGACTGTTTGATTAACCTGTGTAGGCTGAGCCCAGAACAAATGGAGAACAGGAGAGAGGAGCAGTTGTTGGTTTAAGGATTCTTTTCTCTCCCATAGAACTGGAATGCACTTGCCAGCAGTGATGTCCTGTGGAGGTAATGAGAGGGGCAGGGTGGGATGGGAGGAGGGGACAAGATGGGGCTGAGAGGGAAGAAGAGGCCTTCAGATTCTGGGCCTGGGCCTCTGCTGCATGAGGATGGTTAGTGATTAAAAGTTTGCTCACTGTAACCATGGCTCTAAGGTGAGGTGATTGGGGTTAGCCTAATGGGATTGCAACTCTGCATTGCAGGAAGTTGTGTCAGAAGAGATGGCTCTACTGTGACATGGTCACCCTACAGCTCCATGGCAAAAAGACATGGAAGCAGTTCTTCTTTTACAGAACATGGCAAGAACATGCCAAATCCCGGGCAAAGCCAGAAGATTTCACTTACAAGGAAATTCCTGTGGAGTTTGGTATGAGCTTGGGTACTCTATAAGAGATACCCCCTTGGTTTTTCCCAGTGTGTGCAGTCCTGCATTCTCATTTAATAAGTGGAAGGGAAATGTAGTTTAACAGCATGGGCCTGCTGTACTAGTCTAGCCATGGAACTTCTCTGTAATATGCTGAGTGGTTGTTCTACATCGTAAAACCAGATCTATTGTTCCCTTTCCCTGAAGGCTTCATATCCTTCCCAGAGTGTAGAGAAAATTTACTGGGGAAATTACCAAATAGGCTTTAGTATTTATCTCTTTCAAAAAAATTCCTTAGACCAGTTTTCTGATGGAGTGATGCTTTGAAATTTTTTGCATTTATTATTTTAGTGTTAGTGTGTGTGTGTGTGTACATGGCACAGTGTTTGTGTGTCAGAAGAAAACTTAATGGAATCCATTCTCCTGAAAGGATGAATTTTATTTTTTCTGTTTATTTGAGATAAGTTCTCACTATATAGCTGTGTCGAGCCTGGAACTTTATCTGTAGACTAGGTTGGGCTCATTTCAAGAACTGGTGCATGCCTTCATGAGACTGGTACAACTCTACACCTGATTTTTCTTCTTCTTCTTCTTCTTCTTCTTCTTCTTCTTCTTCTTCTTCTTCTTCTTCTTCTTCTTCTTCTTCTTCTTCTCCTTCTTCTTCTTCTTCTTCTTCTTCTTCTTCTTCTTCTTCCTTTCTCTCTCTCTCTCTCTCTCTCTCTCTCTCTCTCACTCTCTCAGACTGGATCTCATGTACCACATGCTGATCTCAAACCCTTCATGTAAAAACAACCAACCAATGACCTTGAACTTTGGATCCTTCTGGCTCCAAATGAGTACCAGTTTATGGTTTATAGGCCTCCAGGAACAGAACTAAGCACTATGCCCAGGAGTTAAACCCCAGGCCCCAGTACCCATTTGGTATCTATAGAAACAGACTAAAGAATGAATGTATCTGAACCAGTGACCAGCCTGTAGTGTGCATGGCTGCCTCTCTCTTCATCCTTTCCACAGCTGTTATGCAAGCCTTCTTCATGGCAGAGGGAAGTAAAACATACCTCCTTCAGTTAGAGTTGTCCCTCAACTGTCTTGTGTCCACATATTGTTGGGGTTTCCTTGCAGAATTTCGGGCTTATGCATATTATATCTCAAGGCATGGCTTAACAAGAAATGGACAAGGGAAGTCTGCTGTCTGTATGGTGACTTCCACGAACAGGATTTCTACCTGGGATATTCACGAGGTGAGTCTGGCTGACAAGTAGCAAAAGTTACTCTCATATGAATTCTAATTTCATGTTTTTGTTGTTGAGGATGATGAGACAGGATCCCCCAGTACACACCAGTCTGTCCCAGAAGTCCCCATACAGATCCATCTACCTTGGCTTCCCATGTACTTGGATGGAAGCTTTGCAACACCACACGTGATTTTTTCCCTCTTCCTACTTTTTATTTATTTATTTTTAGAATGAATTATTTTCTATGTATGAGTGTTTTCAGGGGATATATGTATGTGTAATCCATGTGTGTCTGCTGCCTGTGGAGAACACAAGAGGGTGCCAAGTCCCTTAAAAAGTGTAATTGCAGATGACTGTAAGCTGTGGGCACTGGGTCTGCGGGCATAGAACTCTAGTCCTCTGCTTAGCCAACTGTACAGGGCCTGTCAGTGTTTCAAAGTTTTCATCATAGAGTTTGTTCTCATGGAAGGTTAGGCGTACTCCTAGGTATTACTTTTTTTTGAGACATAGTTTTGATTATATATGTGTGTGTTCCTGTGTTAGTTTATAGGTGCTGCCAGCTGGCAGAGGCCAGAGGCTGTCAGGTGTTGGGTAGGCTTTGGGAACCCAATTAGGGTCCTCTGCAAGAGCATTAATTGTTCTGTACTGCTGAACCATCAGGGTTTGTTTGTTGTTGTTTTTCTGGTTTGGAACAGGGTTTCACTTTGTAAGAGACTTGAGGGAAACTTACTCTGTAGACCAGACTGGCCTCAAATTCTGAGATCTGCTAACTTGTGCCTTCTGGGATCAAAAGAGCATACTATGTCCAGCAGGCCCCTTTAGGGTGGTGTTCCAGGCTGCTGTAAATGGAAGGCTTCTCTGATCCTTCTTCACTTTGTTTAGTGCTGCATGGGAAGGGCACTGATTTTCTTCCATGTTATTTCTATAGCTTGCCAATTTGGGGGGAGTTTATCAGCTCTCAGAGTTTTCCAGAGGAATCATGGGGTCTCCAAATACAGCCTCATAGTGTCTGCAAATGAAGAAACTCTGGCTTTCCTATTGGCCTCCCTGTTGTTTGTTTCTCTTGTTTTATTGTTCTAGCTAAAACAACACCATATTAACTGAGAGTAGAAGTGTGGATATAATTGCCTTGTTCCTGACTTTTCTGGAAATGCTTTGATTTTTTTTCATGCTCATTGTTGGGGGTACAGCGAAGAAACTCTAGACATTACTGCTCAATGACATAATAAAGGTTTTTTACTATACATATGAGAGAATGGCCAGAGATTCCTAGAACAGTCCAGGGTAGACAGAGAAAGAAGCAGACTGTGTTGTGTTCTTAAAAAGACTAGGATATGTTTTGTAGAGGAAAGTATAGTGAGGTGGGAGGTGTGCCTCAGCAGGCAGGCATATGCTGAGGCATCCCTTCCGCTGAGGTAGGAGACATACAATGTGTATAGTGCAGAATAGAGTTTATGTAGGTTCTGTGAAGCAGAGTTGAGAAAGGAGTAGAGACAGAGCAAGCTGGAGAGGGAGAAATGGAAAATGAGAGGGAGAAATGGAAAACGAGAGGGAGGGGAGGGGAGGGGAGAGGGGAGAGGGGAGAGGGGAGAGGGGAGAGGGGAGAGGGGAGAGGGGAGAGGGGAGAGGGGAGGGGAGAGGAGAGGAGAGGCAGGTCACCAAAAGTGGAGAGGGAAGGGGGAAGGGGAAAGAGGGAAAAATGGGTTAAGGAGAGAAAAGAACTAGACAGAAGGGACAGAGAGAGCAAGGAGGGGTCAAACAGCTCCTTTTATAGCAAGCCAGGCCTACCTGGTTGTTACACAGTAACTGTTGGGTGGAGCTCTAAAGAAATGCTAACATGCCTCCATTTTGGGTTAATTTTAAAAAGGAGAAACTAGAAAGAGGCAAAAGTAAATCAGGAATAGTGTCATTGTGATCTTTAGCTGCTTTCTGCTGACTTTGGGGCCACATATCTGGAAAAACTAGGAAAATGGGTATCATGTGTTGGTCTACTCTTAGGAGAGTCTCTTGTTTTCTTGCTGTCCAGGATCTGTGGTACCATCTGTTGGTAGGAAGGAGCAGGTCTAGTAGAAGCATCCGTGTCTGTGAGAGCAGGCTCTGACACATCTGTGGGTTGCTTCTCTGGAGCTGTCCTGGATGTAGATTTTGAGTAAACACCTGGATATAGCAAGGTGCTGGAATAGTTATGTATATTTGAGGAAGAGAATAAAGTCAAATGCTTTTGGGAAAAAAAGAAATTTTCTCCAGTGTACATTTGAAACACTTATGTCTTCGTGGTTGGGGTGAGAGGACTCCCAATCCCAGGTAACAGTAGAGCAGACTCAGCCCATGAAATAGTTAACAGGTAGAAACTTAGGTCATTGATTGTACTTATCTAGATGGAGTCTGTGTGGTCCATGAGAGGTGGAACTGATTGGGTATACTGGAGTTTATAAGTTTACAAATAGATTAATCTGTTAACAGCATTAACACTCTTTAAGATGAGATTAAGGAAGACAAAAACCATTTGTGGAGCAGAGGAGCAACAGGGGATATTTTCTTCTGAGAGACAATATATTTATAAATATATGTATATATTATACATATTATATACACATACATATATGTATATATAATATATAACATAAATATATGTATGTAATTGTGTATTATATATAATAACAGATATATTATAAATATATAAATGTGTTTATATATATACATTTGGCAGCATGAGAAATATTTTAACTTCTCATTTAAAAGACAAATTAAAAAAAAACTTTAAAATTTGACCATGTGAATATGATAGTTGATTATATTGTTTACCATGAGAAACACATTAATTCTATAGTTAAGAGTGATTGAGAATAGTCCTCCATTGTGTAAATATACAACATTTTTGGTAACCATTTCTCTGTTGAGGGACATCTGGGCTGTTTCTAGCTCCTGGGTTTTATAAATATGGCTGCCATGAAATAGTGGAGCATGTGTCCTTATTACATGTGGGAGCATCTTCTGGATATATGCTCAGGAGTGGTATAGCTGGGTCCTCAGGTGGTACTATGTCCAATTTTCTGAAAAAACACCAGACTGATTTCCAGAGTGTTTGTTCCAGCTTGTAATCCCACCAGCAATGGAGGAGGAGTGTTCCTCTCTCAACATACTTGCCAGCATCTGCTATCACCTGAGTTTTTTATCTTAGCCATTATGACTGGTGTGAGGTGGAATCTCAAGGTCATTTTGGTTTGCATTTCCCTGATTACTAAGGATATTGAACAGTTCTTTAGGTGTTTCTGAGCCCTTCCAGATTCCTCAGTTGAGAATTCTCTATTTAGCTCTGTTAATGATTTTTAATAGGATTATATCATTCTCTGGAGTCTAACTTCTTGAGTTCTTTGTATATATTGGATATTAGCCCTCTATTGGATGGAGGATTAGTAAAGAACTTTTCCCAATATGTTGTTTGCTGGTTTATGTTATTAACAGTGTCGTTTGCCTTAAAATTGCTTTGCAATTTTATGAGGTCCCATTTGATTCTTGATCATAGAACATAAGACATTGGTGTTCTGTTCAAGAACTTTTCCCCTGTGCCTTAATGTATGAAACTTTCCCCACTTTCTCTTCTATTAGATTCAGTATATCTGGTTTTATGTGGAGGTCCTTGGACTTGAGCATTCTACAAGGAGTTAAGAATGGATCAATTTTCATTCTTCTACATGTTGATTGCCAGTTGAACCAGCACCATTTGTTGAAAATCTATCTTAGTTTTCCACTAGGTGGTTTTAGCTCCTTTGTCAAACCAAGTGACTGTAGTTATGTGTGTTCATTTCTGGGTTATCAATTCTATTTCATTGGTCTACCTTCCTGACATTGTTTCAATACCATGCAGATGCCATGACCATAGTTCTCCGGGAACCTTCCTGGGCTGAGTGCCTTAGGGGAAGAAACAGGGCTAGAGCTGTGGTAGCATTGTTGACCTGGCTGCCTCACAGTGTGTAGGTATAATCTCTGTTCTCTATGGTTTTGTGAGTTCTAGGGGTCCATATGATGCCCTGGGAGAGGGATGGTAGGTTCCCTAATACGAGTGAGAAAGAACATAGGACTGGCAATGACTATGGTTCTTGAAGACATTACTCCTGGTTTCTCTCACCATTATGACACCTGATTGCCACTGTGCAGTCAGTGCTGATTTATGCAAGAGTTTCTTTCTATGTATACTATGACCTTTGAGATGGCCAGTTGCTGAGCCATTGTAGGGGAGAATTCGGTGAATGCTGGAACCTCATTGTGTGTTTCTTGAGAATCCTCTGTTCTCTCAACTATTTTTTATTTTAGTATGTTGTAGAACCTAATGCAGTGAACATTAATCCATTCTTGAGGTAGCTTGGTTCTCTTTGTCTGGGAGAAGGTCTTACCCTGTAGTCTCAGCTGATCTGGAACTATGTAGGCCAGGCTAGCCTCCAACTCAACAAATCTGCCTGCCTCTGCCTCCTGAGTGCTGGAACTAATGTGGTGTCCCAACATACAGCAAAGGGGTTTTATTTTGTTATGGTCTCAATGTTGAAAAACGTTGTATCTTACAACACACTGGAAATGTAACATAATGAAGAGGACAATCTTGGGGTTGGAGGTTTTGGAGTTTTTGGGTTTTGTTTGGTTTAGGTTTTGTCAGGTGGGTTGGAGGAGGCTGTTTAGGATGCTATCAGGCTATCCTAGAGTTCAAGCTGACCATGGACTCATGGGGACACTCCTACCTCTGCCTCCTAAGTGCATGAGTCCTGTTTTTCTGTCCACTCCTGCCACAAATAATATAGATGTTGTTTTTCTTCTTTGTGATTATTTTTTATTTTTATGTACATAGGTATTCTGCCTGCGTGTATTTCCATGTGAGGGAGTCAGATCCCCTGGAAGTGGAATTACTAACAATTGTGAGCTACAATGAGTGTTTAGGGAATTGAACTAAGCTCCTTTCATTAAGCACAGCTAGTGGTCTTAACTGCTGAGCCATCTCTGCAGCCCTGTGTTTCCTTTTCTTTTTTGAGATAGTCTTGTAATGCAATTCCAACTGGCCTGCAACTTGACATGATACACTGGACTAGCCTCAAGCTGCTAGTGAACTTCCTGCCTCTGCCTCCCACAATGGAAGTCTAGGTCTGTGCTACCACATCCTGTGATGGATGCTTAGAACTTTCATATTCTTTTCTTGGAAGTAAGAAGGTAGGTGTTCCAGTCTGGACAAGGATGCAAAGTAAAGCTGGTGAGTGAAAGCAGTTGAACTAGAGGTGCTCAGACAACATGATGCTCTTGTTCTCCAGGGTGCTATGACCTGGGAAAGCCCAGTACAGGAATCCTATATTGAACTGATGACTACCCTCCCTGAGATGCACATTGCGGTCACTGTAGATATAAGCTCAACTATCAAACTATGGGACTGTCACAACAGGGATGCTCTGGCAACTAAGAGCATATTCTCTCCCTGTCAAATACTGAAAGCTGTGTTTACAAAGGATGGCCCAATTGTCTTGGTAAGTGGCATGCCCCTCCCCAACCAAATCTGGAATAGTCACACAGAACAAAATATTTGCCAATTTGAGGTACCATTATTGTCAAATCTCACCTTGCCTTCCTAGAGTCTCTGTGAACACTGAGAGTCAATCACAGTATACCATAAACATGACCATAACTTAGCCTTTGACACATTAAAATTCTTTCCTGGCATCTGGGGAGAGGTAGCTCAGTGGGTAGCAGTGTTTGCTGTGCAAGTGTGAAGATCCAAGTTCAAATCCCTGACACTCACATAAAAAGTGTGATGTGGCTAAATGTGCGTGTAACCTCAGTGTTGTTGGGGATGAAAACACAAGGGTCACTGGGACTAGATGGCTGCTAGCCAAGACAGCCTAGCTCCAGGTACAATAAGAGACTCTTTCAGGAAATCAGGAGAGGGGTAGTCTAACAGGGTACCTGGCAGCCTTCTCAGGTTTCCAAATATGTCCCAGTATATAATCTACATACACATGCTTAAGTATAGAAATTGCAAGCACAAGAACACACACACACTTTTTCTAAGTGATTTTATATCTTTTTGTCTTGGAAATGTTTATTAGTCCTGAATCCATGAATTTGGTTAGAGACAGTAGAGAAAAATGTGAATTTTATCACATATACAGAAAAATGGATAATGCTGATGGCCCAGTTAGTGCTGGGGAAGAGTGTTTTAGGGTGGAAAATCTTTACACACACCCTAACTCATGAGTTTAAAACAGAGTATCATGACATAGTCCTGGTTGGCCTAGTACTCACTGGGTAGACTAGGGTGGCCTAACTCACAGAGATCAGATGTCCTCTGCCCTTGGATTGTTGGGATTTAAGACATAAGCTAGCATGCCCAACAAAAGGTTCTTTAAAAATAAATCCTGCAGGGCATGGTGGTACATGTCACAGAGGCAGATGAATCTCTTGCATTTGAGGCTAGCCAGGTCTACAGAGTAAGTTCCACTATAGCCAGGGATACATAGAGAAATCTTTCTCAAAAAATTCAAAAGGGAAAAACAATTTTTATGTGTGAATATTTTGCCTGCATGTGCATCTATGTATCCTATCTCTCTCTCTCTCTCTCTCTCTCTCTCTCTCTCTCTCTCTCTCTCTCTCTCTCTCTCTCTCTCTCTCTCATACACACACACACACACACACTTACCTACTGAGTCATCCACCAGGTCTAGGGACTCTTATTCCTTGGAATCACCCCAGACACTCTGTGAGGCAGGCTGGTCACAGCTTTGGGTCTCATTACTGGACTTGATGACACAGTGCAGATAAAACTCCTTCCTCCATACTTAACGTTTCCCCACTGACCTCGTGCTGCTGCTCTGATTTCAGGTAGGTGATACCTCGGGAAACCTCTACATCTTTAGGATTCCTGACTTACACCTCATTTCCAGACACAATGTATTCCCATACGCTATTGATGAACTCCACTGCTCTCCTCAGAATAAATGGGTCTTGCTGATTATAAGAAACCCACAAGTCTTGACAAAGGTAAGTGGGTTCTAGCAACTCCAGGGTGAAGGTGGGAGACAGTGGGAAAGTCCAGTCCTCAGGTAAGTCCAGGCAGACCACTCCCCCTCTCCAAAGCCCTATCATAAGAAAAGCCACCCTACAGTCAGGAAAGAATAATGTGCTTGGGAGCAGTCACGTGACCAGTCACAATGGCAAATGTCTATTAGTGAAGTGTCCTTGAAATGTGGCTCAGCCAAAAGATGAAGGTAGGTGAAATAACAGTCACCAGAACTTTGCTGGATAAAAAGCAATTTTCAATCACTGGCTGACATGCTCACCAGCGACTGATGCATTTCAAAAAAGTGCTACCATGTGGAGAGCCGTGCTGCGAGCAATCGCGTGCTTGCCGTGGCAATCGCCATTATAAGATGGCACTGGCTTCCACTGTGCCTAACTAGTAAATAAGCCTTATGCGCAAGTGCAAGAGTGAACACACACCTAGTCACTGCCCATCTCGAGGCGTAGTAATGGGGTGATGGGCAAGCAACGAATCAGGAGCTGTCACACCACATTAGGTGCTGAAACGTCACACTGCGGGCTATATAAGCAGCGCCATTTTCCCGGGTTTCGGCACCACTTATCCCGAGCTTTTGTCCTGAGTGTGTTCTTGCCGGCAGGGACAAAAGCTCGGGATACTACCATACCCAGTGCTTTATATGCTACCTTCTCTCTTAACTGCCAGCTCTCTGGTGCCTGGTTGTTAGGTATTGGGAGAGCAATGGTCTGTTCACAGGTCAATTACTCCTGAGGGCCCATGTATATTTATTTAGTTTTATACAGTCTCAATGCCTCAGTTAAAAAAAAGAAAAGTCCAGAACAACCCTGGACTGGTCCTCTGCACAGGGAAAATGTACTTAACCAAGCTCTGCCAGATGCATCCATTGAGATAGCATAACTGAAGCGCCCTTTGACCTGGGTCAGGGACTTCATTCTGTCTCTGAATATGATGGGAGGGGCAGGAAGAAGGTGAGATATTTCTTCCCTGAGTGGGAGCAATGACAGTTCTAACCTGTCCTGGGTGAAGAACAGATGCAGTCACTCCTGGGTTTATTTTGAAAGCCCCTTGTCTTGATTGTGCTTGTGTCAGGCTGCAGAGATTCACTCTTTATTGAGTTACACTGGGCAATAATTTCTGCAGGTGGTTTACATGAGCAGCTTACTGAGGACATCAGAATTTTCTGATCCAGTGTCTACCAGTCTCAAATTTCCATTATGCCAAGGAGTCTTCTGGACCCCAAGAAGGGAAGACAGGATAACCTTGATGGCCAGAAATGCACCCCCAAGACCCGCAAAATTTGGCACATTTGATATGAAGCTGGAAGAGATCGGGAACAAAGTAACTGTTCAAGGTAAACCTTAGAAAGTTCTCAAGGCAGACAGGATGGCATGTGCCCAATAGTAGGAGACTGAGTCAGGAAATCTTCATAGAGACTGCTGTCTCACAAACAAAACAGATGGAGCTGAGAAGATGGTTTAGCATGTGCACATGCCTACATACACTCACACAGATGTGCACATACATACATAAACACACACACTGATGAAGTGAATAAATAAAAATAAAGGGCCAATAATTTGTAGTGCACACCTTAAATCCCAGCATTCAGGATGAGAAACAATTAGAATCTCTGGGTTCCACGCCAGCCTGATCTATGCAGGGAGTGCCAGGTTAGCTAGGGATGCATAGTGAAATCTTGTCTCAAAAACAAAACCCCAAAATGACAAGCAATAACGAACTATATTATAGGGTGGCAAAATGTTTAGGGCAGTGGTTCTCTATGTATAGGTTGTGACCCCTATGACAAACTTCTATCTTCAAAAATACTTAAGTCACGAATCTTAACAGTAACAAAATTACCATTATGAAGTAGAAATGAAAGTACCTCTGTGGTAGGGCAGACCCCCCTCCCCACACTGCCACCTAAGAACTGTATTACAGTTCAGTAGGAAGCATTGGTAAGGTTGAGAAGCACTGGCTTAGAGGATAGAGACACTTACCTACGGAGCCTGACAACCTAGTTCAATTCCTGGGGTACCACAGGATGGAGGAGAGATCCAAATCCCTCAAGTTGTCCCCTGACCCTCACATGTGTACCTCTGGAATGAATACCTACACAAACATAATAATGTAAAAACAATTTGTAAAAGGAATCCTCATTTCTCCTGTGTCTCCCACAAGTGCTCAGAGTAAGCTATAAATGGTTGTCATTGTTTTGCATTTTTAGTCTTTGAAGACAGGGTTTCTCTGGGTATCCATGGATAACCTGGATTTTGCTCTGTAGACTAGACTGGTCTTGAACTTGGAGATCGACTGGACTGTGCCTGATTGTGGATTAACTTATGATCATGCTCCACATGATGTTTTTTGTAAAGGGAGCAGGGAGCTCCTTGTCCAGATGTGAACTTGTGCCTGTTTGATGGTCACTACAATAGCAATCTACAGTTTTTCAGGGGAGACATGTTTTCATTTATGTCATGCACTAGGGACTGGGTTCTACTCTCCTTTCCCAGTACAGTTGTCTTTCCAATGTTTAAGCAACTGACTGTCCACACCTTCACTGTTTCATGGCCTGCCTTTCCATGTCCAATGACATGGACTTCACAGAACATGAACTTGACAGACCAATGGACTGTTTTCATTGTCTCTTCAGACTAGCATGCCATGGAAGGAGGGATATGCTTTTTAGTAAGCATTAAGAATATTTCCCATATTTAAGTGACTGAATAAATTGCCTCTCTGTTTTCGGTTTGTTTGGAACAGGACATTTGGTAGCAAGTTTCTCTTTGCAAGACTACAAGGAGCGTGCAGAGTGGATGGGAGTCAGTGAAAAGGACACGATTGTTTGTTCAACTGGATCCTCTCTCTTGCTCTTCGACATGAATGGTCTCCGTCTGCAGACATTTCAGTACTGCCCAGAACAGATCTTTAGACTATGGGTGGTATGTTTGGAATGTTTTCCCCTCAGTGGTTAAAAAAAAATAGAATTAAATTTTTTAAACTTCATACTGTTGGGGTGTGCACATATGCATTTGTCTGTGTGTGAGCACTTACAGAGTTCACAGGCCAACTTCCTGGTGTTAGTCTCTTTCTTTTTCCCTTTGCACTGGCTCAGAGCACCAGGCTTGCTCAGCAAGTGTCTTTACCTGATGAGCCACCTCCTAGGCCCTCTCCCTGTCTTTTGATCTGACATTGACTCTAGCCTACTATCACTTGGGTGTTCTTTGAAGGACCCTGTTCATGTCATTGTCACCTGTAATGATGGCTCTTTGGATATATACGCATGGGAGGAGAGAAGCCCACTGCTAAGGAAGTGTTATCGACTGCAAAATAGGAGATATCTGCTACCGTCCAGGTAAGCTCTGCTTCTTGACTTAAATTGGACATTAATTTGAAAGCACTTCTGGGGCTGGAGAGTTAGCTCAGCAGTTAAAATCACTGGCTGCTCTTCTGGAAGACTTGGGTTCAGTGCCCTGAATCCACATGGCAGTTCATACCTGTCTGTAACTCCAGTTCCAGGGCATCTGACTGACACCTTCATACCAATGTATTGAGAGCTATGGTAAGCATTTAAAAAGTTCTATATAAAAAGGCATTTTTAAAGAGAAATGAACTTTCAATAAAATATATGACTAAATTTATGATCTTCAGCATCACACAGAACAGACATTGTGCTATAAATGTCTAATATTCAAGTAGTAGAGTCAGTAGGATCCAGATGTTCAAGGTAATCTGCTATTTAGCAAGTTTGGCAGCCAGATTGGGTTCAGTGCAAAACAATCACAAACAAACAAACAAACACACAAAAATAGAAACTGGCTAAGCATAACACACACTTTTAATCCAGGCAGTAAGGAGTCAGCCAAGTTGCTATCTTGTAAGTTCGAGGTCAGCCTGGTCTACATAGTGAGTCCCAGGACAGCCAGGGCTATAGAGAGAGATTATGTATTAGGAAAGAAGGGAGGGAGGGAAAGAAAGAACTGCTAGTTCTTGGGATCTTGGTACAAACAGTTATGTCAACAGCCTCAGGCTCGCAGCCGAAGTGGGGGGACTGTTTCTTCATATCTAGTCTTTAGTGGCAGGATGGGTTCTCCTGAGTGTGGCCCACACTTGGGTTCCTTCATCAGTGAGCTGTCGTCATCTCCATTTGGCTATTTTTTCTTTAACTTTTACTTGCCTTCATCCAAGTTATTTTCAGTGATCATGGTGTGGTGGTACAGGCCCCAATCCCTGCACACAGGCTGCTGAAACGAATGTTGATTGCCAGTTTGCAAAACACCTTTAACCCATCTCCAAAAAAGTAAAAGAAAAATATGGGTTCCACCCCTCCTTACAGGATTTCTCTGTGTAAACTGAATCTTGGAAACAGGCTGGACTTTATCTCCACCTGGAGATCCACCTGTCTCTGCCTCCAGAGTGCTGGGACTAAAAGTGTTTGCCCAGAGTTCCTTTTTTAAAAAGGTCAACAGCACGTGAAAATTTACCATTATTATTTATATTATGTGTATGACTTGAAGATATTTCTCCCTCTGAACATAGCACAGAGCTATAATTCCAGCATGCAGGAAACTAAGGCAGGAGAATTACCTCAAGTTTGAGGCTAGCATATGCTACTTTCAAATTTAATGCTAATCTGGGCTGAACAATTGAAACTTTATTTCAATATTTTCCCCACACTCTATGGGCGTTATCTTCATTCACTTGATTGTCTGTTGGTGGTGGTAGTGGGGGTGGTGTTTGGCACATTTTCATGTGTTATTTGTTTGTTTCCTCCACTATGCTGTGGAAAGAATTTGTAGTTTGATTCAGTCCCATTTGTAAATTCTTGTTTTGGTTGCTGGTACCTGGGAATCCCTAATCAAGAACTCCTGCCTAGATGGATGGAGTCAGGGAGCTTTTTCTACAGATTGTCTCTTAGTCATTTTCCAGTATAAAATCTAGTGTTTTCTTCAATATGTTATGAGTTGATTATTGAATTATTGAGTAGCGGAAAGCATAAGAATGTGTTGTCTTCTTAATCTTACTAACATCATCTATTGAAGAGCCTATTCCTTATCCTTAAAAAGTTAACAAACCATAGAAGTGCAGGTTCTTCCCCTAGGCTCTGATACGTAGGCTTGAGGGCAATATCATTCATTCTGCTTTAGTCACAGCAACTTGCTGTGACATATTTTAAAATCTGATACTGTCATACCTTCAGTTTTGTTATTTTGCTTAAGAAGGCCTTGGCTATGTAAAGTGTATGTGTGTGTGAGCATGTACATGTATTGTGGTTTTGAGACATCTTGTATACCTAAAGACTGGCTTCAAGCTTGCTATATAGTTAAGGCTAGCCTAAAATTTTATGTATCTAGGGAATCCTGAACCTCTTCCCTTTCACTCAGTCTCAAATTTTAAAATTGGTATTAGTTTCTTCTCCTTCAGGATTTGGAAAGGGCTCTACAATGTCCTTCTGGCTTCTATGATGTGCTGAAACATCCCTTGTCATTGGGGTCTGTCATTCTTTAGATCAGGTGAAATGTCCGACTGATTTCACATTTCTTCTTTAATTATTAGAAACTGTTCTTGTTGAATCTAGTGTCAATGGTTGGACCTTAATGTATTTGGTCTTGACCTGCTTTTGACTCTCTGTTGACTTACCAGTTTGGGGAAGGTACTTTGTCTTTCTTGTGTGGGGGAGTGAATCCTGGGTCTTCCACATGTAAAGGATGAACTCTGATAAAGAACTTTACCCCCAAATTTCAGGGAGTTTTGCTGTGTCTGCCACATGCCAGGTGGAGAGAGGTAGGGGTGCCATTTATACCATCTCAGTGCAAAGCAGGATAAGGGTGTGGGCAACAGGTTTGGCTAGAGTCTGCAAGGTCACAGGCAGAGGCTGTGTCATTGTCCAGGGAAGGCCTTACACTTATGAGCTTCTGAGTGATCTACTAGAGGTTTATCTCAGTAGTGAAGAACAGAATGATTGACATGAGCCCTACCATCTCACAGCCCTACTGCAGAGGGGATGCACTTCTATATTCACCCTGAGTGGACCAAGTTTAGCAAAGGGAACACAACTCAACTTTAAAATAAATTTATGAATTAAATCTTTGGTTTTTTTTCTGAGACAAGGTCACTCTATGTAGCCTAGACTAACCTCAAACTCCCTCAAACTCTGTCAATTCCTTGTCCTCAGTTCCTAAGTTGAAGTGATTTGTAGATCAGTGGCATCATACCAGGCTACTCTGTCTCTTCTTAAGCTAAGAAATGTACTGAACAACTGAGAATTGAGAAATGGGGCAGAGGTCTATTGCAGAAGGCTGGGATTAAATCTCATGCTATGAATGATAGACATCCTTTGCCAATGTGCACAGTTACTCAAAAATAACCTGGGATGACTCAACAATTTTGGCAACTGCCACCAAGACTGGACAGACAAGTCCAGTCTCTGGAACCTATTGGTGAAAGGAGCGAACTGATTCCCACAAGTTAATATCTACTCACTCAATTCACAGGAG
The DNA here is from genome assembly GCF_000001635.26 of Mus musculus. Classification (NCBI taxonomy): domain Eukaryota; kingdom Metazoa; phylum Chordata; class Mammalia; order Rodentia; family Muridae; genus Mus; species Mus musculus. The sequence continues at coordinate 109,433,024 of NC_000075.6, read as the reverse complement.
CATAGACTTGCATTTGTGTACACACACACATGCACACATACAAGTACACATAGCCACACATAACCATGTATGCAAGCACACAGGCACACATGTGTGTGATCACACATGCATACACACAGGCATGCACACATAAGCACATACCCACTCAGGTACACACATGCTTAAGCACAAACACACACACACACACAAGTGGACACCTACACACATGACAACTTATCATTTTTATTTGTTTATTTTATGTATATGAGTACACTATAGATGTCTTCAAACACACCAGAAGAAGGCACCAGATGCCATTGCACCTGGTTTTGAGCCAATATGTGATTGCTGGGAATTGAACTCAGGAACTCTGGAAGAACAGTCAGTGCTATAAAACACTGAGCCATCTCTCCAGCCCCCAAACACAAAAGTATTTAAAAGTTTTAAACAGATTCAGGACTGTTATGAAAAGACAATCCTTTAATTATCAGTTGATAATTCTCCCATTTGAGTATTGACATCTTGTTTTTTTCCTCCTTTGCAGCTTCATTAACAATGCACTATGTGATGATGTGAGCATAATTGGAGTGATGATAAGTAGTCCCTCCTTCTGCTATCTGATGGCATATACCTTGAACTCTTGAACACTACTCCTGAAATGTGCTCTTGAAAACTGGGTGTGTTGTGTGTCATCTTCCTCAATGATAATAAAGGTCTATTTGCAAGCACAGGTTGGCGATTTCAGTGATTCTAAGCAGTGAAGAGGCCAAATTTGTTGGTGCACACCTTTAATCCTGACTCTGGGAGTCAGAAGCAGATGGAAGATCTGAGTGCTGAGACCAGCCTGGTCTACACAGCTAGTTCCAGGCAAACCAGTTTACATTAGGAGAACCTATCTCTGAAACAAAACCTATGGCAAGATGTACAAACCATTTGACTGTGACATCTGTCATTTCATTGCTATAGGGTTGACTCAGATGACCAGGCCATGTGGGCAGCTTTTCACTGCAGAAGCCAAGTGGCAAATTAAAATTAAAAAAAAACTTTTTTTGAGACTATACTTATCCCTTCCCCAATTCTACATTTAAACCATCCTATTTACCTCTCCTCACTGTTTTCTTTTGAATTCTTGACTTATTTTTTTCTCTCAAACCACTTTTGAAATGAAGGGCATATGGACTGGAGAGATGGCTCAACACTGAAGACCACTGGCTGTTCTTCCAGAAGACCTGGGTTCAATTGCTAGCACACAGACAGCAGCTAACATCTGTCTGTAACTCCAGTTCCAGGGGATATGGTACACTTCACACAAACGTACATATTGACAACGTAGCAACACACATAAAATCTTGAGAGGGGAGGAGAGAGAGAGAGAGAGAGAGAGAGAGAGAGAGAGAGAGAGAGAGAGAATTATTAAAAGCCAGGTGGTTGGAGAGCACACCTTTAATCCCACATCATGAGAGAGACAGTCAGCCAGAACTGAGTTCAAGCCAGCCTTGTTTACAGAGCCATTTCCAGGACAGTCATTGCTATGTATGTATATGTATACAGAGAAACCCTGTCTTGAAAATCCTTCAAATGGAAAATTAAAGTTAATTGAGCTTAAAAGGATTAGAGTCAATAGGATGGAGCAAAGACATGGAGACAGGAACAGTGAAGAGTGCACATCTTGATCTGCACATAGGAAGCAAAGAGACAACATGGGAATGACAAGTCTTTTTAAACCTCAACACATGACCACAGTGACACAACCCCTCCAACAGAGCCACATCTCCTAATCCTTCCAAAATAATTCCACCAACTATTGACCAAGTTTATAGAAGTCATTCTCATCAGATTACCACACATGCACACACATGCAAAACACAGAATTATACGAAGAAAGAAACCCCATAGCTCAGCCACTTGAGGGACAAACCTAAGGGACCCTCAACCATATGGTGAGCTCAAGGTTAACCTGGGTTACATGGCATCACCTCTCAAAAGAAATAAAACCAAGGGACTAGAGACAAGGCTTGGCAGTTAAGACAAGAGCTGCTCTCCCAGAGGACCCAGGTTCAATTCCCAGCACCCACAGGGCAGTTGACAACTGACAATGCTGTTCCAGGGCTCCACAGCCCTCTTTTGGCCTCTGAGGAAACTACATGCTTCTGGTACGCATTCAGACAAAACAAACTTACATACATACATACATACATACATACATACATACATACATAACAAGCTCCCTGTCTGTCTCACTCTTTAGGTAAGGGAAGTGTATGACTGGAGACCAAGCACTCAGGAGGCTGAGCCTGACAACAGGGAGTTCAAGGTAGCTGAGACTGTGTGACAAAACACTTTCTCAAGTAAGTAAATAAGGCTATATGGCTAAACAGAAGAGACTTTTCTGAGTTGGGGAATGAAAATATTATCAACTGAAAAAAAAAACAAGCAAAACAAAGGCAATTTGTTCATAGAATTTTAAGAAATTTCTTAATGAATTTCAGAGAATATACCCTTCCCCTGTGGGGCCCGAAAAGGCAGCCTGTTTTGGTTGAACGAAGCTTGCTCTGGAGACCAAGTAGAAAAATCTACAAGAGCCAGAACAGTGAGCCATGTTCCCAGAGACAGGTGCCTGACACCACATAGCCACCAACGCCATAATTCTGTGACTATCAGTCACATAGTCAAAGCCCCAAGCTCCTGGCATTCTAGCTTGACTCCACCCTCACAGTTATCTGACTATAGCCAGGACTGCTCCTCTCCACAGTTACCTGGCAACAACATGGTAGCCCAGCCCACTAGAAAAGGAACTGCTTGGCCCTTCCTCTCTCTCTCTTAGGCTCTTACCTTCTTACTCTCATTTCTAGCTCTCCTTTCTCCTCCCTTCCCCCCTTCTCTCCACTTGGCCATGGCCAGCCTCTCTCTTTCTACATTCTCTCTTTCTCCCTGCATTTCTACAATAAAGCTCTAAAACAGTAGACTGTCTCTGCTCATTAAGGCCTGCTGTGCTTAAAGGATGGGGTAGGATTTCCCTTAAAGAGCCACATCTAACTTTCTGGAAGGCATTCCTGTGCCACCCTCACCTACCCACCGCCCATGGACCGTATGAAGGATTCTTGCCTGCATTGGAACCACTCAGCTCCTGTTCTCCCCCTCTCCCCTCCCCTACGCCACAAGGCTGGCTGAACTGCCCACCGGACCCCCACTTTGTTCTCAGCTCTTCCAAGATGTCCAGCTCCATCTGGGATGGCCAAAACTGAGAACCTGTTATCTCTAGACTCAGTGAGACCCAGTGACTTCACACTGCCTGCCCCTTTCGAAGCCCCCCACCCCCAACCCACAGGAGGCAGGGTTCCATGCCTTCTCTCAGGCAGACACCCACCTGTGACCAAGTGGAAAGCTTATGGCAGTCCTCCCTTGTCCACCTGACCAGAGCACCAGAAATCTGAGAGGAATCCTGTTTTCTCCCTCTCCATTTATTCCCCCATGCCTGCTGCCCTACATTCCCCCATCCTGGAGCAGGGTAAACAGACCTAGAGTGCTTGGGACAATGGATTTTAAGACTTAGGTGGAATTGTCTGCCTTGCTGTACCTGCAGTTTTTCTACAGAAACATAGAGGGAAGAGACTGCCCGGCTAGGCTTGCTTTGCACACAATCCAGTTGAAACAAAGGATGGGTTTTGTGGTCTTCCCTTTATAAGCTGGAGCTGCAGAATTAAATCTTGAGTTTTGATCAGAACCTCATCTTGGCTCTGTGCTTTTCCTTGTACCTCATCCTTTTCCATTTCTAGGCCCCCTTTCAGGTAAACCCAGTTTTCCATGAGCGTTGGATGGCTACATGTGGTGCTGGAACAAGGAGTCTGAAAATGGGGTGACCCACTGAGAAATGCTGTCTTAGGTAGATGTCCAGAGAAAACAGAGGAAAAGTAACAGTATCCTGCACACTAAGCAAGGAACAGCATTAATGGTAGCGCTAGACATAAATTTTATTTTTTGGATGCTGTTTTTCCAGTAGGTACATTTAAGCAGGATAGAGCGAGGCTGGAGTCATGCTGACCAGATGCTGATTTCACACAGGGGTGACAGTGCATTCCACAGGGGAATTCTATGTAGGGACACATACACAGCCAAGAGCTCCTTCAGGATAGAGGAGCAGGGTTTAAAACACAGATGTTAGAAAAATTCTTAGCTCAATTAGATTTATGCACTGAGTGGTTCAGAGAAGTAGGAAGAGAGAGTAGGAAGAGAGAGAATAGGTTTCCACAGTCCAGGACCTGTTCGCAAAAAAAAAAAAAAAAAAAAAAAAAAATGTACATAAGCTATTTCAGAGTTCTCCTAGTGACAGTTGGAAATTGGGAGATGTCCTGCTTCCTCTCTGGCTCCTAGTGGAGCTATCCTTAGTCCTGGTTAAATCTAGTTCTCTTTGGGACACAAAGATCTCTTCCCTCTGTTTATTATCTGTCCTTGGTGCACCAATCTGTCTGTGTGTCAATTTATGTCTATTTTCGTGTCATTATTTGAATTATTGTTGTTCTGTGTTCCATGTTGAAAAGAAAAAATGGTTAAAACTATAGCTTCTGGCTATCCACCCCTTGATTTAGTTTAACTTCTATAGAACACAGTCTCAATTTGTACAGCAGAAACTCATAAATTACTCTGCACTGTAGTTAGGAGTCAAGCACAGCTGGAGACAACGTGTTTTCCCCTTGAAATTACACATAGAAAGGATAAGAAAATGTTGTTTGATCTAAATATATAAGATTTGTATAGTTCATTTTTGTTTCTAAGTCTCAATTTGTACAGCAGAAACTGATAAGTTACTCTGCATTGTAGTTGGGAGTCAAGCACAGCTGGAGACAGGGTGTTTTCCCCTTGAAATTACAGCTAAAGAGGATGAAAAAATTTTGTTTGATCTAAATATATAAGATGAATGTAGCCACTTCATTTTTGTTTCTGACTGATTTTAAAGGTATAAATATGTTCTGCATGTCTTGGTTATAGAGTATTGGCTTATAAGTTATTGGGTATGATTAGAAATTTGGAACATTGCTAAGAGTAAGTTAGCTTAAACCAAGTAACTCAGGGTTGGAATCATTCTAAACAACAACACATGGCATGAGCCAACCCAGGAAAACAAACCTCTAAAGATACTTCTATATCAGGATAATATTTTATGTAATTCCTATCCTGGAAACTAGACTTATAAAGGATAGAATATAAAACAGTGTCTCTTTAATGAGGTGTGAAAGCTGCTCTGTCATGCATTCATACATAAGAACTGGAAGCCAAACTTTGTAATGTGCAAGTAATGCTCCTGGTATTGATTTTTAAAGAGAATGGATTGTTTACACTGTTAAAAATTGGGTTTTCTTATCCAAAACTAGAGTTCTGTTCTAATACTGCAAAACAAACTTAAAAATTCTAATTAAACTGCCAGAATTCCATTGGCTGCAGTTTGCACTTCAATCACAGGCTCAGGATTTTTAACTCACCCATATTTGTAGTGAAGAAAAAAAATCAAGCAAGTAGAGATACTGCAAGAGTAATAAAGACTTAAAGAAAGCTATAGCACAGCACCGCCTGCCGCCCCTTTCACACAAGCTTTATCAGACACAGTGGTAGAAATAAATTTGATTCTTCATGATAGATAGGAGATCTCAGTGGGAGTTTATCTGGGACCAAATAAGATCCAAATGAACCATTCCAGGAATTTGTGGAGATACTGCTAAAAGCAGCTGGCAGTATTTTTGGAGACCCTCAGGCAGGAGTTCCTTTTGTTACATAATTGGCTTATGTGAATGTCAATGCAGCTTGTCACATGGCCATCTGGGCATACAAAACAGAGACAAACTTACCTGAATACATTTATCTTTGTATAGAAATTGGACCCTCATAAAATCAGGGTCTGGCTATGGCTGCTGCCTAGCAGGGGAATACAGTACAAGCAATGCTTTCACAGCACTGAGGGGATAAGGAATGTTTTAAGTATGGGGGCATAGGTCATTTTAAGTAAGACTTTCAAAAACATAGAACTATATACAGGTAGTAGAATCACTTTCCTAGAATCTGTCCTCAGTGCAGGAAGGATAATCACTGGGCCAGTCCTCTGGAAATAGGCCCAGATTAAGAAATATTTAAATTTGAGTTAAGGCAAAGCTTATAGTGGTCTCAGAGGAGCTTTATATGGCATTCCTTTTGTCTTTGTCATCCTGACTAGCCCCTAGAAAGATGTTTACCAGACCTGCTATCAGAAGAATGCCAGCCCAGGGTAATATACCCAGCCAAACTCTCAATTACCATAGATGGAGAAACCAAAGTATTCCACGACAAAATGAAATTCACACATTATCTTTCCAGGAATCCAGCCCTTCAAAGGATAATAACAGAAAAAAATCAATACAAGGACAGAAACCACGCCCTAGAAAAAGCAAGAAAGTAATCCCTCAACAAACCAAAGAGAAGACAGCCACAAGAACAGAATGCCAAATCTAACAACAAAAATAATAGGAAGCAACAATTACTTTTCCTTAATATCAATGGACTCAATTCCCCAATAAAAAGACATAGACTAACAGACTGGTTACACAAACAGGACCCAACATTCTGCTGCTTAGAGGAAACCCATCTCAGGGTAAAAGACAGACACTACCTCAGAGTGAAAGGCTGGAAAACAATTTTCCAAGCAAATGGTCTGAAGAAACAAGCTGGAGTAGCCATTCTAATACCTAATAAAATCGACTTCCAACCCAAAGTTATCAAAAAAGACATGGAGGGACCCTTCATACTCAACAAAGGTAAAATCCTCCAAGAGGAACTCTCAATTCTGAATATCTATGCTCCAAATGCAAGGGCAGCCACATACTTTAGTAAAGCTCAAAGCACACATTGCACCTCACAAAATAATAGTGGGAGACTTCAACACACCACCTTCATCAATGGACAGATCATGGAAACAGAAACTGAACAGGGACACAGTGAAACTAACAGAAGTTATGAAACAAATGTACTTAACAGATATCTGCAGAACATTTTATCCTAAAACAAAAGGATATACCTTCTTCTCAGCACCTCATGGTACCTTCTCCAAAATTGACCATATAATTGGTCACAAAACAGGCCTCAACAGATACAAAAAATATTGAAATTGTCCCATGCATCCTATCAGACCACCATGGACTAAGGCTGATCTTCAATAACAACATAAATAATGGAAAGCCAACATTCACGTGGAAAGTAAACAACACTCTTCTCAATGATACCTTGGTCAAGGAAGGAATAAAGAAAGAAATTAAAGACTTTTTAGGGTTTAATGAAAATGAAGCCACAATATATCCAAACTTATGAGATACGATGAAAGCATTTCTAAGAGGAAAACTCACAGCTTTGAGTGCCTCCAAAAAGAAACTAGAGAGAGCACACACTAGCAGCTTGACAACACACCTAAAAGCTCTAGAAAAAAAAGAAGCAAATTCACACAAAAGAAGTAGACGGCAGGAAATATTCAAACTCAGGGGCAAAATCAACCAAGTGGAAACAAGAAGAACTATTCAAAGAATCAACCAAACGAGGAGCTGGTTCTTTGAGAAAATCAACAAGATAGATAAACCCTTAGCCAGACCCATTAGAGGGCACAGGGACAGCATCCTAATTAACAAAAGCAGAAATAAAAAGGGAGACATAACAGCAGATCCTATAGAAATCCAAAACACCATCAGATCCTTCTAAAAAAGGCTATACTCAACAAGACTGGAAAACCTGGATGAAATGAACAAATTTCTAGACAGATACCAGGTACCAAAGTTAAATCAGGATCAAGTTAATGATCTAAACAGGCCCATATCCCCTAAAGTAATAGAAGCAGTCATTAATAGTCTCTCAACCAAAAAAAGCCCAGGACCAGATGGGTTTAGTGCAGAGTTCTATCAAACCTTCAAAGAAGATCTAATTCCAGTTCTTCACAAACTATTCCACAAAATAGAAGTAGAAGGTACTCTACTCAACTCATTCTATGAAGCCATAATAACTCTGATACCTAAACCACAGAAAAATCCAACAAAGATAGAGAACTTTTGACCAATTTCCCTTATGAATATCGATGCAAAAATACTCAATAAAATTCTCGCTAACCAAATTCAAGGACACATTAAAACAATCATCCATCCTGACCAAGTAGGTTTTATTCCAGGGATGCAGGGATGGTTTAATATACGGAAATCCATCAACGTAATCCATTATATAAACAAACTAAAAGACAAAAACCACATGATCATCTCTTGGAGATAGCATTTGACAAAATCCAACACCCATTCATGATAACAGACTTGGAAAGATCAGGAATTCAAGGCCCCTACCTAAACACGATAAAAGCAATCTACAGCAAACCAGTAGCCAACATCAAAGTAAATGGTGAGAAGCTGGAAGCAATCCCACTAAAATCAGGGACTAGACAAGGCTGCCCACTCTCTCCCTACTTATTCAACATTGTACTTGAAGTCCTAGCCAGAGCAATTCGACAACAAAAGGAGATCAAGGGGATACAAATTGGAAAGGAAGAAGTCAAAATATCACTTTTTGCAGATGATATGATAGTATATATAAGTGACCCTAAAAATTTCACCAGAGAACTCCTAAACCTGATAAACAGCTTCGGTGAAGTAGCTGGATATAAAATTAACTCAAACAAGTCAATGGCCTTTCTCTGCACAAAGAATAAACAAGCTGAGAAAGAAATTAGGGAAACAACACCCTTCTCAATAGTCACAAATAATATAAAATACCTTGGCATGACTCTAAGGAAGTGAAAGATCTGTATGATAAGAACTTCAGGTCTCTGAAGAAAGAAATTAAAGAAGATCTCAGAAGATAGAAAGATCTCCCATGCTCGTGAATTGGCAGGATCAACATTGTAAAAATGGCTATCTTGCCAAAAGTGATCTACAGATTCAATGCAATCCCCATCAAAATTCCAACTCAATTCTTCAACGAATTAGAAAGAGCAATCTGCAATTTCATCTGGAATAACAAAAAACCTAGGATAGCAAAAAGTCTTCTCAAGGATAAAAGAACCTCTGGTGGAATCACCATGCCTGACCTAAAGCTTTACTACAGAGCAATTGTGATAAAAACTGCATGGTACTGGTATAGCAACAGACAAGTAGACCAATTGAATAGAATTGAAGACCCAGAAATGAACCCACACACCTATGGTCATGAAAGACTCCAAGAGGAGCTCCTCACTCAGGCCTCAGGACAATAGCGGACACCCAAGAACTCACGACAGACCAAGCTTGTTGCAAACCACATGAGGCTTTATTCGGGGAAAGCCAGAGCTCTGGGGATGACTCATATCCCAAGCAGTGGTAGAGGAGTCCACCTCAAGGGGAAAGAGTTCCCAGTTTTTATAGGCCCTCAGGGGGGAAAGGAGAAGGGGGAGATTAGGGGATTTCCAGATCTAAACAATGTCTATTCTCAAAAAATGGGTATGGGAGGGGTACAAGGAAAGAGTCTAATGAAGGTGCAGCAATGGGCACACACCTGGTCAGAACATTGGCAGACACACAGGTTCAAGGAGTGGCCAGAGCATTGTGCACCTCTATTTTTCTAAATCAGTGAAGCTAGTTCTGCTAACACTGACGTCTATCTTGCCAATTTCAGGGCTTCTGTGTCCTTTTACATTCTGCCAGGATCTTTCATTCCCCACTTCTTCTAGTTACTAGTTCTAATCTTAGAACTAAACTGCAACCTCTTTTTCAAAGTTCTGCAGAAACTGGTATTGTTGTCTTAATACTAACAACTGGATGGCACCAATCCTCTCTCTAACGAAGGTCATTAGTTTATTAAGAATTAATGGGCCACACGTCAGCAGTAAGAGCAGAATTATTAGAGGGTCTATCAGAGTAGAAATGAGGGTGGTCAACCAAGGGGATTTATTTTTTAGGAGCTTGCTTTACATGAAAGGCATGAATCTAAGCAGAGATGCCTTTTTCTTTGACAGCAGTGGGGGTGGTCAGCAGCACGATGCAGGGGCCTTTTTAACAAGGTTTCAGATTCTCAGCTCGATGTCATCAGATGAGAACTGCATCTCCCACCTGGAACTGGTGTGGTATCATGAAGTCTCCTGGTTCGTAGGCCTCTTTGAGCTGCTCTCAGGCGGTGTTTCTGACCACTTCTAGGGCTTTCATGCATGTAAACAATGAAGGACCAGGGTTAAATTTTAAAGGATCTAACACTCTCTTTATTTCAGTGAGCAGGGGAGCCCCCAATACAGGATTTCATATGGTGTGAGCTTAAATGTTCCTAGTGTGTTCTTAACGTGGAACAAGGCAAAGGGAAGGAGGGCTGTCCAGTAATTCCTGCCAGTCTCTAAGATTAATTTAGTCAAGTTTTTTTTTTTTTTTAGAAAGAGTTCTATTCATCCTTTCTACCTGTCCTGAACTCTGGGATCTATAAACACGATGTAATCTCTAATCAATCCCCAGTTGGATGGCCAGTCCCTGACTTACCTGGGCAACAAAGGTGGGTGATTGTCAGACCCTATTACCTTATGTATTTTAAACCGTGGAAAATTTTTCTTTTAGGATTTTTTTTAACCACAATATTGACAGTTTCTCTTTTGTTGGGTAGGCCTCCACCCATCCTGAAAAGGTATCTACAAAAACTTCCACTAGGAAACTGCTTCCGTCTGTGTACCAGTTTGGAACACCTGGCCACGGCTGGTCACATAGATCACTTTGCAGGCAGGGTTGAGAATAGCAGGAGGAGCAAACATGACCTGTTCAGTCAGCAGCAGACTCTGGTAGTGAGTCATCTGGGCATTTGTCATCCATCGATCTGGGGGCTGGCGGATAATGCTTTGAAGAGAGTGGGGGGCTACCACAGTTATTTGCTGTCCCAGAGTTAATTTGTCAGCATCCTTAATGAGTAGGGCTACTGCAGCAACGGCCTTTAAACATGTGGGCCATCCGCTGGCCACTGGGTCCAGCTTCTTAGAAAAATATGGCACTGGCCTCTTTCACGGCCCTAGAGCCTGAGTAAGAAGGCCCTAGAGCCTGAGTAAGAACTCCTCTGGCCACCCCTGCCCTCTCATCAACATAGAGGATGAAGGGCTTGGTTAGATCTGGCAATGCCAAAGCTGTCACAGTCAGCAGGGCCTCCTTAATATTTTCAAAGGCTTTCTGATGTTCTGATGTCCATCTGAATTCCCCACTTTCCTTGGTCAGGGGATATAGGGGGGCAGCTAGTGTTGCAAACCCAGGTATCCAAAGTCTTCAGAACCCAGCGGTGCCCAAGAATTCTCTCACCTGTCTTGGAGTAGCTGGTGTTGGTATTTGAGTCACAGTCCTTTTTCTAGCCTCTGTCAGCCACTGCTTTCCATCCCAGAGGGTATATCCCAAGTAGACTACTGCCATCTGACATAGCTGGGCTTTTTTAGCAGAGGCCCGATAACCCAACTCACCCAGTTCTGCTAGCAGTCTCTTGGTCCCCTGCCAGCATTCTCTCTCCATAGTTGCAGCAAGGAGCAAGTCATCAACATATTGAAGCAGAGTTACCTGGGAGTTTTCAGCTCGGAAGGAGGCTAAATCTCGATGTAGAGCCTCATCAAAAAGGGTGGGGGAGTTTTTGAACCTCTGGGGTAACCGTGTCCAGGTCAATTGTCCCGTTTGTCTAGTGTCAGGATCTCTCCACTCAAAGGCGAATATGGGCTGGCTGGAGGGATGTAACTTCAGGCAAAAGAAAGCATCTTTTAAATCAAGTGCTGTGTACCATTTTTGCTCCGGAGGGAGTGAGCTGAGGAGGTTATAGGGATTAGGAACAGTTGGGTGAATATCTTAGACCCTCTTATTGACCTCTCTCAGGTCTTGGACTGGTCGGTAGTCACTCGTGCCAGGTTTCTTTACCGGCAGTAAAGGAGTATTCCAGGGTGACTGGCAAGGTACCAAAATACCTAATTGTAATAGTCTCTGAATATGTGGCCTGATTCCATCTCTTGCTTCACGGCTCATTGGGTATTGTCGCACTCCTATAGGGGTTGCATCCGTCTTCAGTCCCACAACCACAGGGGGAACTCTGACAGCCATTCCCATGCCTCTAGTCTCTGTCCATGCTTTAGGGAAAGCAGTCAACCAGTCTTTTAGGTCTGGCACCTCTGTTTGCTTTATGCCTTAATGCAATCGGTATTCTTCCTCAAGCTGCAGGGCTAAGACTACGGAGGTGGGAGATTCCCAAGTTACTCTCGGCCCTTCTTGGGTAAATCTGATCTGGGCCTTTAATTTAGTCAGAAGATCTCTTCCTAGAAGCGATGTGGGACACTCAGGAATGACCAAGAAGGAATGACTCACTTGGCCTTTCCCCAGATCTACAGTGTGTGCAGTGGTCCAGGGGTATTGTTTTTGACCAGTGGCTCCAATCACTATGTTTCTTTTATTTTTTAATTTTCTCAGTGGATGTTTCAACACAGAATGTTCTGCCCCTGTGTCAATTAAAAAATCCATGGGAGTCTCTTTCACCATCAGGGTTACCCTAGGCTCGGGGAGGGGGTCCGAGCCCCGTCTCCCCTATTCATCATCTTTCAGAGTCAGGACCTTAGGGGCCCTTCCCTTTTTCTTTGGGCATTCCTGTACCCAATGTCCTCTTTCCTTGCAATAGGCACATTGGTCCTTCTCTAAAATCTTCTGGACAGATCTTCTTCCTCCGGGTCTGGGTTCCTTGTTGCCCAGGTACCCTGTCTGTCTATTCTCTGGCCTATTCCTTCCTTCATGTTCCCCTACTACTGTGGCCAAAATCCTGCTTAAATTCCTCTCCTGTATTCTCCCTCTGTTTCTCTCTTGTGATACGCCTTCTCTGCCTCCTTAACTAAATCTTGTAAAGCTATGGCATGTAATCTTTAAAAGCCATAGCAACAGCGGCTTGTTGACCCTCAGAGGTCGGTTTAAAAGGAGTATAGTATCTATAAGCTTTTATCAATCTTTCTAGAAAAACAGATGGGGGCTCTGTAAGGCCCTGCATCACTTCTCTTACCTTAGCCAAATTGGTGGGGCATCTCATCACTCCCTTTAGACTAGAGCCCGGCCGGTAAACTGTCAACTTCTCCTTACCTTGCGCCATGTTGTATTTCTAATCTGGCCGGTCCAGAGGGAACTCAGCGTTCTAATTGTACAGATCAGCCGATGAGAAAGGCCAATATTGGAGGGTCTGCAGAGACTGCCTGTCTGTGGGCAGGTTGCCCACAGCTCGCAAAGGAAAAGGCAGAAGTGGTGTCAGGAGTTTCATCTGCTGGGGGACTCTGGGCTTGTCGGCTCCGGGTCCCAGCTGCAGGTCCTCGGTCCTCAGACTGTGCCTTTAGCAATCTCAGAGCCGGGTGCAGGAACTGCTTCTTAGGACAGAAAGCAAGGGCTCTGTGTTGACCCACTCGAGTGCATGGGAGCAGCCAGGGGAGGGCTCTGAGAGGCGTGGGGGAATCTATGGTTTGATTTATAGCGGTGAATTCTGAATGAGGTAAGGCTGTTGATCCGGGTGGGACCCAGGTTCGCTCTGAAAAACAATGGCTTTAACTTCAAAAAGAAGAGTCAAATCAAAAGTCCCCTCCGGTGGCCATCCTACATCAAAAGCTGGCCACTCGGAGATGCAAAAAGTCTACCAAGGTCCTTTCTTAATTTCTACTGAAAGATTGTGGGCCCTTGATCTAACTTTAGTCCAGTGGTCTAAAGTCAAACTTAGGGGGGTCGTTATAGTCTGCCCCATTGTTGACACCACGTAAAACACAAAACAAACACAAAAAACACACATACACACACTGACAAATACCTGAAAACAGACACAAAAAACAAATACACACTGACAAATGCCTGAAAACAAACACAAAAAACAAACAAACACACACTGACAGATGCCTGTTTTCCATCAAACAGACAAAACCAACTCAGAAATGCAGAGGGTCGAGGGAGTACACTCCCCGCCTCAGACGGACTCCTGGAGTCCTTCCCCTCGCTCAGGGCATCAGAAATGCAGATGGACTCCTGGAGTCCTTCCCCTCGCTCAGGGTGTCCCCCAGAGCGAGCAGCAGCCGGTGATTCCAGCACATCTGCTGTTCACACTCAGTGCCTCATCCCGAGGCAAAGGTCTCCATTTCTCACGAAACGTCACAGCTGCAAATTTCATCACAGAACCTAGCCGGCTTACAGAAATATTTTGGACAAAAAATTTCACCTCCAAGTGGATCTTCGGAGACATGGGTGGTCATGCCAATCCCAGATGAGCCCCAAAATGAAAGACTCCAAGAGGAGCCCCTCACTCAGGCCTCAGGACAATAGCGGACACCCAAGAACTCACGACAGACCAAGCTTGTTGCAAACCACATGAGGCTTTATTCGGGGAAAGCCAGAGCTCTGGGGACGACTCATATCCCACGCAGTGGTAGAGGAGTCCACCTCAAGGGGAAAGAGTTCCCAGTTTTTATAGGCCCTCAGGGGGGAAAGGAGAAGGGGGAGATTAGGGGATTTCCAGATCTAAACAATGTCTATTCTCAAAAAATGGGTATGGGAGGGGTACAAGGAAAGAGTCTAATGAAGGTGCAGCAATGGGCACACACCTGGTCAGAACATTGGCAGACACACAGGTTCAAGGAGTGGCCAGAGCATTGTGCACCTCTATTTTTCTAAATCAGTGAAGCTAGTTCTGCTAACACTGACATCTATCTTGCCAATTTCAGGGCTTCTGTGTCCTTTTACATTCTGCCAGGATCTTTCAGTCACTTGATCTTCGACACTGGAGCTAAAACCATCCAGTGGAAAAAAGACAGCATTTTCAACAAATGGTGCTGGCACAACTGGTGGTTATCATGTAGAAGAGTGCGATTTGATCCATTCTATCTCCTTGTATTAAGGTCAAATTTAAGTGGATCAAAGAACTCCACATAAAACCAGAGACACTGAAACTGACATAAGAGAAAGTGGGGGAAAGCCTGGAAGATATAGGCACAGGGGAAAAATTCCTGAATAGAACAACAATGGCTTGTGCTGTAAGATCAAGAATTGACAAATGGGACCTTATAAAACTGCAAAGCTTCTGTAAGGCAAAAGACACAGTCAATAAGACAGAAAAGCCACCAACAGATTGGGAAAGGATCTTTACCTATCCTAAATCAGATAGGGGACTAATATCCAATATATATAAAGAACTCAAGAAGATGAACTCCAGAAAATCAAATAATCCCATTAAAAAATGGGCTATGAGCTAAACAGAATTGTCACCTGAGGAATACCTAATGGCTGAGAAGCACCTGAAAAATGTTCAGCATCCTTAATCATCAGGGAAATGCAAATCAAAACAACCCTGAGATTCCATCTCACACCAGTCAGAATGGCTAAGATCGAAAATTCAGGTGACAGCAGATGATGGTGAGGATGTGGAGAAAGAGCAACCCTCCTCCATTGTTGATGGGATTGCAAGCTTCTACAACCACTCTGGAAATCAGTCTGGCGGTTCCTCAGAAAATTGGACATAGTACTACCGGAGGATCCAGCAATACCTCTCCTGGGCATATATCTAGAAGATGCCCCAACTGGTAAGAAGGACACATGCTCCACTATGTTCATAGCAGCCTTATTTATAATAGCCAGAAGCTGGAAAGAACCCAGATGCCCCTCAACAGAGGAATGGATACAGAAAATGTGGTACATCTACACAATGGAGTACTACTCAGCTATTAAAAAGAATGAATTTATGAAATTCCTAGCCAAATGGATGGACCTGGAGGGCATCATCCTGAGTGAGGTAACACATTCACAAAGGAACTCACACAATATGTACTCACTGATAAGTGGATATTAGCCCAAAACCTAGGATACCCAAGATATAAGATACAATTTCCTAAACACATGAAACTCAAGAAAAATGAAGACTGAAGTGTGGACACTATGCCCCTCCTTAGAAGTGGGAACAAAACACCCTTGGAAGGAGTTACAGAGACAAAGTTTGGAGCTGAGATGAAAGGATGGACCATCAAGAGACTGCCATATCCAGGGATCCACCCCATAATCAGCATCCAAACGCTGACACCATTGCATACACTAGCAAGATTTTATCGAAAGGACCCAGATGTAGCTGTCTCTTGTGAGACTATGCCGGGGCCTAGCAAACACAGAAGTGGATGCTCACAGTCAGCTAATGGATGGATCACAGGGCTCCCAATGGAGGAGCTAGAGAAAGTACCCAAGGAGCTAAAGGGATCTGCAACCCTATAGGTGGAACAACATTATGAACTAACCAGTACCCCGGAGCTCTTGACTCTAGCTGCATATGTATCAAAAGATGGCCAAGTCGGCCATCACTGGAAAGAGAGGCCCATTGGACACGCAAAATTTATATGCCCCAGTACAGGGGAACGCCAGGGCCAAAAAGGGGGAGTGGGTGGGTAGGGGAGTGGGGGTGGGTGGGTATGGGGGACTTTTGGTATAGCATTGGAAATGTAAATGAGCTAAATACCTAATAAAAAATTAAAAAAAAAAGAAATGGGTATGGGAGGGGTACAAGGAAAGAGTCTAATGAAGGTGCAGCAATGGGCACACACCTGGTCAGAACATTGGCAGACACACAGGTTCAAGGAGTGGCCAGAGCATTGTGCACCTCTATTTTTCTAAATCAGTGAAGCTAGTTCTGCTAACACTGACATCTATCTTGCCAATTTCAGGGCTTCTGTGTCCTTTTACATTCTGCCAGGATCTTTCAGTCACTTGATCTTCGACACTGGAGCTAAAACCATCCAGTGGAAAAAAGACAGCATTTTCAACAAATGGTGCTGGCACAACTGGTGGTTATCATGTAGAAGAGTGCGATTTGATCCATTCTATCTCCTTGTATTAAGGTCAAATCTAAGTGGATCAAGGAACTCCGCATAAAACCAGAGACACTGAAACTGACATAAGAGAAAGTGGGGAAAAGCCTGGAAGATATAGGCACAGGGGAAAAATTCCTGAATAGAACAACAATGGCTTGTGCTGTAAGATCAAGAATTGACAAATGGGACCTTATAAAACTGCAAAGCTTCTGTAAGGCAAAAGACACAGTCAATAAGACAGAAAAGCCACCAACAGATTGGGAAAGGATCTTTACCTATCCTAAATCAGATAGGGGACTAATATCCAATATATAAAGAACTCAAGAAGATGAACTCCAGAAAATCAAATAATCCCATTAAAAAATGGGCTATGAGCTAAACAGAATTGTCACCTGAGGAATACCTAATGGCTGAGAAGCACCTGAAAAATGTTCAGCATTCTTAATCATCAGGGAAATGCAAATCAAAACAACCCTGAGATTCCATCTCACACCAGTCAGAATGGCTAAGATCGAAAATTCAGGTGACAGCAGATGATGGTGAGGATGTGGAGAAAGAGCAACACTCCTCCATTGTTGATGGGATTGCAAGCTTGTACAACCACTTTGGAAATCAGCCTGGTGGTTCCTCAGAAAATTGGACATAGTACTACCGGAGGATCCAGCAATACCTCTCCTGGGCATATATCCAGAAGATGCTCCAACTAGTAAGAAAGACACATGCTCCACTATGTTCATAGCAGCCTTATTTAAAATAGCCAGAAGCTGGAAAGAACACAGATACCCCTCAAGAGCGGAATGGATACAAAAAATGTGGTACATCTACACAATGGAGTACTACTCAGCTATTAAAAAAATGAATTTATGAAATTTTGAGGCAAATGGATGGACCTGGAGGGCATCATCCTGAGTGAGGTAACCCAATCACAAAAGAACTCAAATGATATGTACTCACTTTTAAGTGAATATTAGCCCACAAAACTTAGAATACCCAAGATATAAGTTACAATTTGCAAAACACATGAAACTCAAGAAGAACGAAGACCAAAGTGTGGACACTTTGCCCCTTCTTAGAATTGTGAACAAAACACCCATGAAAGAAGTTACAGAGACACAGTTTGGAGCTGAGACAAAAGGATGGACCATCAAGAGACTGCCATATCCAGGGATCCATCCCATAATCAGCCTCCAAACGCTGACATCATTGCATACACTAGCAAGATTTTGCTGAAAGGACCCTGATATAGCTGTCTCTTGTGAGACTATGCCGGGGCCTAGCAAACACAGAAGTGGATGCGTACAGTCAGTTATTGGATGGATCACAGGGCCCCAAATGGAGGAGCTAGAGAAAGTACCCAAGGAGATAAAGGGTTCTGCAACCTTATAGGTGGAACAACAATATGAACTAACCAGTACCCCGGAGCTCTTGACTCTAGCTGCATATGTATCAAAAGATGGCCTAGTCTGCCATCACTGGAAAGAGAGGCCCATTGGACATGCAAACTTTATATGCCCCAGTACAGGGGAACGCCAGGGCCAAAAAGTCGAAGTGGGTGTGTAGGGGAGTGGGGGGGAGGGTATGGGGGACTCTTGGGATATCACTGGAAATGTAAATGAGGAAAATACCTAATAAAAATATTTTTTAAAAAAACTTAGTTCTCATTAAAAAAAAAGAAAGAAAGAAAAAGAAGAATTGCTCATCTTTTTTTAGTTCACTTGCATCCCATTCCTCCCAAATTTGTTAAGAGTAAGAGAGGACAAGGTGGCTTTGGTTCCTCTGATGTGTATTTGGTTCAATCTATTACTAGTAAGAGACCTAACCTTAAATTCATAATTGAAGAATAGTCTTTGAAGGATTAATAGACACTGGAGCGGATGTGCTCACTCACTTTCAAGGGATTGGTTATTCTATTAATCCTAAACGTAATTCCAAACATAAGATTTATGAAAAGTTAATGAAGCTAGGGACTTTTGAAGGCATTACAACCTGGCTTAATTCCTCCAACTGCCTTTCCAAAATATAGGGATAAGATTATTATATATTTTATATATAATATATATTTATAATATACAATTTGCAAAACACATGAAGCTCGGGAAGAACGAAGACCAAGGTGTGGATACTTTGCCCCTTCTTGGAATTGGGAGCAAGGTACCCATGGAAGGAGTTACAGAGACAGAGTTTGGAGCTGAGACAAAAGGATGGACCATCTAGAAGCTGCCATACACAGGGATCCATCCCATAATCAGCCTCCAAATGCTGACACCATCACATACACTAGCAAGATTTTGCTGAAAGGACCCTGATATAGTGCTCTCTTGTGAGACTATGCTGGGGCCTAGCAAACACAGAAGTGTATGCTCACAGTCAGCTAATGGATGGATTACAGGGCCCCCAGTGGAGGAGCTGGAGGAAGTACCCAGGGAGCTGGGGGGATCTACAACCCTATAGGTGGAACAACAATATGAACTAACCAGTACCCGCCTCCCCCCCTCGCCCCCCAGCTAGTGTCTCTACCTGCATATGTATCAGAAGATGGCCCGGTCGGTCATCAGTGGAAAAAGAGGCCCATTGGTCGTGCAGAGTTTATATGCCTCAGTAAAGGGGAGTGCCAGGGCAAAGAGTTGGGAGTGGGTGGGTGGGGGAGTGGGTGTGGGAGGGTGTGGGGGACTTTTGGGATAGCATTGGAAATGTAAATGAAATAAATACCCAATAATAAAAAAATAATTTAAAAAAAAGATTACTATATATTCAAATGATAGTGTTTATGTAATTTATTTGCATACTGATGTTTATAAAGGGTTTGCTTTTAGAGAGCTTGTCATTTTAATAACCCATGAAGCAATATACATCATTGGAAAGTTTTCCCTCAAGGAATGGCTAATAGCCCTTTATTTTGTTTAAAAAAAAATTGTTTCTGCTTCAATACAAGAAGATAGGACTTTAAATCTTTTGCTGGATATTATTCATTATATGGAGGGAGTTTTATTAGCTGATACAACTGAAGGTGTTTTTCTACATGCCCTTTTTCTAATACAATTAGCATTAAAATTTTGGGGAGAAGTTGTTACTCCAGAAAAGATTCAAAAACAATATTGTTTTGATATTTGGGACATCAGTTCTTTCCTGATCAAATTGTGGTACAGAAAATTCAAATAAGAAAAAATAGTTTATTTACTTTAAAAAGTTTCTAGGAGATGTTAATTAGAGATTTTCAACCTCTGATATTCTTCAGGGGTATGCAAATTCCAATTTCCCTGGACAATTAACTGATGAGGGACAAATAGCTTTGCAAGAAGGACAGGAAGCTATTAGTCAACAACAGATATATTATACAGACTATGATCCATTGTTGGCTCTTTGGGTTATTGCCACACATGTGCCCACAGCAATTCTTTGGCAAGGGGACCATTACCGCGGACTCATCTTTCTTTGTCTCCAAGTAAAGTTTGAATACCATATTATGAAGCTGTTTCTGTGTCAATAGAGATTTGTAGGATAGAATTATGAAAGTATTTTGGAAAGAATGTCTTAAAAACCTGATAAAATGTTTGTTCCATATTACAAACAGCAACTAAGTTGGTTATTGGAGAATACTGATATTTGGCCTGCGGCTTGTGTAACTTTTTCAAGCAAAATTGACAAGTTGTTGCAATTTGCCTGCCTGCAATCTTTGGTATTTCCTGAAATTTTGCATATATAGTCAATAGAGATAGTGCTTAATGTATGTTCAGATGGCTCATTTAATGAGAGAGCAGCATCCATAATTGGATCCTATGTTTATTCTTTGAATTTACCCCCCTGCTTCACAAATAAATGATATGAATTGTAGCCACTGTTGAGGAAATGTTGAAAAATTCAGCTTTCAACTGTTTCTATACTGATAGCCAATATACACACCAGGGTTTTCAATTGCATGAAATTGTTCCTCTTTTTAGATACTGCTAATGCTCAAATTTTGCAATTATTTATGCAAATACAATTCAATTTAAGAAAACATACTATTCTTTATAGGGCATTTAAGAGCTTATACTGCATTGCCTGGAAGGTTTCCTTAGGGCCATGCCACACCAGATTTGCATACCAGGCAGATTATAGGCCTTACACAGAAACAATTGGCTCGCTCTCACCGGAGTTTGGAACCTCTTCCCTAATCCCTCTCTCCAATAACCCCGGTGGCATTAGCAAAGTAGCTCTGGGACTCTCATATAGGGCTGCCCCTGACCACCACCTGAAGAGTGGGTGAGAGGCTTAGATGCCCACCCAGGGATGAATGGAATGTAGATAGTAGCCCTCCCATGCCTGACTGACCAAAGCATAGGTGGAACTCTGGTGGGGTGTGGGTCTAACCCTTCCCTCTCTTTCCCTGGGCCCCATTTTTAGTTCCCAACAAACCCAGACCCTCAGAAAAGTTATTCTACTGGAGATAAATGGAAGGGACTGTGTCCACTGAGAAGGATGAGGGTGACAGTTTGCTCTGAGGCACAACAAAACCAGAAATTACTTTCCAGAAGGTCCAATTGGTAGCACAGCCCATTATATGCACTGGGCTTCCTGTCAGCTGAGGTTCTAGAATAATATGAGGTGTCACAGATAAATTTCAGGATGGGGTTATGAACAATATTATTTTGAAACAAGATTTTAAAAATAAAAGCTGTGCAAATCATACATTGCCCAGGGGTTATGGGAGAGAGGGAAGAGGGAAGAGAGGTACTCACGCATGCGAGATTAAGCACAGCCTTGATGAGCAGAGACTGTCAATGGTTTTAGATCTTTATTGTAGAAAGGCAGGGAGAAAGAGAGAAAGGAGAGAGAGGCCTAGAGAGAAAGAGAGTAAGAGTAAGAGAGAGAGAGGAGAGGAGAGAAGAAAAGAGAGAGTAGAGGTGAAGACAAAGAGAGAGGAAAGAGTAGTGAGAGAGGTGAGAGGTAAGAGGACAAAGGAATGAGAGAGCAAGGAGGGTCGAATAGCCCCTTTTAAAGTGAGCTGCTATCTTTTCTGTTGCTAGGTAACTGGGGAGGAGTCTAGCCTGAAGGTCAGAACCTTGGGACATTGCCTATGTGGCTGCTAGCCATGCTTCTCTTGTGGGCGCTGTGGGGGGGCAGTAATGTAGGCGGGAGCCAGAGTTCCAGGAGCCTAAGAGAACTCCTTCTGTCCCATGTAGGTAAAATATGACCACTGGGTCCCGAGGTTTAGCATCTCAGCTCGACTAAAGACCAAACTGTATGTGCCCAATGCCCCACAGCAATTAATCAAATTTTCCCCATCTGTATTAGACAGGGTTCTCTAGAGTCACAGAACTTATGGATAGTCTCTAGATAGTAAAGGAATTTATTGATGACTTACAGTCGGCAGCCCAATTCCCAACAATTGTTCAGTCGCAGCTGTGAATGGAAGTCCAAGGATCTAGCAGTTACTCAGTCTCACACGGCAAGCAGGCGAAGGAGCAAGAGCAAGAGCTAGACTCCCTTCTTCCAATGTCCTTATATTGTCTCCAGCAGAAGGTGTAGCCCAGATTAAAGGTGTGTTCCACCACACCTTTAATCCCAGATGAAAGGCGTAGCCCAGATTAAAGGTGTGTTCCTTAAACTCGGAGATTCGATCTTCTGGAATCCATAGCCACTATGGCTCAAGATCTTCAAACCAAGATCCAGATAAGGATCTCCAAGCCTCCAGATAAGGGTCACTGGTGAGCCTTCCAATTCCGGATTGTAGTTCATTCCAAATATTGTCAAGTTGACAACCAGGAATAGCCACTACACCATCCCAGTGTGGGTAGTATTACACAAATGACCAACACTAATGAGTATCAGGAAGTTGTAGTTGAGTAATAAAAGAAGGGATGAGGAGACCTCCCATTTCCTCATTTTCCCAGAATATCCTTGGGCTTCAAAGTATTACTCATAGAGCAAACTCTTGATCAAAAAGAACTAATCAAGGTCATTCCCTTTATTAGGACTCTTCATCCAGATACCATTCCTTTGATGACATTGTGAGCAATATAGGGAAGCACTGGGGAGATGGCACAGTGGCTAACAGCATTTGCAGATCTACCGAGGACCCACATTAATTCCTAGTACCCACAATCATCACTTACTCTAGTTGTAAGAGATCCAACACCCTCTTCTGGTCCCTCTGGTACAACGCTTGCACATGGTGCACATACAGACATCTAGACAGAACACACTTATGTTTCATTTTGAAAAACTTCAAACCACACATACCACATATACATACAATTTTTACTTTCAATTATTTTTTATTAAATTGATTTTTGAAAAATATCAAGTCATTTAAAGTTATCAATCTGAGTACACTCACATGTGAACGTGCACATGGAGGCCCGAGATCTGTTCCCCTCTTTTGCTCTACTTTTTAAAAATCAATTATTTTACTTATTAGGGGAAAGGTGGGCTTACAATACACATGCAGAAGTCAGAAGACCACTTAGAGAACTAAATTCTCTCCTCACACCAGTGTATTGCATAGATCCAACTCATGTCATGAGGTTCGCTGGGAGAGCTTTTACTGACAGAGAATTTGTTAGTCCTCCATCTTCTTTGAAACAGATTATCTCACTAAACCTAGAGTTGACCCTTTCAACTAGACTGACTTCCAGCATTGGAGTTATAGCCATAACATGCTGTACCTGACTATTCCAACACTACTGGGGATTAGAACTTAGACACTCAAACTTCAAGCAGCCAAAATTTTACTCAGGATAAACCATCCCCCAAGACCCAGACTTGATTAATATATTCTACCCAGTAAAAAAATTCAAAGGAAAAGCCATCTTTAATCACTACCCATAGACTTGTGTTAAAAAACACTTTGGGACAAATCTGGATCTGCTACCAACACACTGAAGACTGAACTGTAGTCCTCTTTCCCTAGGCAAGGATTTCCTTCTGTTATTTCAGTTACCCATGGCAAACCATCTGAAAATATTAAATAGATAATTCTGGATATAGGCTGAGGAGAGAAAGAAAGAAAGAAAGATAGATAGATAGATAGATAGATATGGTTTGCCTAGGATGTGGAAAATGCTGTGTTTGATCCATGAATACACAACTAATCACAATATAAGTTTTATAATTTTGATGCTGAAACCTCCAGTTTCAAAGGATCCAATCCAATGCCATGTTCTGGCCTCTGTGGGTACAGCATGCATGCAGTGCAAAGATGTACATTCAGGCAAAAACACTCATATATAAAAGAAAAATACATCTTTAACCTGGGGGCATAGTGGTGACATTTTTCATTTCAGCATTCAGGAGGTAGTGGCAGGGGGATCTGAGTTCAAGGCCATTCTGGTCCACATAGCATGTTTCTAGAACAGCCAGAGTTATGTAGCCGGTTTGTCTCAAAAACAAAATGGGAAGTAGAGGTAGGAGCATGGCAGGTCTGCACAGTGAGTTCCAGGACAAAACCCTATCCAAAAATGCCAAGATGAACAAATAAAACATACCACACTGGTTACTTTCCTCATTACTGTGAAAGTTACGTACCGGATAAAAGCAACTTAAGGGACAGTTTGTTTGGGCTCACTGGTGTAAGAGGAGACAGTCCATCTCAATGGAGTCCCAAAGGTATGTCTCCTGGGGATCCCAAACTCAATTTTACTGACCATGAACATTAGCCTCCACCCATATTACTCTGAGCAGTGTGAATAAATCTTCCCCCTTCCCATGATGGGAATCCTGGGCATGTATCACAGCTTTGTCCAACATATGCCCACTCTATATACTACCCATTCACAGGGTCTTAGTAGCTGCCTGCCTTCTGGGACAAACTGTCACCTAGTATCAGTCAGTGTGAATGAACACAACTGGGTCATATCCCAGTGAATGCAAAGCCAAAACAAAAGGGCATGGAAGAGAAGTGCCCTCATCAAAGAAAGGGACTGGGAGGATTTACTCTGGGATCCTGTACACATTCATATTGGAAGGTGCTTAGGGGTCAGGCACTTCTTAAGCATGCTCAATTTAAAGTCCTACTCCAGGAGTCATGCACTGCAGACTTGGGTCTGTAATTCTGGGTGAGATCCAGGAACACACACATTCAAAGGGCATATTGTGAGACAAAAAAATATTTCTGCTTACGTTTTTGTAGTTTTTGCTGAAGCACAAATGGAAATTTGAAGGCACCTGAAGGCGCCGGCCTTGCCTTGTGGCTAACAGCAGGGTTACTGGTGGGCAGCTCCTGTTTCATGACTAACAAGCCCAGAACCTTATTTCACTTAAATTGTCTACCTGGATTTTGTTTTGTTGGTTTTATTTATTTGAGGATGGTTTGGTAGGAGTGTTCACATAAGATAGAGTTCATTGTGTAGTCCAATTCATTGATGAGCACAAGAGATCTCCTACTTTGGTCCCCTGAATGCTGATGTTATAAGCAAGAGTTGCCATGACCACATTGTCCTTTTTATAAGATTTATTTATTTATTTTATGTGTGTGAGTACGCTGTAGCTGTACAGAGTAGAGATAGATGTGAGCCTTTATGTAGTTGTTGGAAATTGTTGGAAATTGATTACTTTTTAGGACCTGTGCTCACTCTGCTCTGTCCTGCTCACTCATCCCTGCTTGCTGTGGCCCAAAGCCTTATTTATCATTATACATAAGCACACTGTAGGTTACTTCAGACACACCAGAAGAGGGCATCAGATCTCATTGCAGATAGTTTTGAGCCTCCATGTGTTTGCTGGGATTTGAACTAAAAATTTTCAGAACAGTCAGTGTCCTTGACTGCCGACCATCTCACAAGCCTCCAAGATTATCTTTTGTTAAACAACAATAAAAACAAAATATTTTAGTTATGTATACTGAGGGGCAGTAAATGCTGGGGGACACGGGTACTGTGGGTGGCATATGCTGTGGAATAGCAGATGCTGGGGATGGCAGATGATGTGGTGGCATATCCTGTGGGTGGCAATGTTGGGGATGGCAAATGGATGGAGTAGCATATGTTATGGGTTACAGGTTGGGGGTGGTATAAGCTGGGGGGGGGGTGACATATATGGGTGGTTTGACATATGGAGGGGTTGGCTTATGAATGTGACTAGAGGGGCCCTGGAGAGCAGAGGCTGATACATATCAGACACAGAACTTCCTGGAACTAAAGTTACAGGTGGATGTAAACCTTACAGGCAGAGGAACTCAATCCCATAGAACAATAGTGCATGCTCTTAATCAATAATTCTTCTCCCCAGTCCCATTAAATAATTATTTTAAATTAACATTTGCCTTGGCACACCCATGGAAGCCAGAGGACAGCTTTGGAGGGCCGGTTTCCACCTTCTACATCCTAGGTCCTGGTGACCAAAGTCAAGTCATGAGGGTCAGTTGCAAGTGCCTTTACCCTGTGAACAGCTGACATGCAACCTGCTCCTCCTTACTGATGACAAATTCTGCAGTGATAGTTAATTTAAATTTCCTGATGTGGATGGTTCTGTCTTTAACCCCAGCACTCAGGAAGCAGAGACAGCTGGATCTCTGTGAGTTTGAGAAAAGTGTCTGCAGAGAAAGTTAAAGGACAGCCAGGACTACACAGAGAAAATGTCTTGAAAAAAGAAAGCAAGGACTGGAGAGATGATTCAGCAGTTAAAAGCATTGAATGCACTTCCTTAGGTCCTGAGTTCAATTCCCTGGAACCACATGGTGGCTCACAACCATGTGTAAAGGGATCCGGTGCCCTCTTCTGGTGAGTCTGAAGAGACCAATGGTGTACTCACATATAAGATAAATACATCTTTAAATAAAAATAAAAACACAAAACAAAATTTCATGATTTTTCTAACTGATGAATTCCTGTCAACTAGGATATAGACAGACACTTTGACTAGAAATGCAGATGCATTTTGTGTTCTTGTAAACATACTATAATATTATCAAAATGGAGGGATTCAACTTGATCTGACTATAGCTCTAGCAACCATGATTATGTCTGAATAATCCTGTCAGGTCCCCTCCCTCTGTTTCCCTTTGCACTATCATGAATCTAACCCATCAGAATGATAAGCAAAGTTCTGTCACTCACACCTGGCAACAGAAGTGCAGGGATGCTCCCAACATCTTTGCTATTAGCCTGAGATGAGCAGGTATTTGCTTTAGTTGCTTTTGTCCACAAGCCATAAGCTCCCTTCTGTTCCACTGATCTTATTTCCACACAGAAATATGCATCAGGTGGTAAGAAATTCCCCAATAAATGGCAGTCTGAAATCCTGGGTTTGACTGCCTCATTCCTGCGTCTGCACTGCAGAATGCTGTGATAATGAGCAGCACACACTCTGCTCTTCATAAAGACATGATGTGATGTGCTTTTTCCACAGGAAGACTGTGCACCAGTAATTCAGTACTGATGGCAACAGCAGAGAGAGCAGAAATGAGTCCTGTTTAAGTCTATTAGCCTTGGAACACAGCAGTCAATCAAAGAAATAAGAATATTGGAAATGACATCAGAACTAGAACAGCATAGCAATTATCTTGCCTGGGACATTCCTTGGTCATTTTGAACCCTGAGAAAGACATTGTAAGTGCAGGGGTCTCTGGGTGGCTGACACTTAGCACAGTAAATAAGACTTGGGTAACTGTGGTCTAAGACCTCTGCTCTCCTTGGGATGTTTGTCCTAGAATGGCCATGTGAGTTTGCTTGGGACAACCAATAGTTCTGTTGGCTGGGCCCAGAATCAAGAGCAGAATGGTACAAGTAAATAAAAGCCAACCATTATATTTAGCTGAATTGACACTGTTATAAAAAGTCCCAGTGGAGAAGACACTTAACATGAAGTCAGATGCTGTATGTGTTTTTGAGTCCGAGGACACATGTGGTAGATAAGAACTGATTCCCTCAAGTTTTCCTTTGGCCACAGGTGAACTGTGACACACTGTGACACATTCAGGCTATCGCCTGACAGAACCAACCAGGCAAGGGCCAAGGCAGTACATGACAAAGAATTGTATTAATTGATGAGCAAGCTGGTCACAAAATGACCAGTGATATGCCAATTTTGCCAGGAAGCCAATTATTTTCCAGGAATAGGTGACCGGAGACATAAAGTCAGTGGCCAGGCATGCAGATGTGACTCTGATCACTGGTCATGGGTTTTTCAGCTGTGCAGAGTTCAAGATAAAAACAGTGATTATTCCCAGTTTAAAAGGTCCGGGACATAAGCTCTACCTGTGGATGCACATGTGAAGGTAATTTTTCAATGAAAATACATTCTGATTTCTACTTAGTAATATAAACAGCATGAATGAAATCAGCATGACACTTTTACTTTTCTCTTTTTAATAAAACAGTAATTTTCCTCTGCTTAGCCTAGACTAGCCTGGAATTCATGTGCAGTACATGTAAAAGTTTATTCACAACTGCACATGCCTGTGTATGTGCAGAGACCAGCAGGAAACATCAGGTGTCCTCTTTGACTGCCACTTTCTACTAGAAAGCTAAGTACACAAGCACATGATCTCAGAGGCTGTGCAAGCACAGAGAGGTGGGTCCTGCTGATCTAACTCAGTTCTCAAGGTAGACATAAACAGGGAAACCAGAGTCCCTACACCAGTAATTTGGAGAAACCTAATAGACTTCACATAAGCAATTGAACCTGTTGAAACTTAGTGTGTTACTTCGGATTTTCAAGAAAGTTCTGACAAGTACATCATCAATCAGGCCACCCCAGATCATGTGCTTTTGGTCTCCAGAGTGCCAGGAAGGGGTTGTTGAGCTCATCTACGCAATGAAAATCACTGTGCAGTGAGTTAAGGTGTGAGCACTCTCAGCTGAGTGCATCTGACTCCAGTGAGAGGGGAAGGGGAGTCAGGCTGAGCGTCTACACAGCTGCAGCTTGCTCCAGTCAAATCCTGATGAGCTGTGGTCGGCAATCCTGTGAAATCTTTGGTCGAGTCTTTAAAATCAGAGCAAGCTGGGAGGAGAAAGAAGAGTCAGTGTGGACTTAGGCCACAGAAGATGGAGGTCTATTTACCTAGTTTGCCTATGATGAAAATCCTCTCCTATCTGGATGCCTACAGTTTGCTACAGGTTGCCCAAGTGAACAAGGTAAAAGCTCCTTGGCTGAACTCCTCCATTCGGTGCACCCAACATGAGGCCCTTTGACCTTTCCCACTCAGTCTTGCAGTCTTAGATACCCCAGCATCACACTCACACAGTCTGCCTTCATTCTTTCCTCCATCCTTCCTTCTTTCTTTCCCTCCTTAAACTTACCTTATTCAGACCTGTCTACTCAGCTCTGACACATTAGTGTCTTGGAGACTCAGCTGCTTCTCTTGACCAACAGTAGCTCCATCCTACAGAATAGCAAACAGACATATCTACTGCTTGTGGGTTAGTGTTATCCACTATGAAGACCTCAAAACTGGTTAATTGAGGTAGGATTAGTGGCACATGTCTGTAATTAAAGCACTTGTGAGGTGGAAGCAAGAAGATCAGGAGTTTGGGTCAAGCTCAACCACATGAATTGAATACCAGCCTAGTTGACTAGACAACCTGTATCAGAGCCATAACAGTGATAACAAAATTCTACTAAATGAATGGAACAGGCTACCCTGCGGAGATGTCTTGCTAATATGTGACATCCTTGATATTCCTTGTCAAACCTTTGGAGACTGGCCCTCCTTCCTCTGAGCCCTCAGAAGGTGACTTGTGTTTGCTGGGGTAGGTCTACCCAGGCTGGCTTAACCTGCAGAGCTAGGACTGTTTGATTAACCTGTGTAGACCCAGCCCAGAACAAATTGAGAACAGGAGAGGGAGGCAGTTGTTGGTTTAAGGATTCTTTTCTCTCCCATAGAACTGGAATGAACTTGCAAGCAGTGATGTCCTGTGGAGGTAAGGAGACGGGCAGTGTGGGATGGGAAGAGGGGACAAGATGGGGCTGAGAGGGAAGAAGAGGCCTTCTGATTCTGGGCCTGGACCTCTGCTGCATGAGGATGGTTAGTGAATAAATGTTTGCTCACAGTGGCTCTAAGGTGAGGTGACTTGGGTCAGCCTGATGGGATTGCAACTGTGCATTGCAGGAGGTTGTGTCAGAAGAGATGGTTCTACTGTGACATGGTCACCCTACCGCTCCATGGCAAAGAGACATGGAAGCAGTTCTTCATTTACAGAACATGGCAAGAACATGCCAAATCCCGGGCAAAGCCAGAAGATTTCACTTACAAGGAAATTCCAGTGAAGTTTGGTATAAGCTTGGATACTCTATAAGAGATACCCCCTTTGTTTTGCCCAGTCTGTGCAGTCCTACATTCTCATTTAATAAGAAGAAGAGAAATGTAGTTTAACAGGATGGGGCTGTTGTAGTAATCTACCTTGGAACCAATCTGTAATCTACTGACTGGTTGCTCAACATCTTAAAACCAGCCCTATCATTCTCTTTACCTAAAGGCTTCATACCCTTCCCAGATTCTAGAGAGAATTTATTGGGGAAATTACCAAATAGGCTTTAGTATTTAACTTTTTCAAATCCTTCCTCAAACAGTTTTCTGATGTAGAGATGACTTGAAATTTTTTACATTTATTTTTAGTGTCTCTGTATGTGAGGTGTATACATGGCACAGTGTTTCTGTGTCAGAAGACAACTTTATGGAATCCATTCTCCTGAAGGCATGAATTTTATATTTTGTTTTTCTTTTGAGATAAGGTCTCACTACATAGCTGTGGTGAGCCTGGATCTTTATCTGTAGACTAGGCTGGCTGAAATTCAAGGTCTGCTGCTTAACTTCATGAGACTTGTATAGGCGGCATGCTGATCTCAAACCCTTCATGTAACAAATATGAATGGCCTTGAACTTTTGATCCTTCTGCCTCCAAATGAGTACATTTATGGTTTATAGGCCTCTAGGAACTGAACCTAGAACTCTGCCCAGGAGTGATAGCTCCAGGCCCCAGTGCCCAATTTTTATCTATAGAAACAGTAAAAAAAAAAAAAAAAAAAAAAAAAAAAAAAAAAAAAAGAATGTATCTGAACCAACAACCAGCCTGTAGTGTGCATGGCTGCCTCTCTCTTCATCCTTTCCACAGCTGTTATGCAAGCCTTCTTCATGGCAGAGGGAAGTAAAACATACCTCCTTCAGTTATAGTTGCCCCTCAACTGCCTTGTGTCCACATATTGTTGGGGTTTCCTTGCAGAATTTTGGGCACATCCATGTTATATCTCCAGGCATGGCTTAACAAGAAATGGACAAGGGAAGTCTGCTATCTGTATGGTGACTTCCGTGAACAGGATTTCTACCTGGGATATTCACGAGGTGAGTCTGGCTGACAAGTAGCAAAAGTTACTCTCATATGAATCCTAATTTCATGTTTTTGTTTTTGAGGATGATGAGACAGGATTCCCCTGTACAGACCTGGCTGTCCCGGAAGTCCCCATACAGATCCATCTACCTTGGCTTCCCATGTGCTTGAGTCAAAGCATTGCAACACCACACGTGATTTTTCCCTCTTCCTACTTCTTTTTGTTGTTGTTGTTTTTAGAATGAATTATTTTCTATGTATGAGTGTTTTCAGGGGATATATGTATGTGTAATCCATGTGTGTCTGCTGCCTGTGGAGGTCACAAGAGGGTGCCAGGTCCCTTAAAAACTGTAATGGCATATGATGGTAAGCTGTGGACACTGGGCATTTGGGCACTGAACTCCAGTCCTCTGCTTAGCCATCTGTGCAGGGCCTGTCAGTGTTTCAAAGTTTTCATCATAGAGTGTGTTCTCATTCAAAGTTGGATTTATTCCTAAGTATTCTCTCTTTTTTTTTTTTGAGACATAGTTTTGATTATATATGTATGTGTTCCTGTGTTAGTTTATGGGTGCTGCCAGCTGGCAGAGACCAGAGGCTGTCACGTGTTGTGTAGGCTTTGGGAACCCAGCTAGGGTCCTCTGCAAGAGCATTAATTGTTCTGTACTGCTGAACCATCAGGGTTTGTTTGTTGTTGTTTTTCTGGTTTGGAACAGTATTTCACTTTGTAAGAGCCTTGAGGGAAACTTACTCTGTAGACCAGGCTGGCCTCGAATTCTGAGATCTGCTAACTTCTTCCTGCTGTAATCAAAAGAGTATACCATGTCCAGCAGACCCCTTCAGGGTGGTGTTCCAGGCTGCTGTGAATGGGAAGGCTTCCCTGATCCTTCTTCACTTTGTTTAGTGCTGCATGGGAAGGGCACTGCTTTTTTTCCATGTTATTTCTGTAGCCTGCCAATTTGGGGGGAGTTTATCAGTTCTCAGAGTTTTCCAGAGGAATCATAGAGTCTCCAAATACAGCCTCATAGTGTCTGCAAATGAAGAAACTCTGGCTTCTCTTTCCTATTGGCCTCTCTGTTGTTTGTTTCTCTTGTTTTATTGTTCTAGCTGAAACAACACCATAATAACTGAGAGTAGAAGTGTGGATATACTTGTCTTGTCCCTGACTTTTCTGGAAGTGCTTTGATTTTTTTTTCATGCTATTGTTGAGGGTACAGCAAATAAACTGTTGACATTACTGCTCAATGACATGATAAAGGTGTTTTTATACATATGAGAGAATGGCCAGAGACATCTAGGACAGTCCAGGGTAGACAGAGAAAGAAGTAGACTGTGTTGTATTCTTAAAAAGGCTAGGATATGTTTTGTAGAGCAAATATAGTGAGGTGGGAGGTGTTAATCAGCGGGCAGGCAAATGCTGAGACATCCCTTCCCCTGAGGTAGGAGACATACAATGTGTATAGTGAAGAATAGAATTTATGTAGGTTCTGTGAAGCAGAGTTGAGAAAGGAGTATAGAGAGGGAAAGCTGGAGAGGGAGAAATGGAAAAGGGGAGAGAGGAGAGGCAGGTCAGCAAAAGTAGAGAGGGAGAGGGAAGGGGGAAGGGGAAAGAGGGAAAATGGGTTAAGGAGAGTAAAGAATCAGAAGGGACAAAGAGAGCAAGGTGTGGTCAAACAGCTCTTTTTATAGCAAGCCAGGCCAACCTGGTTGTTGCCCAGTAACTGTTGGCTTGAGCTCTAAAGAAATGCTAACATGCCTCCAATTTGGTTTAATTTTTAAAAGGAGAAACGAGAAAGAAGCAAAGGTGAATCAGGAATAGGGTCATTGTGATCTTTAGTTGCTTTCTGCTGACTTTGGGGCCACATGTCTGGAAAAACTAGGAAAATTGGTATCAGGTGTTGGTCTAGTCTTAGGAGAGTCTCTTGTTTCCTTGCTGTCCAGGATCTGTGGTACTGTCTGTGGGTAGGGAGGAGCAGGTCCAGTAGAAGCATCCGTGTCTGTGAGAGCAGGTGCTGACACATCTGTGGGTTGCTTCTCTGGAGCTGTCCTGGATGTAGATTTTAGTAAACACCTGGATATAGCAAGGTGCTGAAACACTTATGTGTATTTGAGGAAGAGAATAATGTCAAGTAATTTTGGGAGAAAAAGAAATGTTCTTAGGTGTACATAAGAAATCCTTAGACCTTGGTTGTTGGGGTGAAGGGAGTCCCAATCTCAGGGAACAGATTATTCCCAGCCTCTGAAACAGGCAACAGGTAGGAACTTAGGCCATTGATTGGCAGGTGTAATTATCTAGATTGAGTCTCTTTGATTTATAGGAGGTGGATCTGAGTGGAGTACGGGGAGCTCATAACATTACAAAAGAGATAAATCTATTAACAGCATGAACACATTTTAAGAAGAGTTTATGGAAATATCTAATAAAAAAGGGTTAAAAAAAAGAAGAGTTTAAGGAAGACAAAACCTTTTGTGGAGCAAAAAGAACAACAGTGGATATTTTCTTCTATCTGAAAGAATATATATATCATGAAGATATTTTAACTTCACATCTAAAAGACAAAAGAAACTTTAAAATTTGACCATGTGAATATTATAGTTGATAATATAGTTTACTATGAGAAACACATTAATTCTATAATTAAGAGTGATTGAGAATAGTACTCCACTGTGTAAACATACCACATTTTCTGTATGCATTTCTCTGTTGAGGGACACCTGGGTTGTGTCTAGCTCCTGGCTATTATAAATAAGGCTTCTATGAAATAGTGGAACATGAGTAATAATTACATTTGGGAGCATATTCTGGCTATATGCCCAGGAGTGATATAGCTGGGTCCTCAGGTGGTACTATGTCCAATTTTCTGAGGAACCACCAGACTGATTTCCAGAGTGGTTGTACCAGCTTGCAATCCCACAAGCAATGGAGGAGGAGTGTTCCTCTTTCTCCACATTCTCTCCAGCATCTACAGTCACCTGAGGTTTTGATCTTAGCCATAATGCCTGCAGTGAGGTGGAATCTCAAGGTCATTTTGATTTTTATTTCCCTGATGACTAAGGATACTGAACAGTTCTTTTTTTTTTTCCATTTTTTATTAGGTATTTAGCTCATTTACATTTCCAATGCTATACCAAAAGTCCCCCATATCCACCCACCCCCACTCCCCTGCCCACCCACTCCCCCTTTTTGGCCCTGGTGTTCCCCTGTACTGGGGCATATAAAGTTTGCAAGTCCAATGGGACTCTCTTTCCAGTGATGGCCGACTAGGCCATCTTTTGATATATATGCAGCTAGAGTCAAGAGCTCCGGGGTACTGGTTAGTTCATAATGTTGTTCCACCTATAGGGTTGCAGTTCCCTTTAGCTCCTTGGCTACTTTCTCTAGCTCCTCCATTGGGAGCCCTATGATCCATCCATTAGCTGACTGTGAGCATCCACTTCTGTGTTTGCTAGGCCCCGGCATAGTCTCACAAGAGACAGCTACATCTGGGTCCTTTCAATAAAATCTTGCTAGTGTATGCAATGGTGTCAGCGTTTGGATGCTGATTATGGGGTGGATCCCTGGACATGGCAGTCTCTACATGGTCCATCCTTTCATCTCAGCTCCAAACTTTGTCTCTGTAACTCCTTCCATGGGTGTTTTGTTCCCAAATCTAAGGAGGGGCATAGTGTCCACACTTCAGTCTTCATTCTTCTTGAGTTTCATGTGTTTAGCAAATTATATCTTATATCTTGGGTATCCTAGGTTTGGGGCTAATATCCACTTATCAGTGAGTACATATTGTGTGAGTTTCTTTGTGAATGTGTTACCTCACTCAGGATGATGCCCTCCAGGTCCATCCATTTGGCTAGGAATTTCATAAATTCATTCTTTTTAATAGCTGAGTAGTACTCCATTGTGTAGATGTACCACATTTTCTGTATCCATTCCTCTGTTGAGGGGCATCTAGGTTCTTTCCAGCTTCTGGCTATTATAAATAAGGCTGCTATGAACATAGTGGAGCATGTGTCCTTCTTACCAGTTGGGGCATCTTCTGGATATATGCCCAGGAGAGGTATTGCTGGATCCTCCGGTAGTACTATGTCCAATTTTCTGAGGAACCGCCAGACTGATTTCCAGAGTGGTTGTACAAGCCTGCACTCCCACCAACAATGGAGGAGTGTTCCTCTTTCTCCACATCCACGCCAGCATCTGCTGTCACCTGAATTTTTGATCTTAGCCATTCTGACTGGTGTGAGGTGGAATCTCAGGGTTGTTTTGATTTGCATTTCCCTGATGATTAAGGATGTTGAACATTTTTTCAGGTTGAACAGTTCTTTAGGTGTTTCTGAGCCCTTCGAGTTTTCTCAGTAAAGAATTCTCTGTTTAACTCTGTTCCACAATTTTTAATAGGGTTATTTCATTCTCTGGAGTCTAACTTCTTGAGTTCCTTGTATATATTGGATATTAGCCTTCTATTGGATGTAGGATTAGTAAAGATCTTTTCACAATCTGTTGGTTGCTGGTTTATGCTATTAACAGTGTCAATTGCCTTACAATTGCTTTGCAGTTTTATGAGATCCCATTTGTCGATTCTTGATCATAGAGCATAAGACATTGGTGTTCTGTTCAAGAACTTTTCCCCTATGCCTAAGTGTTCGAGACTTTCCCCACTTTCTCTTCTATTAGATTCAGTGTATCTGGTTTTATGTGGAGGTCCTTGATCCACTTGGACTTGAGCTTTACAAGAAGTTAAGAATGGATCAATTTTCATTCATCTACATGTTGATTGCCAGTTGAAACAGCACCATTTGTTGAAAATCTATCTTATTTTTCTTCGGGCTGGTTTTAGCTCCTTTGTCAAAGATCAAGTGACCATAGTTATGTGTGTTCATTTCTGGGTCATCAATTCTATTCCATTGATCTACCTTCCTGACATTGTTTCAATGCCATGCAGATGCCATGAGCATAGTTTGCCTGGAACCTTCCTGGGCTGTTTGACTTAGGGTAGGAATCATGGCTAGAGCTGTGGCAGCATTGTTGACCTGGCTGCAGCACAGCTGTGCAGGTAGATATGGTTTTCTGAGTGCTAGGGGCCCATATGATGACCTGGGAGAGGGATGGTGGGGACCCTAACACCACTGGGAAAGAACACAGGACGGGCCATGCCTGTGGTTCTTGAGAACATTACTCCTGGCTTGTCTCAGCATTATGACACCAGATTCCCACTGTGCAGTCCCTGCTGGTTTATGCAAGAATTTCTTCTCTTGTGTACTCTGACTCCTGAGTCTGCCAACTGCTGAGCCATTGGTGGAGAGAACAGGGTAAATGCTGGAACCTCAATGTGTGTTTCTTTTTTTTTTTAATTAGGTATTTTCTTCATTTACATTTCCAATGCTGTCCCAAAAGTCCCCCACACGCTCCCCCCCCCCACTCCCCTACCCACCCACTCCCACTTCTTGGCCCTGGCATTCCCCTGTACTAAGGCATATAAAGTTTGCAAGACCAAGGGTCCTCTCTTTCCAATGATTGCTGACTAGGCCATCTTCTGATACATATGCAGCTAGAGACACAAGCTCCGGAGGGTACTGGTTACTTCATAATGTTGTTCCACCTATAGGTTGCAGATCCCTTTAGCTTCTTGGGTACTTCCTCTAGCTCCTCCATTGGGGACATTGTGATCCATCCAATAGCTGACTATGAGCATCCACTTCTGTTTTTGATAGGGCCCAGCATAGCCTCACAAGAGACAGTTATATCAAGGTCCTTTCAGCAAAATCTTGCAAGAGTATGCAATGGTGTCAGCGTTTGGTGGCTGATTATGGGATGGATCCCAGGGTATGGCAATCTCTGGATGGTCCATCCATTTGTCTCAGCTCCAAAATGTGTCTCTGTAACTCCTTCCATGGGAGTTTTGTTCCCAATTCTAAGAAGGGGCAAAGTGTCCACACTTTGGTCTTCATTCTTCTTGAGTTTCATGTGTTTTGCAAATTATATCTTGGGTATTCTACGTTTCTGAGCTAATATCCACTTATAAGTGAGTACATATCTGGTGGGTTCTTTTGTGATTGGGTTACTTCACTCAGGATGATGCCCTCCAGGTCCATCCATTTACCTAAGAATTTCATAAGTTCATTCTTTTTAGTAGCTGAGTAGTACTCCACAGTGTAAATGTACCACATTTTCTGTATCCATTCCTCTGTTGAGGGGCATATGGGTTCTTTCCAGCTTCTGGCTATTATAAATAAGGCTGCTATGAACATAGTGAAGCATGTGTCCTTCTTACCAGTTGGAACATCTTCTGGATATATGCCCAGGAAAGGTATTGCAGGATCCTCCGGTAGTACTATGTCCAATTTTCTGAGGAACCGCCAGACTGATTTCCAGAGTGGTTGTACAAGCTTGCAATCCCAAAAACAATGGAGGAGTATTCCTCTTTCTCCACGTCCTCACCAGCATCTGCTGTCACCTGAATTTTAAATCTTAGCCATTCTGACTGGTGTGAGGTGGAATCTCAGGGTTGTTTTGATTTGCATTTCCCTGATGACTAAAGATGCTGAACATTTTATCAGGTGCTTCTCAGCCATTCCGTATTCCTCAGGTGAGAATACTTTGTTTAGCTCTGAGCCCCATTTTTAATGGGATTATTTGATTTTCTGGAGTCTACCTTCTTGAATTCTTGATATATATTAGATATTAGTCCCCTATCTGATTTAAGATAGGTAAAGATCCTTTCCAAATATGTTGGTGGCCTTTTTGTCTTATTGACGGTGTCTTTTGCCTTACAGAAGCTTTGCAGTTTTATGAGGTCCCAATTGTTGATTCTCGATCTTACAGCACAAGCCATTGCTCTTCTATTCAGGAATTTTTCCCCTGTGCCCATATCTTAGAGGCTTTTCCCTACTTTCTCCTCTATAAGTTTCAGTGTCTCTGTTTTTTTGGGTTTTTTTTTTTTTTGCATTTTTTAAATATTTTTTTTATTACATATTTTCCTCAATTACATTTCCATTGCTATCCCAAAAGTCCCCCATAACCTCCCCCCCACTCCCCTACCCACCCATTCCTACTTTTTGGCCCTGGCGTTCCCCTGTACTGGGGCATATAGAGTTTG
This sequence comes from Mus musculus, assembly GCF_000001635.26. Taxonomy (NCBI): domain Eukaryota; kingdom Metazoa; phylum Chordata; class Mammalia; order Rodentia; family Muridae; genus Mus; species Mus musculus. Next base: position 109,394,898 of record NC_000075.6, on the reverse strand, counting down.
CAAGTCCAATGGGCCTCTCTTTACAGTGGTGGCCGACTAGGCCATCTTTTGATTACATATGCAGCTAGAGTCAAGAGCTCCGGGGTACTGGTTAGTTCATAATGTTGTTCCCCCTATAGGGTTGCAGATCCCTTTAGCTCCTTGGGTATTTTCTCTAGCTCCTCCATTGGGGGCCCTGTGATCCATCCAATAGCTGACTGTGAGCTTCCACTTATGTGTTTGCTAGGCTCCAGTGTAGTCTCACTAGAGATAGCTATATCAGGGTCCTATCAGCACTATCTTGCTAGTGTATGCAATGGTGTCAGCGTTTGGAGGCTGATTATGGGATGGATCCCTGGATATGGCAGTCTCTAGATGGTCTATCCTTTTGTCTCAGCTCCAAACTTTGTCTCTGTAACTCCTTCCATGGGTGTTTTGTTCCCAATTCTAAGAAGGGGCAAAGTGTCCACACTTTGGTCTTCGTTCTTCTTGAATTTCATGTGTTTTGCAAATTGTAACTTATATCTTGGTTATTCTAAGTTTCTGGGCTAATATTCACTTATCAGTGAGTACATATCATTTGAGTTCTTTTGTGACTGGGTTACCTCACTCAGGATAATGCCCTCCAGGTCCAACCATTTGGCTAGGAATTTCATAAATTCATTCATTTTAATAGCTGATTAGTACTCCATTGTGTAAATGTACCACATTTTCTGTATCCATTCCTCTGTTGAGGGGCATCTGGGTTCTTTCCAGCTTCTGACTATTATAAATAAGGATGCTATGACCATAGTGGAGCATGTTTCTTTCTTGCTAGTTGGAACATCTTCTGGATATATGCCCAGGAGAGGTATTGTGGGATCCTCTGGTAGTACCGTGTCCAATTTTCTGAGAAACCGCCAGACTGATTTGCAGAGTGGATGTATAAGCTTGCAATCCCAACAACAGTGGAGGAGTGTTTCTCTTTCTCCACATCCTTGCCAGCATCTGCTGTCCCCTGAATTTTTTTATCTTAGCCATTCTGACTGGTGTGAGATGGAATCTCAGGGTTGTTTTGATTTGCATTTCCCTGGTGATTAAGTATGCTGAACATTTTTTCAGGAGTTTCTCAGCCATTCCGTATTCCTCAGGTGAAAATTTTTTGTTTAGCTCTGAGCCCTATTTTTTAACGGGGTTATTTGATTTTCTGGAGTCCACCTTCTTGATATATATATATATATATATATATATATATATATATATTGGATATTAATCCTCTATCTGATTTAGGATAGGTAAAGATCCTTTCCCAATCTGTTGATGGCCTTTTTGTCTTATTGATGGTATCTTTTGCCTTACAGAAGCTTTGCAGTTTCATGAGGTCCCATTTGTCAATTCTCGATCTTACGGCACAAGCCATTGCTGTTCTAGTCAGGGATTTTCCCCCTGTGTCCATATCTTCGACGCTTTTCCCCACTTTCTCCTCTATAAGTTTCAGTGTCTCTGGTTTTATGTGAAGTTCCTTGATCCACTTAGATTTGACCTTAGTACAAGGAGATAGGAATGGATCAATTCGCATTCTTATACATGATAACCACCAGTTGTGCCAGCACCACTTGTTGAAAATGCTGTCTTTTTTCCACTGGATGGTTTTAGCTCCAGTGTCGAAGATCAAGTGACCATAGGTGTGTGGGTTCATTTCTGGGTCTTCAATTCTATTCCATTGATCTACTTTTCTGTCATTATACCAGTACCATGCTGTTTTTATCACAATTGCTCTATATTAAAACTTTAGGTCAGGCATGGTGATTCCACCAGAGGTTCTTTTGTCCTTGAGAAGATTTTTTGCTATCCTAGGTTTTTTGTTATTCCAGATGAATTTGCACATTGTTCTTTCTATTCGTTGAAGAATTGAGTTGGAATTTTGATGGGGATTGCATTGAATCTGTAGATTGCTTTTGGCAAGATAGCCATTTTTACAATGTTGATCCTGCTAATCCATGAGCATGGGAGATCTTTCCATCTTCTGAGATCCTCTTTAATTTCTTTCTTCAGAGACTTGAAGTTCTTATCATACAGATCTTTCACTTCCTTAGTTAGAGTCACGCCAAGGTATTTTATAATATTTGTGACTATTGAGAAGAGTGTTGTTTCCCTAATTTCTTTCTCAGCTTGTTTATTCTTTATGCAGAGAAAGGCCATTGACTTGTTTGAGTTTATTTTATATCCAGCTACTTCACCGAAGCTGTTTATCAGGTTTAGGAGTTCTCTGGTGAAATTTTTAGGGTCACTTATATATACTATCATATCATCTGCAAAAAGTGATATTTTGACTTCCTCTTTTCCAATTTGTATCCCCTTGATCTCCTTTTGTTGTCGAATTGCTCTGGCTAGGACTTCAAGTACAATATTGAATAAGTAGGGAGAGAGTGGGCAGCCTTGTCTAGTCCCTGATTTTAGTGGGATTGCTTCCAGCTTCTCACCATTTACTTTGATGTTGGCTACTGGTTTGCTGTAGATTGCATTTATCATGTTTAGGTATGGGCCTTGAATTCCTGATCTTTCCAAGACTTTTATCATGAATGGGTGTTGGATTTTGTCAAATGCTTTCTCCGCATCTAACGAGATGATCATGTGGTTTTTGTCTTTGAGTTTTTTTATATAACGGGTTATGTTGATGGATTTCCGTATATTAAACCATCCCTGCATCCCTGGAATAAAACCTACTTGGTCAGAATGGATGATTGTTTTAATGTGTTTCGATTCGGTTAGTGAGAATTTTATTGAGTATTTTTGCATCAATATTCATAAGGGAAATTGGACTGAAGTTCTCTATCTTTGTTGGATCTTTCTCTGGTTTAGGTATAAGAGTAATTGTGGCTCCATAGAATGAGTTGGGTAGAGTACCTTCTACTTCTATTTTGTGGAATAGTTTGTGAAGAACTGGAATTAGATCTTCTTTGAAAGTCTGATAGAACTCTGCACTAAACCCATCTGGTCCTGGGCTTTTTTTGGTTGGGAGACCATTAATGACTGCTTCTATTTCTTGAGGGGATATAGGACTATTTAGATCGTTAACTTGATCCTGGTTTAACTTTGTTACCTGGTATCTGTCTAGAAATTTGTCCATTTCATCCAGGTTTTCCAGTTTTGTTGAATATAGCCTTTTGTAGAAGGATCTGATGTTGTTTTGGATTTCTTCAGGATCTGTTGTTATGTCTTCCTTTTCATTTCTGATTTTGTTAATTAGGATGCTATCCCTGTGGCCTCTAGTGAGTCTGGCTAAGGGTTTATCTATCTTGTTGATTTTCTCAGAAAAACAGCTCCTCGTTTGGTTGATTCTTTGAATAGTTCTTCTTGTTTCCACTTGGTTGATTTCACCCCTGAGTTTGACTATTTCCTGCCGTCGACTCGTCTTGGGTGAATTTGCTTCTTTTTGTTCTAGACCTTTTAGGTGCATTGTCAAGCTGCTAGTGTGTGCTCTCTCTAGTTTCTTTTTGGAGGCACTCAGAGCTATGTGTTTTCCTCTTCGAAATGCTTTCATAGTGTCCGATAAGTTTGGGTATGTTGTGGCTTCATTTTCACTAAACTCTAAAACGTCTTTAATTTCTTTCTTTATTCCTTCCTTGACCAAGGTATCATTGAGACGAGTGTTGTTCAGTTTCCACATGAATGTTGGCTTTCTATTATTTATGTTGTTATTGAAGATCAGCATTAGTCCATGGTGGTCTGATAGGATGCATGGGACGATTTCAATATTTTTGTATGTGTTGAGGCCTGTTTTGTGACCAATTATATGGTCAATTTTGGAGAAGGTACCATGAGGTGCTGAGAAGAAGGTTTTGTTTTAGGATAAAATGTTCTGTACATATCTGTTAAGTCCATTTGTTTCATAACTTCTGTTAGTTTCACTGTGTCCCTGTTTATTTTCTGTTTCCACAATCTGTCCATTGATGAAAGTGGTGTGTTGAAGTCTCCTACTATTATTTTGTGAGGTGCAATGTGTGCTTTGAGCTTTACTAAAGTGTCTTTAATGAATGTGGCTGCCCTTGCATTTGGAGCATAGATATTCAAAATTGAGAGTTCCTCTTGGAAGATTATAACTTGATGAGTATGAAGTGCCCCTCCTTGTCTTTTTTGATAACTTTGGGTTGGAAGTCGATTTTATTATGTATTAGAATGGCTACTCCAGCTTGTTTCTTCAGACCGTTTGCTTGGAAAATTGTTTTCCATCCTTTCACTCTGAGGTAGTGTCTGTCTTTTTCCCTGAGATGGGTTTCCTGTAAGCAGCAGAATGTTGGGTCCTGTTTGTGTAGCCAGTCTGTTAGTCTATTTCTTTTTATTGGGGAATTGAGTCCATTGATATTAAGAGATATTAAGGAAAAGTAATTGTTGCTTCCTATTATTTCTGTTTTTAGAGTTGGCATTCTGTTTTTGTGGCTGTCTTCTCTTTGGTTTGTTGAGGGATTACTTTCTTTCTTTTTCTAGGGCATGGTTTCCGTCCTTGTATTGGTTTTTTTTTTTTCTGTTATTATCCTTTGAAGGGCTGGATTTGTGGAAAGATAATGTGTGAATTTGGTTTTGTTGTGGAAAACTTTGGTTTCTCTATCTATGGTAATTGAGAGTTTGGCTGGGTGTAGTAGCCTGGGCTGGCATTTGTGTTCTCTTAGGGTCTGTATAACATCTGTCCAGGATCTTCTGGCTTTCATAGTCTCTGGTGAAAAGTCTGGTGTAATTCTGATAGGCCTGCCTTTATATGTTATTTGACCTTTTTCCCTTACTGCTTTTAATATTCTATCTTTATTTAGTGCATTTGTTGTTCTGATTATTAGTGTCGGGGGAATTTATTTTCTGGTCCAATCTATTTGGAGTTCTGCAGGCTTCTTGTATGTTCATGGGCATCTCTTTCTTTAGGTTTGGAAAGTTTTCTTCTATAATTTTGTTGAAGATATTTGCTGGCCCTTTAAGTTGAAAATCTTCATTCTCATCTACTCCTATTATCCGTAGGTTTGGTCTTCTCATTGTGTCCTGGATTTCCTGGATATTTTGAGTTAGGATCTTTTTGTATTTTGCATTTTCTTTGATTGTTGTGCCCATGTTCTCTAAGGAATATTCTGCACCCGAGATTCTCTCTTCCATCTCTTCTATCCTGTTGGTGATGCTTGCATTTATGGTTCCAGATTTCTTTCCGGGGGTTTCTATCTCCAGTGTTGCCTCACTTTGGGTTTTCTTTATTGTGTCTACTTCCCTTTTTAGGTCTAGTATGGTTTCGTTCATTTCCATCATCTGTTTGTTTGTGTTTTCCTCTTTTTCTTTAAGGACTTGTAAGTCTTTAGCAGTGTTCTCCTCTATTTCTTTAAGTGAGTTATTAAAGTACTTCATGATGTTCTCTACCATCATCATGAGATATGTTTTAATTCCGGTCTAGCTTTTCGGGTGTTGTGTGGTTGCCCAGGACTGGCTGAGATTGAGTGCTTGGTTCTGATGATGGTGAGTGGTCTTGGTTTCTGTTAGTAAGATTCTTACATTTGCCTTTCGCCATCTGGTAATCTCTGGAGATACTTGTTATAGTTGTCTCTGGTTAGAGGTTGTTCCTCTCAGGATTATGTAGCCTCTATCAGCAAACCTGGGAGATAACTCTCTCGTGAGTTTCAGTGGTCAGACCACTCTCTGCAGGCAAGCTCTCCTCTTGCAGGGAAGGTGCACAGATATCTGGCATTCTGACCTGCCTCCTGGCACAAGATGAAGGACCAAAACAGGGCCAGTCCCAGAAGCTGTTAGATTCTGTAGTCCACACTCTCACCTGCGCAGACTAGTCTCAGAGGGATCCGGGAACCAAGATGGCTCCCCCAGGTGCTGCAGGAAAGCCCTCCTAGGCGGGGCAGTCACCTCACCTCTGGCAGGGAAGGTACCCAGATGTCTGGAGCCAGAAACGGGGTCTGTCTCAGAATCTGAAGTGCTTCTGTCTGTCCCAGAAGCTGTTGGCTTCTGTAGGCCACACTCTCACCTGCGCAGACTCTCCATGTGAGTTCCTTGATTATCCTTTGCTCTCTCAACTATATTCTATTTTAATAGGTAACAGAGCCTAATGCAATGAACATTAATCCATTCTTGAGGTTGCTTGGCTCTGTTTGTCTGGGAGAAGGTCTTACCTGGAACTATGTAGGTCAGGCTAGCCTCCAACTCAACAGATCTGCCTGCCTCTGCCTCCTAAGTGCTGGAACTAATGTGGTGGCCCAACATACCCAGCAAAGGGGTTTTTATTTTGTTATGGTCTTAATGTTTAGAAACATTTTATCCTATAGCACACTGGAAATGTAACACAATGAACATGATGATCTTGGGGTTGGAGGTTTTAGAGTGTTTGTTATTTTGTTTGGTTTAGGTTTTGTCAGGTAGATTGGAGGAGGCTGTTTAGGATGCTATCAGGCTATCCTAGAGTTCAGGCTGACCATGGACTCATGGGGACCCTCCTACCTCTGCCTCCTAAGTGCTAGGCAGGATCCAGTGGTGCATCATCATCCTACCTGGCAGAGGGAGCCAGGAGTGTAGTGGGAGTTCAGCCATGTGAGACTGAGTCATGGCTGTATGGTAATGAGGTCTTCAACAGGTTGCCTTTCAAAGGAGTCAAAGTGCAAGTCACATTTTAGTGATAGATTCTTCAAAGAAGAGATTGCATGTGGAGGGAAGGATTGGTTATTAATAATTTTCATGCAAATGGAACTAGGACTTAGAAATAATTATTGATTGCTGCATAGAGTATTTTACTAAAGTTAATTATTCTCTTGGATTTTTGTCATTGATGCTACTGCTAGTCGACTGTGTGTGTGTGCATATGTGTGTATGATTTCTTTTTAAAAAACAGTTATTTATTTTATTTGCTCTATCTACATGTACACTTGCATGCCCAAAAATGGCATCAGATCCCAGTATAGATGGTTGTGAGCCATCATGTGGTTCCTAGAATTAAATTCAGGACCTCTGAAAGAGCAGAAAGTGCTCTTAACCACAGAGCCTTCTCTCCTGCCCCTTAATTATTTTTAACCTAAAGGAAATCCTGAAAGAGGACCTGTTTTTCTCATTTGCCATGATTATTGCATTGATGATACAATAATCAAGTTTGAATTGATTCATTGGGAAAAGGATTGTTTCATTTGTTGTAAAACTTAATACTGCCGGAAGTGGTAAGCCAGGTCTTTAACTCCAGCACTCAGGAGGCAGGGGCAGGCAAGTTTGAATCCTGCCTGGTTTCTATAGAGAGTTTCAGGAGAGCCAGAGTATAGAGTGTCCCTGACTCAAAAGACAAAAAACCAAACCAAAGAAAACAAAAACAAAAACAAAAACAAAAACAAAAACACCCCTATCCCCACTAGAATTGATGAGAGGCCCATGCTCCCTGCTGCACTGTAGTAAAAGGTGAACTGGCTCTGAGCACGGGGCTGCTGAATGTTCTTCATGCGTGTTTGTGGGAGTTGGTTCTCCCCTTCTGTGTGGTTCCTGGGGATTGAACTCCTGTCATCAGGTTTAGTGGCAGGTGTACTTCCCTGCTGAGCCATCTTGGCAGCCATGTTCTTCTCTCTGGTCTTTATAGTGAGTGTGTGCTCCCCTCTGAACATAATGTATGTGTCCTGTTTCCCTGTCCAATCCTGCCACAAATAATATAGATGTTTGATTTTCTTCTTTGTGTTTCTCTTTATTTTCATGTACAAAGTTATTCTGACTGCATGTATTTGCATGTGAGGGATTCAAAGCTCCTGGAAGTGGAATTACAGACACTTGTGAGCTGCACTGGGTGTTTAGGGAATTGTACCAAGCTCCTTTTGTTAAGAACAGCTGGTAGTCTTAACTGCTGAGCCATCTCTGCAGCCCTGTGTTTATTTACTTTTATTTACTTATTTTTGAGATAGTCTTGTAATACTAGTCCCAACTGGCCTGCATCTTGACATTGTAGACCAGATTGGCCTCAAGATACTAATGACTTTCCTGCCTCTACCTCCCAAGACTGGGATTCTAGATCTATGCTACCATGTCCAGTGAGGGATGCTTAGAAATTGCATATTCTTTTCTTGTAAGTAAGAAGGGATTCCAGTCTGGTCAAGGTTTCCAATGAACCTGGTAGGTGAAAGCAGTTGAACTGGAGATGCTCAGAAATAATGATGATCTTGTTCTCCAGGGTGCTATGACCTGGGTAAGCCCAGTACAGCCCTCCTATATCATGCAGATGACTACCCTCCCTGAGATGCACATTGCAGTCACTGTAGATATGCAATCAACTATCAAATTGTGGGACTGCCACAACAGGGAAGTTCTGGCAACTAAAGCCCTGTCCTTTTCCTGTCAATTACTGCAAGCTGAATTTACTAAGGATGGCCCAATTGTCTTGGTAAGTGACAAGCACTCCACCACCACCACCACCAAATAGAGAATAGTCACACAGAACAAAACACTAGCAAATTTGAGGTCCCATTACTGTCAGATCTCAACTTACCTTCCTGGAGTATCTGCAAACACTCAGAGTCAATCACAGTATATCATAAATATGACCATCGCTTAGCCTTTGACATATTAAAGTTCTTTCCTGGGATCTGGGGAGAGGTGGCACAGTGGGTAGCAGTGTTTTCTGTGCAAGCATGAAGACCTAAGTTCAAATCCCTGGCACTCACATAAAAAGTGGGATGTGGCTAAATGTGCCTATAACCCCAGTGTTGTTGGGGATGAAAACACAAGGTTCACTGGGACTAGATGGCTGCTAGCCAAGACAACCTAGCTCCAGGTTTAATAACAGACTCTCTCAGGAAATCAGAAGAAGGGTGATCTAACAGGGTACCGGGCAGCCTTCTCTGGTTTCCATCTATGTCCCAGTATATAATCTTCATACACATGCTTAAGTATAGAAATAAAAAGCACAAGAACACACACACTTTTTCTAAGTGATTTTATATCTTCTTGTCTTTGAAATGTTTTTTACTCCTGAATCCATGAATTTGTTTAGAGACAGTAGAGAAAAATGTGAATTTTATCACATATACAGAAAATGGATAATGCTGATGGCCCAGTGAGACCTGGGGAAGAGTGTTTTAGGGTAGAAAATCTTGACACACCCTACCTACCTCATGAGTTTAAGACAGAGTATAATGATATAGGCGTGGCTAGCCTAGAACTCACTGGGTAGAATAGGATAGTCTAACTCACAGAGATTAGATGGCTTCTGCCCTCTGAGTGTTGGGATTTAAGCTAGCATGCCCTACAAAAGATTCTTTAAAAATAAATCCTGCAGGGCATGGTGGTACATGTCACAGAGGCAGATGAATCTCTTGCATTTGAGGCTAGCCTGGTCTACAGAGCAAGTTCCAGTATAGCCAGGGCTACATAGAGAAATCCTTTCTCAAAATTCAAAAGGGAAAAACAATTATTTTGTGTGTGAATATTTTACCTGCATGTGCATCTATGTATAAACTCTCTCTGTCTCTCTGTTTCTCTCTCTGTCTCTGTCTGTCTCTGTCTCTGTCTGTCTCTGTCTGTCTGTCTCTGTCTGTCTCTGTCTCTCTCTCTCTCTCACTCTCTCTCTCTCTCTCTCTCTCACACACACACACACACACACACACACACACACAGTTACATACTGAGTCATCCCCCAGGTCTAGAGAGTCTTAATCCAAAGGGATTTGTGTAGACACTCTGTAAGGCAGGCTGGACACCGCTCTGGGTCTCCTTACTGGACTTGGAGACACAGTGGTGAATCTCAGAGCAGATAACACTTCTTCCTCCATACTTAACCTTTCCCCACTGACCAGGTGCTGCTGCTCTGATTTCAGGTAGGAGATGTCTGTGGTAATCTCTACATCTTTAGGATTCCTGACTTATACCTCATTTCCAAGGTGAATGTATTCCCATACAGTATTGATGAACTCTACTGCTCTCCTCAGAAGAAATGGGTCTTTCTGATGGGGAAACGCCTACATGACTTGATAAAGGTAGGTGTTTTCTAGCAACACCAGAGTGAAGGTGGGAGACAGTGGGAAATTCCAGTCCTCAAGGAGTTCAGGGCAAACCACTCCTCCTTCCCTAAGCCCTATCATAAGAAAAGCCAACCTATAGTCAAGGAAGAATAATGTGCTTGATAGCAGTCACATGACCAGTCACAATGGCAAATGTGTATTAGTGAAGTGTCCTTGAAATGTGGCTCAGCCAAAGGATGAAGGCAGGTGAAATAACAGTCACCAGGCACCTTTGCTGGATAGAAAGCAATTTTCAATCACTGGCTGACATGATCAACAGTGGCTGATGCATTTCAGATAAGTGCTACCATACCCAATGCTTTATATACTGCCTTCTCTCTTAACTGCCAGCTCTCTGGTGCCTGGTTGTTAGGTACTGGGAGAGCAATGGTCTGTGCAGAGTTCATGTACTCCTGAGGGCCCATGCATATTTATTTAGTTTTATACATTGATATACATTCAAAGAAGCCTGGGTTACAGTATGACAGTCTCAATGCCTCATTTAAAAAAAAAAAAAGTCCAGAACAGCCCAGGACTAGTCCTCTGCACAAGGAAAATGTATTTAACCAAGCTCTGCCAGATATATCCATTGGGGTAGGATGACCTGGGGACCTTATGACCTGAGTCAGGGACTCCATTCTGTCTCTGAATGTGATGGGAGGGGCAGGAAGAGGCTGAGTTTTTCTGACCCTTAGTGGGAGCAATGACTGTTCCTCCCTGTCCTGGGTGAAGAACAGATGCAACCACTCTTGGGTTTATTTTGAAAGCCACTTGTCTTAAGTGTGCTTGTGCCAGGCTTCAGATATTTACTCTTCATTAATTTCACTGGGCAATACTCTCTGCAGGTGTTTTACATGAGCAGCTTACTGAGGCCATCAGAATTCTCAGCCCCTGTGTCTACCGTTCTTGAAGTTCCACTAATCCGAAAAGTCTTCTGGACCCCAAGAAGGGAAGACAGGATAACCCTGATCTCCACAGTTTCACCCCAAAACAACACAAAGTTTGACACATTTGATATGAAGTTGGAAGGGATCGGGAACAAAGTAACTATTCAAGGTAAACCTTACAAAATTCTCAAGCCAGACATGATGTCATATGTCCCAAAATCAGGATTCTGAGTCAGGAAAACTGCATAGAGGCTGCTGTCTCACAAACAAAACAGATGGAGCTGAGAAGATGGTTTAGCATGTGCACATGCCTACGTACACTCACACAGATGTGCACATACATACATACACACACACACTCACAGATGTGTACATACATACATACACACACACACTCACAGATGTGTACATACATACATACACACACACACTCACACAGATGTGTACATACATACATACACGCACACACACACACACACACACAGATGTGTGCATACATACATACACGCACACAAACACACACAGATGTGTGCATACATACATGCACGCACACAAACACACACACACACAGATGTGTGCATACATACATATATGCACACAAACACACACACACACAGATTTGTACAAAAACACACACACTGAAGTAAAAAAATTAAAATAAGGGCCAAGAATTTGCAGTGTGTACCTTAAAACCCAACATTCAGGAGGAGAAACAAGTAGAATTCTCCAGGTTCCAGGTCAGCCAGATCTATGCAGTGAGTACCAGGTTAGCTATGGGTGCATAGTGAGACCTTGTCTCAAAAGCAAAAACCCCAAATGACAAGAAACAATAACTATATTATGGGGTGGCAAAATGTTTAGGACAATGGTTCTCTACGTATAAGTTGTGAACCCTATGGCAAATTTCTATCCTCAAAAAAATACTTAACTCACAAATCTTAACAGTAACAAAATTACCATTATGAAGTAGCAATGAAAGTACCTCTATGGTAGGGCAGACCCCCCTCCCCACACTGCCACATGAGAACTGTATTACAGTTCAGTAGGAAGCATTGGTAAGGTTGAGAAGCACTGGCTTAGAGGATAGATACACTTACCTACGGAGCCTGACAACCTAGTTCAATTCCTGGGGTACCACAGGATGGAGGAGAGATCCAAATCCCTCAAGTTGTCCCCATGACCCCCACATGTGTGCTTCTGGCAAGAATATCTACACAAACATAATAATGTAAAACCAATCTGTAAAAGAAATCCTCATTTCTCCTGTGTCTCCCACAAGTGCTCAGAGTAAGCTATAAATGCTTGTCATTGTTTTGCATTTTTAGTCTTTGAAGACAGGGTTTCTCTGTGCAACCAAGGCTAACCTGGAATTTGTTCTGTAGACTAGGCTGGCCTCAAACTTGGAGATCCACTGGACTATACCTGATTGTGGATAACATTACGACAATTCTCTACATGATGTTTTTATGAAGGGAGAAGGAGGCTCCTTGTCCAGATGTGAACTTGGGCACTACAATAGTGATCTACAGTTTTCTCAAGGAGACTTCATTTCTGTCATGCACTAGGGACTGGGTTCTACTATTCTTTCCCAGTACAGTTGTCTTTTTACAATGTTTAGGCTACTGAGTATCCACACTGTCATGGACATGGACTTCACAGGACATGAACTTGAGAGACCAATGGACTGTTTTCATTGTCTCTTTCAGACTAGCATGCCATGGAAGGAGGGATATGCTTTTCAGTAAGCATTAAGGATATTGCTCTTACTTAAATGATTTTAAAAAAATGCCTCTATATTTCTGTTGTTTGATACAGAATATTTGACAGCCAGCTTCTCGCTGGCAGAACGTGAGGGGAAACCAGACTATTTTGGAGTCAGTGATAAGGACGTGATTGTTTGTTCAACTGGATCCTCTCTCTTGCTCTTCGACATAAATGGTCTCCGTCTGCAGACATTTCAGTACTGCCCAGAAGAGATCTGGAAACTATGGGTGGTAAGTTTGGAATGTTTTCCACACAGTGTGGCTGAAAAAAAATAGATTTATATTTTTTAAACTTCATACTGTTGGGGTGTGCACGTATGCATTTGTCTGTGTGTGAGCACTTGCAGAGTTCACAGGCAGACTTCCTGGTGTCAGTCTCTTTCGTTTTCCCTTTACATGGGCTCAGAGCACCAGGCTTGCTCAGCAAGTGCCTTTACCTGATGAGCCATCTCCTAGGCCCTCTCCCTGTCTTTTTATCTGACATTGACTGCAGCCTACTCACATTTGGATGTTCTTTGAAGGACCCTGTTCATGTCATTGTCACCTGTAATGATGGTTCTTTGGATGTATATGCATGGGAGGAGAGAAGCCTGCTGCTAAGGAAGTGTTATCGACTACTAAATAGGAGATATCAGCCACCGTCTGCGTAAGCTCTGCTTCTTGACTTACACTGGAAACTAGTATTAAAACATTTCTGGGGCTGGATAGTTGGTTCAGCAGTAAGGAGCTTGACTGCTCTTCTGGAAGACTTGGGTTCAATCTCCAGCATCACATGGCAGCTCACACTGTCTATAACTCCAGTTCCAGGGCATTGGACAGAAACCTTCACACAAATGTATTGAAAGCAATGTTAAACATATTAAAGAGTTCTATATAAAAAATGCATTGTTAAAAGAAAGTAGAACTTTCTGTGAAAAGATAGGACTAAATTTATGATCTCCAGCATCACACAGAACAGACAATGGGCTGTAAATGTATAATATGTAAATAGTAGAGTCAGGAGGGCCTAGAAGTTTAAGGTCATCTTCTGCTATTTAGCAAGTTTAGCAGCCAGATTGAGTTCATTGCAAAATCATCACACACACACACACACACACACACACACACACACACACACACACAGGAACTGGCTAAGCACAACACACACCTTTAATCCCAGCAGTAAGGTGGCAGCCAAGTTGCTATCTTGTCAGTTTGAGGCCAGCCTGGTCTACATAGTGAGTCCCAGGACAGCCAGGGCTATAGAGCAAGATTATATATTAGAAAAGAAGGAAGGGAGGGAAGAGAAAGAACAGCTAGTTCTGGGAACACAGCACATAAGTTGTTAAGGGTCTCGGGCCCACAGTAGAAATGCAGGGACCGTATCCTCATATCTTGTGTTTAATGGCAGCATGGGTTCTCCTGAGTGCGACCCCCTCTTGGGGTCCTTCATCAGTGAGCTGTCATCATCTCCATTTGGCTATCTTCCTTTGACTTTTACTTGCCTTCATTGAAATTCTTTTCAGTGGTCATGGTGTGGTGTTACAGTCCCCAAACCCTGCACTCAGGCTGCTGAACCAAAAGTTGATTGCCAGTTTGCAAGACACCTTTAACCCATCTCCTCCCAAAAAAAGTAAAAGAAAAAATGAGTCCCCCCACCTTATGGATTTCTCTGTGTAAACTCTAAATGCTATGTAGTTAAGGCTAGCCTCAAATTTTATGTATCCAGGGCTTGCCTTGAATCCTGAACCTCTTCCCTTTCACTCAGTCTCAGATTTTTAAATTGGTATTAGTTTCTTCTCCTTCAGAATTTGAAAAGGGCTCTACAATGTCCTTCTGGCTTCTATGATGTGCTGAAATATCCCCTGTCATTGGGGTCTGTCGGTCTATAGGTGATCAGGTGGAATGTCTGTCTGATTTCACATTTCTGGTTTAATTATTAGAAACTTGCTCTTCTTGAATCTAGTGCCAATGGTTGGACCTTAATGTATTTGGTCTTGACCTGCTTTTGACTCTCTGTAGACTTACCAGTATGGGGAAGGTGCTTTGTCGTTCTTGTGCTTGGGGAGTGAATCCTGGGTCTTCCACATGTAAAGGATGAACTCTGATAAAGAACTTTACCCCCAAACTTCAGGGAGTTTCCTGTGTTGCCACATGCCAGGTGGAGAGAGGTAGGGGCACCATTTATACCATCTCAGTGCAAAGCAGGATAAGGGTGTGGACATCAGGTTTGGCTAGAGTCTGCAAGGTCACGGGCAGAGGCTGTGTCATTGTCCAGGGCAGGCCTTACACTTATGAGCTTCTGAGTGATCTATTAGAGGTTTATCTCAGTAGTGAAGAACAGAATGACTGACATGAGCCCCACCATCTCACGGCCCTACTGCAGAGGGGATGCACTGCTATATTCACCCTGAGTGGACCAAGTTTAGCAAAGGGAACAGAATTCAATTTTGAAATAAATTTATGAATTAAATCTTTTGGGTTTTTTCTGAGACAAGGTAGCCTAGACTAACCTCAAACTCTGTCAATTCCCTGGCCTCAGCTCCCAAGTTGACGTGATTTATAGGTCTGAAACATCACACCCTGCTGCTCTCTCTTTTCTTAAGCTAGGAAATGTACTGAACAACTGAGAATTGAGAAATGGGGCAGAGATCAATTGCAAAAGGCCGGGATTTGAACTCACGCCATGGATGATAGTCGTCCTTAGCCAATGTGCACAGTTACTCAAAATTAACCTGAGATGACTCAGCAGTCTAGGCAATGCCACCAAGCCTGAGAAGTTCAGTCTCTGGACCTATTGGTGAAAGGAGAGAACTGATTCACACAAGTTATTGTCTGCTCACTCAATTCATAGGAGCATACACATGCACTCAAATTAACTCACACACAAACACACTCACACATATACATTCAAGCACACATAGCCACACATACCCATGGATACAAGCATACATGTGTGTAGTCACACATGCACACTCACAGGCATGCATACATAGGCATATACCCATTTAGGTACACACAGGCACATACATGTTCAAGCACAAACACACAGACACACTCACACAAGTGGACACCTACACACATGACAACTAAGTATATTGTTATTTGTTTATTTTATGTATATAAGTACACTGCAAATGTCTTCAGACACACCAGTAAAAGTCATCAGATGCCATTACACCTGGTTTTGAGCCAATATGTGGTTGCTGAGAATTGAACTCAGGACCTCTGGAAGAGC
The DNA here is from genome assembly GCF_000001635.26 of Mus musculus. NCBI lineage: Eukaryota > Metazoa > Chordata > Mammalia > Rodentia > Muridae > Mus > Mus musculus. The sequence continues at coordinate 109,379,075 of NC_000075.6, read as the reverse complement.
AGTCAGTACTACAAAACACTGAGCCATCTCTCCAGCCCCAAACAAAAAAGTATTTAAAAGTTTTAAACAGACTCAGGACTGTGATGAAAAGACAGTCCTTTAATTATCAGTTGATAAACCTCACTCCCATTTGAGTACTGACATCTTGGTTTTTTTTCCTCTTTTGCAGCTTCATTATTGAAACATTATGCGACGATGTGAGCATAATTTTAGTGATGACTAATAGTCCCAACCCCTGCTGTCTGATAGCATATACCTTGAACGTCTGCTCTTGAAAACTGGGTGTGTTGTGTGTTGTTTTCCTCAATGATAATAAAGGTCTATTTGCAAGCACAGGTTGGCGATTTCAGTGATTCTAAGCAGTGAAGAGGCCAAATTTGGTGGTGCACACCTTTCATCCTGACTAAAGGAGTCAGAAGCAGATGGAAGATCTGAGTTCTGAGACCAGCCTGGTCTACAGAGCTATTTCCAGGCTAACCAGTTTACATTAAGAGAACCTATCTCTGAAAGAAAAACTATGGCTAAATGTACACACGCACTTGTGTATACACAGGCACGCACATTTTGCTGTGACATCTGTCATTTCATTGGTATAGGGTTGACTCAGATGAGCAGACCATGTAGGCAGCTTATTACTGCAGAAATCTTGTGGCAAATTAAAATTTAAAAAAAAAAACTTTTTTGAGACTGTAATTATTACTTCACCAATTCCTCCTTTAAACCTTCCCATATACCTCTCTTCACTGTTCTCTTTTGAATTCTTGACCAATTTTTTTCTCTCAAAACACTTTTGAAACCAAGGGCATGTGGGCTAGAGAGATGGCTCACCAACTGAAGACCACTGGCTGCTCTTCCAGAGGACCTGGGTTCAATTGCTAGCACACAGACAGCAGCTAACATCTGTAACTCCAGTTCCAGGGGATATGGTATACTTCACACAAACATACATATATGCATACTAACAACACACAAAAAATCTTGAGAGAATAACAATTAGTAAAAGCTAGGCAATGGCAGAGCACACCTTTGATGCCACATCGTGGAGACACAATCGGCCAGAACTGAGGAAAAGCCAGCCTGGTTTACAGAGCCAGTTCCAGGACAGTCATTGCTATGTATGTATATGTATACAGAGAAACCCTGTCTTGAAAATCCTTAAGATGGAAAATTAAAGTTAATTGAGCTTATGGCTTAAAAGGATTAGAGTCAATAGGATGGAGCAAAGACATGGAGACAGGAACAGTGAAGAGTGCACATCTTGGTCTGCACATAGGAAGCAAAGAGATGGGAATTACAAGTATTTTAAATCTAAAAACCTATTGACAGTGACACAATTCCTCCAATGGAGCCACACTTCCTAATCCTTCCAAAATAGTTCCACAAACCATTGAGCAAGCTTATGGGAAGTTGTTCACATTCAGATTACCACACATGCACACAAATACAAAACACAGGATTCTGCAAATAAAGAAACCCCATAGCTCATCCACTTGAGAGACAAACCTAAGGGATTCTCAACAAATGGTGAGCTCAAGGCTAACCTGGGTTACATGGCATCACCTCTCAAAAGAAAAAACCAAGGGACTAGAGACAAGGATAGGCAGTAAAGACAAGAGCCGCTCTTCCAGAGGACCCAGGTTCAATTCCCAGCATCCACAGGGCAGTTGACAACTGACAACCCTGTTTCAGGGCTTCACAGCCCTCTTTTGGCCTCTGAGGAAACTACATGCTTTTGGTACACATTCAGGAAAAACAGACTTACATACATACATATATACATATATGCAAAACAAGCTCCCTGACTTTGTGGCTCTCTAGGTAAAGGAACTATATGACTGGACACCCAGAACTAAGAGCCTGATCACAGGGAGTTCAAGGTAGCTTAGACTGTGTGACAAAACCCTTTCTCAAGTAAGTAAATAAGGCTATATTGCTAAACAGAAGAGACTTTTCTGAGTTGGGGAATGAAAATATTACCAACTGAAAAAAAAAAAAAACACAGACAGAGCAAAGACAATTTGTTCATAGAATTTTAAGAAATTTCTTAATGAATTTTAGAGAATGTGACCTTCCCCTGTGGGACCCTGAAAGGCAGCCTGTTTTGGTTGAACGAAGCTTGCTCTGGAGACCCAGTAGAACTACAAGGGACAGGACAGTGAGCCATATTCCCAGAGACAGGTGCCTGACATTACAGAGCCCCCCAACTCCATAATTCTATGACTATCAGTCACACAGTCAAAGCCCCAAGTTCCTGGCATTCTAGCTTGACTCCACCCTCATAGTTATCTGACTATAGCCAGGACTGCTCCTCTCCACAGTTACCTGGCAACAACATGGTAGCCCAGCCCACTAGAAAAGGAATTGCTTGGCCCTTCCTCTCTCTCTTAGGCTCTTACCTTCTTACTCTCATTTCTCCTCCCTTCCCGCCTTCTCTCCACTTGGCCATGGCCAGCATCTCTCTTTCTACTTTTTCTCTTTCTCCCTGCATTTCTACAATAAAGCTCTAAAACAGTAGACTGTCTCTGCTCATCAAGGCCTGCAGTGCTTAAAGGATGGGGTAGGATTTCCCCTAAAGAGCCACATCTAACTTTCTGGAAGGCCTTCCTGTGCCACCCCCGCCCCCGCCCATGGACAGGATCAAGGATTCTTGCCTGCATGGGAACCACTCAGCGCTTGCTCTCCCTCTCTCTCCTCCCCTATGCCACGAGGCTGCCTGAACTGCCCATAGGGCCTCCACTTTATTCTCAGCTCTTCCAAGATGTCCAGCTCTGTCTGGGATGCCCAAAACTGAGAACCTGTTATCTGTGAACTCAGTGAGGCCCAGTGACCTCACACTGCCTGCCCCTTGTCTGCCCCCCTCGCCCCCAGCAGCAGGCAGGGTTCCATTGCTTCTCTCAGGTGGATGACACCCAACTCTGTCCAAGTAGAAAGCTTATGGCAGTACTCCCTTGTCCACCTGACCAGAGCACCAGAAATCTGAGAGGAATCCTCTTTTCTCCCTCTCCATTTATTCCCCCATGCCTGCTACCCAAAATTTCCCCATCCTTGAGCAGGGTAAACAGACCTCGAGTGCTTGGGACAATGGATTTTAAGACTTAGGTGGAATTGCCTGCCTTGCTGTACCTGCAGTTTTCTACAGGAACTTAGAGGGAATAGACTGCCCAGCTAAGCTTGCTTTGCAACATAATCCATTGAAACAAAGGATGGGTTTTATGGTCTTCCCTTTATAAGCTGGAGCTGCAGAATTAAATCTTGAGTTTTGATCAGAACCTTGTCTTGACTCTGTGCTTCTCTTGTACCTCATCCTTTTCCATTTCCAGACCCCCTTTCAGGTAAACCCAGTTTTCCATTGGCATTCAATGGCTACAGGTGGTGCTGGAACAAGGAGTCTTAAAATGGGGTGCCCCCTCCCCTGCCCATGGACAGGATGAAGGATTCTTGCCTGCATGGGAACCACTCAGTGCCTGCTTTCCCCCTCTCTCCTCCCATAGGTCATGAGACTGGCTGAACTGCCCACGGGGAAATGCTGTCTTGGGTAGAGGTCCAGAGAAAACAGAGGAAAAGTAACAGTATCCTGCACACTAAGCAAAGAACAGCATTAATTGTAGCACTAGACATAAAGTTTATTATTTTTTTTTGAATAGTGTTTTTCCATTAGGTGCATTTAAGCAGGATAGAGCGAGGCTGGAGTCATGCTGACCAGATGCTGATTTCACTCAGGGGTGACAGTGCATTCCACAGGAGAATTCTATGTAGGGAAACATACACACCCAAGAGCTCCTTCAGGATAGAGGAGCAGGGTTTAAAAAACAGATGTTAGAAAAATTCTTAGCCCAATTAGATTTATGCATCGAGTGGTTCAGAGAAGTAGGAAGAAAGAGAGAGAAATAGAGAGAGAGAATAGGTTTCCACAGTCCAGGACCTGTTAGCAAAAAAAATGGACATAAGCTATTTCAGAGTTCTGCTAGGGACAGTTGGAAATTGAGAGATGTCCTGCTTCCTCTTTGGCTCCCACTGGAGCTATCCTTAGTCCTAGATAAATCTAGTTCCCTTTGGGACACAAAGTTCTCTTCCCTCTCTGTCTATTGTCTGTCCTTGGTGCAAGAATCTGTCCATGTGTGTCAATTTATGTCTATTTTCATATCATTATTTGAATTATTGTTGTTCTGTGTTTCATGTTGAAAAGAAAAAGATGGTTAAAACTATAACTTCTGGCTATCCACCTCTCGATTTAGTTTAACTTCTTTAGAACACAGTCTCAATTTGAACAGCAGAAACTGATAAGTTACTCTTCACTGTAGTTGGGAGTCAAACACAGCTGGAGAAAAGGTGTTTTCCCCTTGAAATTACAGCTAGAAAGGATGAGAAATTTTTCTTTAGTCTAAATATATAAGATGTGTGTAGCCACTTCATTTTTGTTTCTGACTGGTTTTAAAGGTATAAATATGTTCTGCATGTCTTGGTTATAGAGTATTGGCTTATAAGTTATTGGGTATGATTAGAAATTTAGAACATTGCTAAGAGTAAGTTAGCTTAAACCAGGTAATTCAGGGTTGGAATCATTCTAAACAACAACACATGGCATGAGCCAACCCAGGAAAACAAGCCTTTAAATATACTTCTATATTGGGATAATATTTTATGTAATCCCTATCCTGGAATTTAGACTTACAAAGGATAGAATATAAAACTGTGTCTCTTTAATGAGGTGTGAAAGCTGCTCTGTCGTGCATTCATACATGAGAACTGGAAGCCAAACTTTGTAATGTGCAAGTAATGCTCCTGGTATTGATTTTTAAAGAGAATGGATTGTTTACACTGTTAAAAATTGGGTTTTCTTATCCAAAACTAGAGTTCTGTTCTAATACTGCAAAACAAACTTTAAAATTCTAATTAAACTGCCAGAGTTCCATTGGCTGCATTTTGCACTTCGATCACAGGCTCAGGATTTTTAACTCACCCATATTTGTAGTGAAAAAAAAAATATCAAGCAAGTGGAGATACTGCAAGAGTAATAAAGACTTAAAGAGACCTGTAGCACAGCACAGGCCTGCCACCCCTTTTACACAAGCTTTATTTGATACAGTGGTAGAAGTAAATTTGATTCTTCATGATAGATAGGAGATCTCAGTGGGAGTTTATCTGGGACCAAATAAAATCCAAATGAACCATTCCAGGAATTTGTGAAGATACTGCTAAAAGCAGCTGGCAGTATTTTTGGAGACCCTCAGGCAGGAGTTCCTTTTGTTACATAATTGGCTTATGAGAATGCCAATGCAGCTTGCCACATGGCCATCTGGGCATACAAAACAGAGACAAACTTACCTGAATACATTTATCTTTGTATAGAAATTGGACCCTCATAAAATCAGGGTCTGGCTATGGCTGCTGCCTAGCAGGGGAATACAGTACAAGCAATGCTTTCACAGCGCTGAGGTGATAAGGAATGTTTTAAGTATGGGGGCATAGGTCATTTTAAGTAAGACTTTCCAAAAAATAGAAGTATAGACCAGTACTAGAATCACTTTCCTAGAATCTGTCCTCAGTGCAGGAAGGGTAATCACTGGGCCAGTCCTCAGGAAATAGGCCCAGATTAAGAAATATTTACATTTGAGTTAAGGCAAAGCTTATAGTGGGCTCAGAGGAGCTTTATATGGCATTCCTTTTGTCTTTGTCATCCTGACTAATCCCTAGAAGGTGTTTACCAGACCTGCCAACAGAATTGCTCATCTTGTTTTAGTTCCCTTGCATCACATCCCTCCCAAATTTGTAAAGAGTAATAGAGGACAAGGTGGCTTTGGTTCCTCTGATGTGTATTTGGTTCAATCCATTACTAGTAAGAGACCTACTCATAATTCATAATTGAAGAATAGTCTTTGAAGGATTAATAGACACTGGAGCTGATGTGCTCACTCACTTTCAAGGGATTGGTTATTCTAATAATTCTAAACTTTGTTCCAAACATAAGATTTATGAAAGATTAATGAAATTAGGCGCTTTTGAAGGCATTACAACCTGGCTTAACTCCTCCAGCTGCCTTTCCAAAATATGGGGATAAGATTATTACATATTCAAAAGATAGTTTTATATATTTTATTTGCATACTGATGTTTATAAAGGGTTTGCTTTTAGAGATCTTGTCTTTTTAATAACCTACGAAGCAATATATATCATTGGAAAGTTTTTCCTCGAGGAATGGCTAATAGCCCTATATTTTGTTTAAAAATAAAATTGTTTCTGCTTCAATATAAGAAGTTAGGACTTTCAATCTTTTGCTCCATATTCTTGATATGGAGCGTGTTTTATTAGATGATACCAGTGAAGGTGTTTTTCTACATGCCTTCTCTCTCTCTCTCTCTCTCTCTCTCTCTCTCTCTCTCTCTCTCTCTTCTCTCTTTCTCCCGGGCTTTCTTAAATAAAGATCTAAAACCATAGACAGTCTCTGCTCATCAAGGCTGTGCTCACTCTCACTGGAGTTTGGAACCTCTTCCCTCATCCCTCTCTCCAATAACCCCAGTGGCATTAGCAAAGTAGCTCCGGGACTCCCAGATAGTGCTGCCCCTTGCCACCCCCTGAAGAGTGGGTTGGAAACTTGGATGCCCACCCAGGGATGAGTGAAATGTAGATAGCAGCCCTCCCACACCTGACTGACCAGAACATAGGTGGAACTCAGGTGGGGTGTGGGTCTTCCCCTTCCCTCTCTTCCCATGGGCCCCTTTTTAGTTCCCAACAACCCCAGACCCTCAGAAAAGTTATTCTACTGGAGATAAAATGGAAGGGACTGTGTCCACTGAGAAGGATGAGGGTGACAGTTTGCTCTGAGACACAACAAAACCAGAAATTACTTTCCAGAAGGTCTAATTGGTAGCACAGCCCACTATTTGCACTGGGCTTCCTATCAGCTGAAGTCCTAGCATAATATGAGGTGTCACAGAAAATTTTCAGGATGGGGTTATGAACAATATTATTTTGAAACAAGATTTTAAAAATAAAAGCTGGGCAAATCATACGGTTCAGTAGATGAGGGCGCTTTAGGCAAGCCCAATGTCCAGCTTGTTCACTCTGTGGAACTCATACAGCAAAAAGAGATTTAATTACAGAAGTTGAACTCTGAACTCTACATGCATGTTATGGCGTGAGTATGAGCACTTGCACAGTCTTACTACATGTGCACATGTGTGCACCCACATACTTGAACACAGGGTGATCTTTGCATCTATGTAGACTACCATGGCAATTCAGTCCACTTCTGATCTGTCCTCACCAGCCAAGACCTGAGTCCCATTTTTTCCTCAGTCACAGAAGCCCTGTCCTTAAGCATCTTTCAGTGGCAATTTGTGGGAACTAAGAATGGGGCCTGGGGAAGAGGGGGGAGGGAGGACCCACGTCCTGCCAGAGTTCCACCTATGTTCTAGACAGGCAGACATGGGAGGGATGCCAGGCACTTTCCACTCAATCCTGGGTGGGCATCAAAGCCTCTGACCCACTCAACAGGGGGTGAACAAGGGGCAGCCAAACCTGGCGTCCCGGGGCCACACTGTGTAGCCCCGGGGTTATGGGAGAGAGGGAAGAGCGAAGAGAGGTTCTCACACATGCGAGAGTAAGCACAGCCTTGATGAGAAGAGACTGTCAATGGTTTTAGATCTTTATTGTAGAAAGGCAGGGAGAAAGAGAGAAGGGAGAGAGGGGGAGGGAGAAGGGGAGGGAGAGGCAGAGGGAGAGGGAGAGGAAGAGGGAGAGGGAGAGGGAGAGGGAGAGGGAGAGGGAGAGGGAGAGGGAGAGGGAGAGGGAGAGGGAGAGGGAGAGGGAGAGGGAGAGGGAGAGGGAGAGGGAGAGGGAGAGGGAGAGGGAGAGAAGCCTAGAAAGAGAGAGAGTCAGAGTAAGAATAAGAAGGAGAGAGGAGAGGAGAGGAGAGGAGAGGAGAGGAGAGGAGAGGAGAGGAGAGGAGAGGAAAGGAGAGGAGAGGAGAGGAGAGGAGAGGAGAGGGGAGGGGAGGGGAGGGGAGGGGAGGGGAGGGGAGGGGAGGGGAGGGAAGGGGAGGGGAGAGGGGAGAGGAGAGGAGAAGACAGAGAGGAAAGAGGAGTGAGAGAGGTGAGAGGTAAGAGAACAAAGGAATGAGAGAGCAAGGAGGGCTGAATAGCCCCTTTTAAAGTGAGCTGCTAGCTTTTCTGTTGCTAGGTAACTGGGGAGGAGTATAGCCTGAAGGTCAGAACCTTGGGGCATTGCCTATGTGGCTGCTAGCCATGATTCTCTCTTGGGGGCTGTGGGGGGGGGGGCAGTAACTTAGGCAGGAGCCAGAGTTCCAGGAGCCTGAGAGAACTCCTTCTGTCCCATGTAGGTAAAATATGACCACCGGGTCCCAGGGTTCAGCATCTCAGCTCGACTGGAGACCAACCTGTGTGTGCCCAATGCCCCACAGCAATTAATCAAATTTTCCCCATCCCAGTGTGGGTAGTATTACACAAATGACTAACATTAATGAGTATCAGGAAGTTGTACCTGAGTGATAAAAGGAGAGATGAAGAGACCTCCCATTTCCTCATTTTCCCAGAATATCCTTGGGCTTCAAAGTATTACTCATAGAGCAAACACTTGATCAAAAATAACTAATCAAGGCCATTCCCTTTATGAGGACTCTTCATCTAAATACCATTCCTTTGATGACATTGTGAGCAGTATAGGGAAGCACTGGGGAGATGGCTCAGTGGCTAACAGCATTTGCAGATCTACAGAGGACCCACATTAATTCCTAGTACCCACAATCATCTGTTACTCTAGTTGTAAGAGATCCAACACCCTCTTCTAGTCCCTCTGGTACAAGGTTTGCACATGGTGCACATACATACATGTAGACAGAACACACATATGTTTCATTTTGAAAAACTTCAAACCACACATACATACAATTTTTACTTTCAATTATTTTTTTATGAAATTAATTTTTAAAAATATCAAGTCATTCAAAGTTATCAATCTGAGTACACCCACGTGTGAACGTGCACATGGAGGCCCGAGATCTGTGTTTGTGTTCCCCTCTTTTGCTCTACTTTTTAAAAATCAATTGTTATACTTATTTGGGGAAAGGTGGGCTTACAGTACACATGCAGAAGTTGGGAGACAACTTGATAACTAAGTTCTCTCCTCACACCAGTGTATTGCATGTATCAAACTCATATATGAGGTTGGCTGGGAGAGCTTTTACTGACAAGCATTTGTTAGCCCTCCATCTTCTTTGAAACAGATTATCTCACTAAACCTAGAGTTGACCCTTTCAACTAGGCTGACTTCCAGCATTGGAGTTACAGCCATAACATGCTGTACCTGACTATTCCAACACTACTGGGGATTAGAACTTAGACACTCAAACTTCAAGCAGCCAAAATATTACTCAGGATAAACCATCCCCCAAGACCCAGACTTGATTAATATATTCTACCCAGTAAAAAAATTCAAAGGAAAAGCCATCTTTAATCACCACCCATTGACTTGTGTTAAAAAACACTTTGGGACAAATCTGGATCTGCTCCCAACACACTGAAGACTGAACTGTAGTCCTCTTTCCCTAGGCAAGGATTTCCTTCTGTTATTTCAGTTACCCATGGCAAACCATCTGAAAAAATTAAATAGATAATTCTGGATATAGGCTGAGGATAGATAGATAGATAGATAGATAGATAGATAGATAGATAGATAGATATGGCTTGCCTAGGACTCCCAAAATGCTGTGTTTGATCCATGAATACACAATATAAGTTTTACAACTTTTACACTGTCACAATATAAGTTTTACAATTTTGATTTGGAACCTCCAGTTTCAAAGGATCCAATCAAATGCCATGTTCTGGCCTCTATGGGAACAGCATGCAGGCATTGCAAAGACATACATGCAGGCAAAACACTCATATATAGAAGAAAAATACGTCTTTAACCTGGGGGGCATAGTGGTGACACTTTTCATTTCAGCATTCAGGAGGTAGTGGCAGGGGGATCTGAGTTCAAGGCCATTCTGGTCCACATAGCATGTTTCTAGATCAGCCAGAGTTATGTAGCCGGTTTGTCTCAAAAACAGAATGGGAAATAGAGGTAGGAGCATGGCAGGTCTGCACAGTGAGTTCCAGGACAAAACCCTATCCAAAAATGCCAAGATGAACAAATAAAACATACTACACTGGTTACTTTTCTCATTGCAGTGACAGTTAAGTATCTGATAAAAGAAACTTAAGGGACAGTTTGTTTGGGCTCACTGGTGTAAGAGGAGACAGTCCATCTCAATGGAGTCCCCAAGGTATGTCTCCTGGGGATCCCAAACTCAGCTTGGCTGACCTTGAACATTAGCCTCCACCCACATCACTCTGAGCAGTGTGAAGAAATCTTCTCTCTTCCCCTGATGGGAATCCTGGGCATGGATCACAGCTGTGTCCAACATATGCCCACTCTATATACTACCCATTCACCAGTGTCTTAGTGGCTGCCTGCCTTCTGGGACAAACTGTCACAGAGTATCAGTCAGTGTGAATGAACACAGCTGGGTCATGTCCTGGTGAATGCAAAGCCAAAACAAAAGGGCATGGAAGGGAAGTGCCCTCATCAAAGAAAGGGACTGGGAGGATTTACTCTGAGATCCTGTACACATTCATATTGGAAGGTGCTTAAGGGTCAGGCACTTCTTGAGCATGCTCAATTTAAAGTCCTACTTCAGGAGTCATGGACTATACACTTGGGTCTGTAATTCTGGGTGAGATCCAGGAACACACACATTCAAAGGGCATAAAGTGAGACAAAAAAATATTTCTGCTTACCTTTTTTGTAGTTTTTGCTGAAGCACAAATAGAAATTTGAAGGCACCTAAAGTTACCTACCTGCCTTGTCTTGTTGCTAAAATCAGGGTTACTAGTGGACAGCTCCCATTGCATGACTAACAAGCCCAAAACCTTATTTCACTTAAATTGTCTACGTGCATTTTGTTTTGTTGGCTTGATTGACTTTGAGGATGGTTTGGTAGGAGTGTTCACATAAGATAGATCTCATTATGTAGCCAATTCATTGATGAGCACAAGAGATCTCCTACTTTGGTTCCCTGAATGCTGAGGTTAAAAGCAAGAGTTGCCATGACCAGATTGTCTTTTTTTTTTAAGATTTATTTATTTATTATATGTGTGTTTGTACAGTGTAGCTGTACAGAGTACAGATAGATGTGAGCCTTTATGTAGTTGTTGGAAATTGATTATTTTTTAGGACCTCTGCTCACTCATGTCAGCCATGCTCACTCAAGTCAATTCAGCTTGTCCCTGCTTGCTGTGGCCCAAAGCCTTATACCAAAGTACACTGTAGGTTACTTCAGACACACCAGAAGAGGGCATCAGATCTCATTTAAGATAGTTTTGAGCCTCCATGTGTTTGCTGGGATTTGAACTCAAAACTTTCAGAACAGTCAGTGTTCTTGACTGCTGACCATCTCGCAAGCCTCCAAGATTATCTTTTGTTAAACAACAACAAAAATGTTTTTTAGGTCGCCATCTTGGTCCGAGACCCGCCGAACTTAGGAAATTAGTCTGAACAGGTGAGAGGGTGCGCCAGAGAACCTGACAGCTTCTGGAACAGGTGGAAGCACAGAGGCACTGAGGCAGCACCCTTTGTGGGCCGGGGACAGCCAGCCACCGTCTGGACCGGAGGACAGGTGCCCGCCCGGCTGGGGAGGCGACCTAAGCCACAGCAGCAGCGGTCGCCATCTTGGTCCGGGACCCGCCGAACTTAGGAAATTAGTCTGAACAGGTGAGAGGGTGCGCCAGAGAACCTGACAGCTTCTGGAACAGGCGGAAGCACAGAGGCGCTGAGGCAGCACCCTTTGTGGGCCGGGGACAGCCAGCCACCGTCCGGACCGGAGGACAGGTGCCCGCCCCGCTGGGGAGGCGGCCTAAGCCACAGCAGCAGCGGTCACCATCTTGGTCCGAGACCCGCCGAACTTAGGAAATTAGTCTGAACAGGTGAGAGGGTGCGCCAGAGAACCTGACAGCTTCTGGAACAGGCAGAAGCACAGAGGCGCTGAGGCAGCACCCTGGGTGGGCCGGGGACAGCCGGCCACCTTCCGGACCGGAGGACAGGTGCCCACCCGGCTGGGGAGGCGGCCTAAGCCACAGCAGCAGCGGTCGCCATCTTGGTCCCGGGACTCCAAGGAACTTAGGAATTTAGTCTGCTTAGGTGAGAGTCTGTACCACCTGGGAACTGCCAAAGCAACACAGTGTCTGAGAAAGGTCCTGTTTTGGGCCTTCTTCTTCGGCCAGGAGGAGGTCCAAATACAAGATATCTGCGCACCTTCCCTGTAAGAGAGCTTGCCAGCAGAGAGTGCTCTGAGCACTGAAACTCAGAGGAGAGAATCTGTCTCCCAGGTCTGCTGATAGACGGTAACAGAATCACCAGAAGAACAATCTCTAAACAGAGTCAACTATAACTACTAACTCCAGAGATTACCAGATGGCAAAAGGTAAACGGAGGAATCTTACTAACAGGAACCAAGACCACTCACCATCACCAGAACCCAGCACACCCACTTCGCCCAGTCCAGGGAACCCCAACACACCTGAGAACCTAGACCTAGATTTAAAAGCATATCTCATGATGATGGTAGAGGACATCAAGAAGGACTTTAATAAATCACTTAAAGAAATACAGGAGAACACTGCTAAAGAGTTACAAGTCCTTAAAGAAAAACAGGAAAACACAATCAAACAGGTAGAAGTCCTTACAGAAAAAGAGGAAAAAACATACAAACAGGTGATGGAAATGAACAAAACCATACTAGACCTAAAAAGGGAAGTAGACACAATAAAGAAAACTCAAAGCGAGGCAACACTAGAGATAGAAACCCTAGGAAAGAAATCTGGAACCATAGATTTGAGCATCAGCAACAGAATACAAGAGATGGAAGAGAGAATCTCAGGTGCAGAAGATTCCATAGAGAACATCGGCACAACAATCAAAGAAAATGGAAAATGCAAAAAGATCCTAACTCAAAATATCCAGGAAATCCAGGACACAATAAGAAGACCAAACGTACGGATAATAGGAGTGGATGAGAATGAAGATTTTCAACTCAAAGGTCCAGCAAACATCTTCAACAAAATTATTGAAGAAAACTTCCCAAATCTAAAGAATGAGATGCATATGAACATACAAGAAGCCTACAGAACTCCAAATAGACTGGACCAGAAAAGAAATTCCTCCCGACACATAATAATCAGAACATCAAATGCACTAAATAAAGATAGAATACTAAAAGCAGTAAGGGAAAAAGGTCAAGTAACATATAAAGGCAAGCCTATCAGAATTACACCAGATTTTTCACCAGAGACTATGAAAGCCAGAAGAGCCTGGACAGATGTTATACAGACACTAAGAGAACACAAACTACAGCCCAGGCTACTATACCCAGCCAAACTCTCAATTATCATAGAGGGAGAAACCAAAGTATTCCACGACAAAACCAAATTCACGCATTATCTCTCCACGAATCCAGCCCTTCAAAGGATAATAACAGAAAAAAACCAATACAAGAACGGGAACAACGCCCTAGAAAAAACAAGAAGGTAATCCCTCAACAAACCTAAAAGAAGACAGCCACAAGAACAGAATGCCACCTTTAACAACTAAAATAACAGGAAGCAACAATTACTTTTCCTTAATATCTCTTAACATCAATGGTCTCAACTCACCAATAAAAAGACATAGACTAACAAACTGGCTACACAAACAAGACCCAACATTTTGCTGCTTACAGGAAACTCATCTCAGAGAAAAAGATAGACACTACCTCAGAATGAAAGGCTGGAAAACAATTTTCCAAGCAAATGGTATGAAGAAACAAGCAGGAGTAGCCATCCTAATATCTGATAAGATTGACTTCCAACCCAAAGTCATCAAAAAAGACAAGGAGGGACACTTCATTCTCATCAAAGGTAAAATCCTCCAAGAGGAACTCTCAATTCTGAATATCTATGCTCCAAATACAAGAGCAGCCACATTCACTAAAGAAACTTTAGTAAAGCTCAAAGCACACATTGCGCCTCACACAATAATAGTGGGAGACTTCAACACACCACTTTCACCAATGGACAGATCATGGAAACAGAAACTAAACAGGGACACACTGAAACTAACAGAAGTGATGAAACAAATGGATCTGACAGATATCTACAGAACATTTTATCCTAAAACAAAAGGATATACCTTCTTCTCAGCACCTCATGGTACCTTCTCCAAAATTGACCACATAATAGGTCACAAATCAGGCCTCAACAGATTCAAAAATATTGAAATTGTCCCATGTATCCTATCAGATCACCATGCACTAAGGCTGATCTTCAATAACAAAATAAATAACAGAAAGCCAACATTCACATGGAAACTGAACAACACTCTTCTCAATGATACCTTGGTCAAGGAAGGAATAAAGAAAGAAATTAAAGACGTTTTAGAGTTTAATGAAAATGAAGCCACAACGTACCCAAACCTTTGGGACACAATGAAAGCATTTCTAAGAGGGAAACTCATAGCTATGAGTGCCTTCAAGAAAAAACGGGAGAGAGCACATACTAGCAGCTTGACAACACATCTAAAAGCTCTAGAAAAAAAGGAAGCAAATTCACCCAAGAGGAGTAGACGGCAGGAAATAATCAAACTCAGGGGTGAAATCAACCAAGTGGAAACAAGAAGAACTATTCAAAGAATTAACCAAACGAGGAGTTGGTTCTTTGAGAAAATCAACAAGATAGATAAACCCTTAGCTACACTCACTAAAGGGCACAGGGACAAAATCCTAATTAACAAAATCAGAAATGAAAAGGGAGACATAACAACAGATCCTGAAGAAATCCAAAACACCATCAGATCCTTCTACAAAAGGCTATACTCAACAAAACTGGAAAACCTGGACGAAATGGACAAATTTCTGGACAGATACCAGGTACCAAAGTTGAATCAGGATCAAGTTGACCTTCTAAACAGTCCCATATCCCCTAAAGAAATAGAAGCAGTTATTAATAGTCTCCCAGCCAAAAAAAGCCCAGGACCAGACGGGTTTAGTGCAGAGTTCTATCAGACCTTCAAAGAAGATCTAACTCCAGTTCTGCACAAACTTTTTCACAAGATAGAAGTAGAAGGTATTCTACCCAACTCATTTTATGAAGCCACTATTACTCTGATACCTAAACCACAGAAAGATCCAACAAAGATAGAGAACTTCAGACCAATTTCTCTTATGAACATCGATGCAAAAATCCTTAATAAAATTCTCGCTAACCGAATCCAAGAACACATTAAAGCAATCATCCATCCTGACCAAGTAGGTTTTATTCCAGGGATGCAGGGATGGTTTAATATACAAAAATCCATCAATGTAATCCATTATATAAACAAACTCAAAGACAAAAACCACATGATCATCTCGTTAGATGCAGAAAAAGCATTTGACAAGATCCAACACCCATTCATGATAAAAGTTCTGGAAAGATCAGGAATTCAAGGCCAATACCTAAACATGATAAAAGCAATCTACAGCAAACCAGTAGCCAACATCAAAGTAAATGGAGAGAAGCTGGAAGCAATCCCACTAAAATCAGGGACTAGACAAGGCTGCCCACTTTCTCCCTACCTTTTCAACATAGTACTTGAACTATTAGCCAGAGCAATTCGACAACAAAAGGAGATCAAGGGGATACAAATTGGAAAAGAGGAAGTCAAAATATCACTTTTTGCAGATGATATGATAGTATATATAAGTGACCCTAAAAATTCCAACAGAGAACTCCTAAACCTGATAAACAGCTTCGGTGAAGTAGCTGGATATAAAATTAACTCAAACAAGTCAATGGCCTTTCTCTACACAAAGAATAAACAGGCTGAGAAAGAAATTAGGGAAACAACACCCTTCTCAATAGCCACAAATAATATAAAATATCTCGGCGTGACTCTAACGAAGGAAGTGAAAGATCTGTATGATAAAAACTTCAAGTCCCTGAAGAAAGAAATTAAAGAAGATCTCAGAAGATGGAAAGATCTCCCATGCTCATGGATTGGCAGGACCAACATTGTAAAAATGGCTATCTTGCCAAAAGCAATCTACAGATTCAATGCAATCCCCATTAAAATTCCAACTCAATTCTTCAACGAATTAGAAGGAGCAATTTGCAAATTCATCTGGAATAACAAAAAACCGAGGATAGCAAAAACTCTTCTCAAGGATAAAAGAACCTCTGGTGGAATCACCATGCCTGACCTAAAGCTTTACTACAGAGCAATTGTGATAAAAACTGCATGGTACTGGTATAGAGACAGACAAGTGGACCAATGGAATAGAATTGAAGACCCAGAAATGAACCCACACACCTATGGTCACTTGATCTTCGACAAGGGAGCCAAAACCATCCAGTGGAAGAAAGACAGCATTTTCAACAATTGGTGCTGGCACAACTGGTTGTTATCATGTAGAAGAATGCGAATCGATCCATACTTATCTCCTTGTACTAAGGTCAAATCTAAGTGGATCAAGGAACTTCACATAAAACCAGAGACACTGAAACTTATAGAGGAGAAAGTGGGGAAAAGCCTTGAAGATATGGGCACAGGGGAAAAATTCCTGAACAGAACAGCAATGGCTTGTGCTGTAAGATCGAGAATTGACAAATGGGACCTAATGAAACTCCAAAGTTTCTGCAAGGCAAAAGACACTGTCTATAAGACAAAAAGACCACCAACAGACTGGGAAAGGATCTTTACCTATCCTAAATCAGATAGGGGACTAATATCCAACATATATAAAGAACTCAAGAAGGTGGACCTCAGAAAATCAAATAACCCCCTTAAAAAATGGGGCTCAGAACTGAACAAAGAATTCTCACCTGAGGAATACCGAATGGCAGAGAAGCACCTGAAAAAATGTTCAACATCCTTAATCATCAGGGAAATGCAAATCAAAACAACCCTGAGATTCCACCTCACACCAGTGAGAATGGCTAAGATCAAAAATTCAGGTGACAGCAGATGCTGGCGAGGATGTGGAGAAAGAGGAACACTCCTCCATTGTTGGTGGGATTGCAGGCTTGTACAACCACTCTGGAAATCAGTCTGGCGGTTCCTCAGAAAATTGGACATAGTACTACCGAAGGATCCAGCAATACCTCTCCTGGGCATATATCCAGAAGAAGCCCCAACTGGTAAGAAGGACACATGCTCCACTATGTTCATAGCAGCCTTATTTATAATAGCCAGAAACTGGAAAGAACCCAGATGCCCCTCAACAGAGGAATGGATACAGAAAATGTGGTACATCTACACAATGGAGTACTACTCAGCTATTAAAAAGAATGAATTTATGAAATTCCTAGCCAAATGGATGGACCTGGAGAGCATCATCCTGAGTGAGGTAACACAATCACAAAGGAACTCACACAATATGTACTCACTGATAAGTGGATACTAGCCCAAAACCTAGGATACCCACGATATAAGATACAATTTCCTAAACACATGAAACTCAAGAAAAATGAAGACTGAAGTGTGGACACTATGCCCCTCCTTAGAAGTGGGAACAAAACACCCATGGAAGGAGTTACAGAAACAAAGTTTGGAGCTGAGATGAAAGGATGGACCATGTAGAGACTGCCATATCCAGGGATCCACCCCATAATCAGCATCCAAACGCTGACACCATTGCATATACTAGCAAGATTTTATCGAAAGGACCCAGATGTAGCTGTCTCTTGTGAGACTATGCCGGGGCCTAGCAAACACAGAAGTGGATGCTCACAGTCAGCTAATGGATGGATCACAGGGCTCCCAATGGAGGAGCTAGAGAAAGTACCCAAGGAGCTAAAGGGATCTTCAACCCTATAGGTGGAACAACATTATGAACTAACCAGTACCCCTGAGCTCTTGACTCTAGCTGCATATGTATCAAAAGATGGCCTAGTCGGCCATCACTGGAAAGAGAGGCCCATTGGACACGCAGACTTTGTGTGCCCCGGTACAGGGGAACGCCAGGGCCAAAGGGGGGGAGTGGGTGGGTAGGGGAGTGGGGGTGGGTGGGTAAGGGGGACTTTTGGTATAGCATTGGAAATGTAAATGAGCTAAATACCTAATAAAAAATGGAAAAAATAAAAATAAAAATAAAAAAATGTTTTTTAAATATTTTAGTTATGTATACTAAGGGGCAGTAAATGCTGGGGGACACAGGTGCTGTGGGTGGCATATGCTGTGGAATAGCAGATGGCAAATGGATGGAGTAGCATATGTTATGGGTTACAGGTAGGGGGTGGTATATGCTGGGGGGGTGACATATATGGGTGGTTTGACATATGGAGGGGTTGGCTTATGAATGTGACTAGAGGGGCCCTGGAGAGCAGAGGCTGATACATATCAGACACAGAACCTCCTGGAGCTTTAGTTACAGGTGGATGTAAGCCTTACAGGCAGAGGAACCCAAACCCCATAGAACAATAGTGCATGCTCTTAATCCATGATTCTTCTGCCCAGTCCCATTAAATAATTATTTTAAATTAACTTTTGCCTTGGCATACCCTTGGAAGCCAGAGGACAGCTTTGGAGGGCCGGTTTCCACCTTCTACCTCCTAGGTCCTGGTGACCAAAGTCAAGTCATGAGGGTCAGTTGCAAGTGCCTTTACCTGTGAACAGCTGACATGCCACCTGTTCCTCCGTATTGATGACAAATTCTGCAGTGATAGTTAATTTAAATTTCCTGATGTGGATGGTTCTGTCTTTAACCCCAGCACTCAGGAAGCAGAGACAGCTGGATCTCTGTGAGTTTGGGAAAAGTGTCTGCAGAGAAAGTTAAAGGACAGCCAGGACTACACAGAGAAAATGTCTTGAAAAAAGAAAGCAAGGACTGGAGAGATGACTCAGCAGTTAAAATCATAGACTGCTCTTCCATAGGTCCTGAGTTCAATTCCCAGGAACCACATGGTGGCTTACAACCATGTGTAATGGGATCCGGTGCCCTCTTCTGGTGAGTCTGAAGAGACCAATGGTGTACTCACATATAAGATAAATACATCTTTAAATAAAAATAAATTAAAAACACAAAACAAAACAAAATTTCATGATTTTTCTAACTGATGAATTCCTGTCAATTAGGATATGGACAAACACTTTGACTAGAAATGCAGATGCATCTCGTGTTCTTGTAAACATACTATAACATTATCAAAATGGGGGATTCAACTTGATCTGACTACAGCTGTAGCAACCATGATTATGTCTGAATAATCCTGTCAGGTCCCCTCCCTCTGTTTCCCTTTGCACTATCATGAATCTAACCCATCAGAATGATAAGCAAAGTTCTGTCACTCACACCTGGCAACAGAAGTGCAGGGATGCTCCCAACATCTTTGCTATTAGCCTGAGATGAGCAGGCATTTGCTTAATTCACATACATTTTAGGATCCACTGATCTTGCTGCAACCTAGTAATATGCATCAGGTGGTAAGAAATTCCCCAATAAATGGCAGTCTGAAATCCTGGGTTTGACTGCCTCATCCTGGGTCTGCTGAAGAATGCTGTGATAATGAGCAGCACATGCTCTGCTCTTCATAAAGACATGATGTGGTAGGCTTTTTCCACAGGAAGACTGTGCACCAGTAATTCAGTACTGATGGCAATAGCAGAGGGAGCAGAAATGAGTCCTGTTTAAGTCTATTAGCCTTGGAACAGAGCAGTCAATCAAAGAAATAAGGATATTAGAAATTACATCCAACTAGAACAGCATACCAACTATCTTACCTGGGGCAATCCTTGGCCATTTTGAACCCTGAGAAAGACATTGTAAGGGCAGGTGTCTCTTGGTGGCTGACACTTAGCAAATATTTCTCCCCACAGTAAATGATAAGCCTTGGGTAACTATGGTCTAAGACCTCTGCTCTCCTTGGGATGTCTGTGCTAGAATGGCCGTGTGAGTTTGCTTGGGACAGCCTATAGCTCTGTTGGCTGGGCCTAGAGTCAATAGCAGAGTTGTACAAGTAAATAAAAGCCAACCATTTCATTTAGCTGACTTGACACTGTTATAAAAACTCCCAGTGCACAAGACACTTAACATGAAGTCAGACACTGTATGTGTTTTTGAGCCCGAGGACCCATGTGGTAGAAAAGAACTGATTCCCTCAAGTTTTCCTTTGACCACAGGTGAACTGTGACACACTGTGACACATTCAGCCTAGCGCCTGAATGTAGACAGACCAACCAGGCAAGGGCCAAGGTGGGGCATGACAATGAATTGTATTAATTGATGAGCAAGCTGGTCACAAAATGGCCAGTGATATGCCAATTTTTCTAGGAAGCCAATTATTTTCCAGGAATAGGTGACTGGAGGCATAAAGTCAGTGGCCAGGTATGCAGATGTTATCCTGATCACTGGTCACGTGTTTTTCAGTTGTGCAGAGCTCAAGAAAAAAACAGTGATTATTCTTGTCACAATGGTTATTTTGGGGGTTACTCTTACTGATGAGGTGGGTATAGTTCCTGGCATATCACAAAATTGGCAGGCAAGCTCGGGTGCTTCCAAGAGGCCTATTATTGATCAGCAAACAGTAATTTAAAAAAAAAAATGGTGGGATGTACACCTTTAGTCCCAGCAGAGGCAGACAGATCTCTGAGTTTGAGGCCAGCCTGGTGTACAGAGTGAGTTCCAGGACAGCCAGGTCTACAGAGAGAAACCCTGCCTCAAAAAATCAATCAAGTGCTCGCTTCGGCAGCACATATACTAAAATTGGAACGATACAGAGAAGATTAGCATGGCCCCTGTGCAAGGATGACACGCAAATTCGTGAAGCGTTCCATATTTTTCAGGAATTCAAGGCCCATACCTAAACATGATAAAAGCAATCTACAGCAAACCAGTAGCCAACATCAAAGTAAATGGAGAGAAGCTGGGAGCAATCCCACTAATCAGGGACTAGACAAGGCTGCCCACTTTCTCCCTACCTTTTCAACATAGTACTTGAACTATTAGCCAGAGCAATTCGACAACAAAAGGAGATCAAGGGGATACAAATTGGAAAAGAGAAAGTCAAAATATCACTTTTTGCAGATGATATGATAGTATATATAAGTGACCCTAAAAATTCCACCAGAGAACTCCTAAACCTGATAAACAGCTTCGGTGAAGTAGCTGGATATAAAATTAACTCAAACAAGTCAATGGCCTTTCTCTATACAAAGAATAAACAGGCTGAGAAAGAAATTAGGGAAACAACACCCTTCTCAATAGTCACAAATAATATAAAATATCTCGGCGTGACTCTAACTAAGGAAGTGAAAGATCTGTATGATAAAAACTTCAAGTCTCTGAAGAAAGAAATTAAAGAAGATCTCAGAAGATGGAAAGATCTCCCATGCTCATGGATTGGCAGGATCAACATTCTAAAAATGGCTATCTTGCCAAAAGCAATCTACAGATTCAATGCAATCCCCATTAAAATTCCAACTCAATTCTTCAACGAATTAGAAGGAGCAATTTGCAAATTCATCTGGAATAACAAAAAACCGAGGATAGCAAAAACTCTTCTCAAGGATAAAAGAACCTCTGGTGGAATCACCATGCCTGACCTAAAGCTTTACTACAGAGCAATTGTGATAAAAACTGCATGGTACTGGTATAGAGACAGACAAGTGGACCAATGGAATAGAATTGAAGACCCAGAAATGAACCCACACACCTATGGTCACTTGATCTTCGACAAGGGAGCCAAAACCATCCAGTGGAAGAAAGACAGCATTTTCAACAATTGGTGCTGGCACAACTGGTTGTTATCATGTAGAAGAATGCGAATCGATCCATACTTATCTCCTTGTACTAAGGTCAAATCTAAGTGGATCAAGGAACTTCACATAAAACCAGAGACACTGAAACTTATAGAGGAGAAAGTGGGGAAAAGCCTTGAAGATATGGGCACAGGGGAAAAATTCCTGAACAGAACAGCAATGGCTTGTGCTGTAAGATCGAGAATTGACAAATGGGACCTAATGAAACTCCAAAGTTTCTGCAAGGCAAAAGACACTGTCTATAAGACAAAAAGACCACCAACAGACTGGGAAAGGATCTTTACCTATCCTAAATCAGATAGGGGACTAATATCCAACATATATAAAGAACTCAAGAAGGTGGACCTCAGAAAATCAAATAACCCCCTTAAAAAATGGGGCTCAGAACTGAACAAAGAATTCTCACCTGAGGAATACCGAATGGCAGAGAAGCACCTGAAAAAATGTTCAACATCCTTAATCATCAGGGAAATGCAAATCAAAACAACCCTGAGATTCCACCTCACACCAGTGAGAATGGCTAAGATCAAAAATTCAGGTGACAGCAGATGCTGGCGAGGATGTGGAGAAAGAGGAACACTCCTCCATTGTTGGTGGGATTGCAGGCTTGTACAACCACTCTGGAAATCAGTCTGGCGGTTCCTCAGAAAATTGGACATAGTACTACCGGAGGATCCAGCAATACCTCTCCTGGGCATATATCCAGAAGAAGCCCCAACTGGTAAGAAGGACACATGCTCCACTATGTTCATAGCAGCCTTATTTATAATAGCCAGAAACTGGAAAGAACCCAGATGCCCCTCAACAGAGGAATGGATACAGAAAATGTGGTACATCTACACAATGGAGTACTACTCAGCTATTAAAAAGAATGAATTTATGAAATTCCTAGCCAAATGGATGGACCTGGAGAGCATCATCCTGAGTGAGGTAACACAATCACAAAGGATCTTACACAATATGTACTCACTGATAAGTGGATACTAGCCCAAAACCTAGGATACCCACGATATAAGATACAATTTCCTAAACACATGAAACTCAAGAAAAATGAAGACTGAAGTGTGGACACTATGCCCCTCCTTAGAAGTGGGAACAAAACACCCATGGAAGGAGTTACAGAAACAAAGTATGGAGCTGAGATGAAAGGATGGACCATGTAGAGACTGCCATATCCAGGGATCCACCCCATAATCAGCTTCCAAATGCTGACACCATTGCATACACTAGCAAGATTTTACTGAAAGGACCCAGATGTAGCTGTCTCTTGTGAGACTATGCCGGGGCCTAGCAAACACAGAAGTGGATGCTCACAGTCAGCTAATGGATGGATCACAGGGCTCCCAATGGAGGAGCTAGAGAAAGTACCCAAGGAGCTAAAGGGAACTTCAACCCTATAGGTGGAACAACATTATGAACTAACCAGTACCCCTGAGCTCTTGACTCTAGCTGCATATGTATCAAAAGATGGCCTAGTCGGCCATCACTGGAAAGAGAGGCCCATTGGACACGCAGACTTTGTGTGCCCCGGTACAGGGGAACGCCAGGGCCAAAGGGGGGGAGTGGGTGGGTAGGGGAGTGGGGGTGGGTGGGTAAGGGGGACTTTTGGTATAGCATTGGAAATGTAAATGAGCTAAATACCTAATAAAAAAAAAATGAAAAAAAAAAAAAAAAAAAAAAAGAAAAGAAAATGCCCAGATGTTAGGGAACAAAATGCCTGCCAAAAAAAAAAAAAAACTGCATGGTACTGGTATAGAGACAGACAAGTAGACCAATGGAATAGAATTGAAGACCCAGAAATGAACCCACACACCTATGGTCACTTGATCTTCGACAAGGGAGCTAAAACCATCCAATGGAAGAAAGACAGCATTTTCAACAATTGGTGCTGCCACAACTGGTTGTTATCATGTAGAAGAATGCGAATCGATCCATACTTATCTCCTTGTACTAAGGTCAAATCTAAGTGGATCAAGGAACTTCACATAAAACCAGAGACACTGAAACTTATAGAGGAGAAAGTGGGGAAAAGCCTTGAAGATATGGGTACAGGGGAAAAATTCCTGAACAGAACAGCAATGGCTTGCTCTGTAAGATCGAGAATTGACAAATGGGACCTAATGAAACTCCAAAGTTTCTGCAAGGCAAAAGACACCGTCAATAAGACAAAAAGACCACCAACAGATTGGGAAAGGATCTTTACCTATCCTAAATCAGATAGGGGACTAATATCCAACATATATAAAGAACTCAAGAAGGTGGACTTCAGAAAATCAAATAACCCCATTAAAAAATGGGGCTCAGAACTGAACAAAGAATTCTCACCTGAGGAATACCGAATGGCAGAGAAGCACCTGAAAAAGTGCTCAACATCCTTAATCATCAGGGAAATGCAAATCAAAACAACCCTGAGATTCCACCTCACACCAGTCAGAATGTCTAAGATCAAAAATTCAGGTGACAGCAGATGCTGGTGTGGATGTGGAGAAAGAGGAACACTCCTCCATTGTTGGTGGGATTGCAGGCTTGTACAACCACTCTGGAAATCAGTCTGGCGGTTCCTCAGAAAACTGGATATAGTACTACCGGAGGATCCAGCAATACCTCTCCTGGGCATATATCCAGAAGATGCCCCAACTGGTAAGAAGGACACATGCTCCACTATGTTCATAGCAGCCTTATTTATAATAGCCAGAAGCTGGAAGGAACCCAGATGCCCCTCAACAGAGGAATGGCTACAGAAAATGTGGTACATCTACACAATGGAGTACTACTCAGCTATTAAAAAGAATGAATTTATGAAATTCCTAGCCAAATGGATGGACCTGGAGGGCATCATCCTGAGTGAGGTAACACATTCACAAAGGAACTCACACAATATGTACTCACTGATAAGTGGATATTAGCCCAAAACCTAAGATACCCAAGATATAAGATACAATTTCCTAAACACATGAAACTCAAGAAAAATGAAGACTGAAGTGTGGACACTACGCCCCTCCTTAGAAGTGGGAACAAAACACCCATGGAAGGAGTTACAGAGACAAATTTGGAGCTGAGATGAAAGGATGGACCATGTAGAGACTGCCATATCCAGGGATCCACCCCATAATCAGCATCCAAACGCTGACACCATTGCATATACTAGCAAGATTTTATCGAAAGGACCCAGATATAGCTGTCTCTTGTGAGACTATGCCGGGGCCTAGCAAACACAGAAGTGGATGCCCACATTCAGCTATTGGATGGATCACAGGGCTCCCAATGGAGGAGCTAGAGAAAGTACCCAAGGAGCTAAAGGGAACTGCAACCCTATAGGTGGAACAACATTATGAACTAACCAGTACCCCGGAGCTCTTGACTCTAGCTGCATATGCATCAAAAGATGGCCTAGTTGGCCATCCCTGGAAAGAGAGGCCCATTGGACACGCAAACTTTATATGCCCCAGTACAGGGGAACGCCAGGGCCATAAAAGGGGAGTGGGTGGGTAGGGGAGAGGGGGTGGGTGGCTATGGGGGACTTTTGGTATAGCATTGCAAATGTAAATGAGCGAAATACCTAATTAAAAAAAATGTACATTCACAAAAAAAATAAAATAAAATAAAACATAAAAAAAAAAAAAAGAGGAGTGAGAGAGGTGAGAGGTGAGAGAACAAAGGAATGAGAGAGCAAGGAGGGCTGAATAGCCCCTTTTAAAGTGAGCTGCTAGCTTTTCTGTTGCTAGGTAACTGGGGAGGAGTATAGCCTGAAGGTCAGAACCTTGGGACATTGCCTATGTGGCTGCTAGCCATGATTCTCTCTTGGGGGCTGGGGGGGGGGGGCGGGCAGTAACTTAGGCAGGAGCCAGAGTTCCAGGAGCCTGAGAGAACTCCTTCTGTCCCATGTAGGTAAAATATGACCACCGGGTCCCAGGGTTCAGCATCTCAGCTCGACTGGAGACCAACCTGTGTGTGCCCAATGCCCCACAGCAATTAATCAAATTTTCCCCATCCCAGTGTGGGTAGTATTACACAAATGACTAACATTAATGAGTATCAGGAAGTTGTACCTGAGGGATAAAAGGAGAGATGAAGAGACCTCCCATTTCCTCATTTTCCCAGAATATCCTTGGGCTTCAAAGTATTACTCATAGAGCAAACACTTGATCAAAAATAACTAATCAAGGCCATTCCCTTTATGAGGACTCTTCATCTAAATACCATTCCTTTGATGACATTGTGAGCAGTATAGGGAAGCACTGGGGAGATGGCTCAGTGGCTAACAGCATTTGCAGATCTACAGAGGACCCACATTAATTCCTAGTACCCACAATCATCTGTTACTCTAGTTGTAAGAGATCCAACACCCTCTTCTAGTCCCTCTGGTACAAGGTTTGCACATGGTGCACATACATACATGTAGACAGAACACACATATGTTTCATTTTGAAAAACTTCAAACCACACATACATACAATTTTTACTTTCAATTATTTTTTATGAGATTAATTTTTAAAAATATCAAGTCATTCAAAGTTATCAATCTGAGTACACCCACGTGTGAACGTGCACATGGAGGCCCGAGATCTGTGTTTGTGTTCCCCTCTTTTGCTCTACTTTTTAAAAATCAATTGTTATACTTATTTGGGGAAAGGTGGGCTTACAGTACACATGCAGAAGTTGGGAGACAACTTGATAACTAAGTTCTCTCCTCACACCAGTGTATTGCATGTATCAAACTCATATATGAGGTTGCTGGGAGAGCTTTTACTGACAAGCATTTGTTAGCCCTCCATCTTCTTTGAAACAGATTATCTCACTAAACCTAGAGTTGACCCTTTCAACTAGGCTGACTTCCAGCATTGGAGTTACAGCCATAACATGCTGTACCTGACTATTCCAACACTACTGGGGATTAGAACTTAGACACTCAAACTTCAAGCAGCCAAAATTTTACTCAGGATAAACCATCCCCCAAGACCCAGACTTGATTAATATATTCTACCCAGTAAAAAAATTCAAAGGAAAAGCCATCTTTAATCACCACCCATTGACTTGTGTTAAAAAACACTTTGGGACAAATCTGGATCTGCTCCCAACACACTGAAGACTGAACTGTAGTCCTCTTTCCCTAGGCAAGGATTTCCTTCTGTTATTTCAGTTACCCATGGCAAACCATCTGAAAAAATTAAATAGATAATTCTGGATATAGGCTGAGGATAGATAGATAGATAGATAGATAGATAGATAGATAGATAGATAGATATGGCTTGCCTAGGACTCCCAAAATGCTGTGTTTGATCCATGAATACACAATATAAGTTTTACAACTTTTACACTGTCACAATATAAGTTTTACAATTT
Source organism: Mus musculus (assembly GCF_000001635.26). Classification (NCBI taxonomy): domain Eukaryota; kingdom Metazoa; phylum Chordata; class Mammalia; order Rodentia; family Muridae; genus Mus; species Mus musculus. Next base: position 109,351,907 of record NC_000075.6, on the reverse strand, counting down.
TGATTTGGAACCTCCAGTTTCAAAGGATCCAATCAAATGCCATGTTCTGGCCTCTATGGGAACAGCATGCAGGCATTGCAAAGACATACATGCAGGCAAAACACTCATATATAGAAGAAAAATACGTCTTTAACCTGGGGGGCATAGTGGTGACACTTTTCATTTCAGCATTCAGGAGGTAGTGGCAGGGGGATCTGAGTTCAAGGCCATTCTGGTCCACATAGCATGTTTCTAGAACAGCCAGAGTTATGTAGCCGGTTTGTCTCAAAAACAGAATGGGAAATAGAGGTAGGAGCATGGCAGGTCTGCACAGTGAGTTCCAGGACAAAACCCTATCCAAAAATGCCAAGATGAACAAATAAAACATACTACACTGGTTACTTTTCTCATTGCAGTGACAGTTAAGTATCTGATAAAAGAAACTTAAGGGACAGTTTGTTTGGGCTCACTGGTGTAAGAGGAGACAGTCCATCTCAATGGAGTCCCCAAGGTATGTCTCCTGGGGATCCCAAACTCAGCTTGGCTGACCTTGAACATTAGCCTCCACCCACATCACTCTGAGCAGTGTGAAGAAATCTTCTCTCTTCCCCTGATGGGAATCCTGGGCATGGATCACAGCTGTGTCCAACATATGCCCACTCTATATACTACCCATTCACCAGTGTCTTAGTGGCTGCCTGCCTTCTGGGACAAACTGTCACAGAGTATCAGTCAGTGTGAATGAACACAGCTGGGTCATGTCCTGGTGAATGCAAAGCCAAAACAAAAGGGCATGGAAGGGAAGTGCCCTCATCAAAGAAAGGGACTGGGAGGATTTACTCTGGGATCCTGTACACATTCATATTGGAAGGTGCTTAAGGGTCAGGCACTTCTTGAGCATGCTCAATTTAAAGTCCTACTTCAGGAGTCATGGACTATACACTTGGGTCTGTAATTCTGGGTGAGATCCAGGAACACACACATTCAAAGGGCATAAAGTGAGACAAAAAATATTTCTGCTTACCTTTTTTGTAGTTTTTGCTGAAGCACAAATGGAAATTTGAAGGCACCTAAAGTTACCTACCTGCCTTGTCTTGTTGCTAAAATCAGGGTTACTAGTGGACAGCTCCCATTGCATGACTAACAAGCCCAAAACCTTATTTCACTTAAATTGTCTACGTGCATTTTGTTTTGTTGGCTTGATTGACTTTGAGGATGGTTTGGTAGGAGTGTTCACATAAGATAGATCTCATTATGTAGCCAATTCATTGATGAGCACAAGAGATCTCCTACTTTGGTTCCCTGAATGCTGAGGTTAAAAGCAAGAGTTGCCATGACCAGATTGTCTTTTTTTTTTAAGATTTATTTATTTATTATATGTGTGTTTGTACAGTGTAGCTGTACAGAGTACAGATAGATGTGAGCCTTTATGTAGTTGTTGGAAATTGATTATTTTTTAGGACCTCTGCTCACTCATGTCAGCCATGCTCACTCAAGTCAATTCAGCTTGTCCCTGCTTGCTGTGGCCCAAAGCCTTATACCAAAGTACACTGTAGGTTACTTCAGACACACCAGAAGAGGGCATCAGATCTCATTTAAGATAGTTTTGAGCCTCCATGTGTTTGCTGGGATTTGAACTCAAAACTTTCAGAAGAACAGTCAGTGTTCTTGACTGCTGACCATCTCGCAAGCCTCCAAGATTATCTTTTGTTAAACAACAACAAAAATGTTTTTTAAATATTTTAGTTATGTATACTAAGGGGCAGTAAATGCTGGGGGACACAGGTGCTGTGGGTGGCATATGCTGTGCAATAGCAGATGGCAAATGGATGGAGTAGCATATGTTATGGGTTACAGGTAGGGGGTGGTATATGCTGGGGGGGTGACATATATGGGTGGTTTGACATATGGAGGGGTTGGCTTATGAATGTGACTAGAGGGGCCCTGGAGAGCAGAGGCTGATACATATCAGACACAGAACCTCCTGGAGCTTTAGTTACAGGTGGATGTAAGCCTTACAGGCAGAGGAACTCAAACCCCATAGAACAATAGTGCATGCTCTTAATCCATGATTCTTCTGCCCAGTCCCATTAAATAATTATTTTAAATTAACTTTTGCCTTGGCATACGCTTGGAAGCCAGAGGACAGCTTTGGAGGGCCGGTTTCCACCTTCTACCTCCTAGGTCCTGGTGACCAAAGTCAAGTCATGAGGGTCAGTTGCAAGTGCCTTTACCTGTGAACAGCTGACATGTCACCTGTTCCTCCGTATTGATGACAAATTCTGCAGTGATAGTTAATTTAAATTTCCTGATGTGGATGGTTCTGTCTTTAACCCCAGCACTCAGGAAGCAGAGACAGCTGGATCTCTGTGAGTTTGAGAAAAGTGTCTGCAGAGAAAGTTAAAGGACAGCCAGGACTACACAGAGAAAATGTCTTGAAAAAAGAAAGCAAGGACTGGAGAGATGACTCAGCAGTTAAAATCATAGACTGCTCTTCCATAGGTCCTGAGTTCAATTCCCAGGAACCACATGGTGGCTTACAACCATGTGTAATGGGATCCGGTGCCCTCTTCTGGTGAGTCTGAAGAGACCAATGGTGTACTCACATATAAGATAAATACATCTTTAAATAAAAATAAATTAAAAACACAAAACAAAACAAAATTTCATGATTTTTCTAACTGATGAATTCCTGTCAATTAGGATATGGACAAACACTTTGACTAGAAATGCAGATGCATCTTGTGTTCTTGTAAACATACTATAACATTATCAAAATGGGGGATTCAACTTGATCTGACTACAGCTGTAGCAACCATGATTATGTCTGAATAATCCTGTCAGGTCCCCTCCCTCTGTTTCCCTTTGCACTATCATGAATCTAACCCATCAGAATGATAAGCAAAGTTCTGTCACTCACACCTGGCAACAGAAGTGCAGGGATGCTCCCAACATCTTTGCTATTAGCCTGAGATGAGCAGGCATTTGCTTAATTCACATACATTTTAGGATCCACTGATCTTGCTGCAACCTAGTAATATGCATCAGGTGGTAAGAAATTCCCCAATAAATGGCAGTCTGAAATCCTGGGTTTGACTGCCTCATCCTGGGTCTGCTGAAGAATGCTGTGATAATGAGCAGCACATGCTCTGCTCTTCATAAAGACATGATGTGGTAGGCTTTTTCCACAGGAAGACTGTGCACCAGTAATTCAGTACTGATGGCAATAGCAGAGGGAGCAGAAATGAGTCCTGTTTAAGTCTATTAGCCTTGGAACAGAGCAGTCAATCAAAGAAATAAGGATATTAGAAATTACATCCAACTAGAACAGCATACCAACTATCTTACCTGGGGCAATCCTTGGCCATTTTGAACCCTGAGAAAGACATTGTAAGGGCAGGTGTCTCTTGGTGGCTGACACTTAGCAAATATTTCTCCCCACAGTAAATGATAAGCCTTGGGTAACTATGGTCTAAGACCTCTGCTCTCCTTGGGATGTCTGTGCTAGAATGGCCGTGTGAGTTTGCTTGGGACAGCCTATAGCTCTGTTGGCTGGGCCTAGAGTCAATAGCAGAGTTGTACAAGTAAATAAAAGCCAACCATTTCATTTAGCTGACTTGACACTGTTATAAAAACTCCCAGTGCACAAGACACTTAACATGAAGTCAGACACTGTATGTGTTTTTGAGCCCGAGGACCCATGTGGTAGAAAAGAACTGATTCCCTCAAGTTTTCCTTTGACCACAGGTGAACTGTGACACACTGTGACACATTCAGCCTAGCGCCTGAATGTAGACAGACCAACCAGGCAAGGGCCAAGGTGGGGCATGACAATGAATTGTATTAATTGATGAGCAAGCTGGTCACAAAATGGCCAGTGATATGCCAATTTTTCTAGGAAGCCAATTATTTTCCAGGAATAGGTGACTGGAGGCATAAAGTCAGTGGCCAGGTATGCAGATGTTATCCTGATCACTGGTCACGTGTTTTTCAGTTGTGCAGAGCTCAAGAAAAAAACAGTGATTATTCTTGTCACAATGGTTATTTTGGGGGTTACTCTTACTGATGAGGTGGGTATAGTTCCTGGCATATCACAAAATTGGCAGGCAAGCTCGGGTGCTTCCAAGAGGCCTATTATTGATCAGCAAACAGTAATTTAAAAAAAAATGGTGGGATGTACACCTTTAGTCCCAGCAGAGGCAGACAGATCTCTGAGTTTGAGGCCAGCCTGGTGTACAGAGTGAGTTCCAGGACAGCCAGGTCTACAGAGAGAAACCCTGCCTCAAAAAATCAATCAAGTGCTCGCTTCGGCAGCACATATACTAAAATTGGAACGATACAGAGAAGATTAGCATGGCCCCTGTGCAAGGATGACACGCAAATTCGTGAAGCGTTCCATATTTTTCAGGAATTCAAGGCCCATACCTAAACATGATAAAAAGCAATCTACAGCAAACCAGTAGCCAACATCAAAGTAAATGGAGAGAAGCTGGGAGCAATCCCACTAATCAGGGACTAGACAAGGCTGCCCACTTTCTCCCTACCTTTTCAACATAGTACTTGAAGTATTAGCCAGAGCAATTCGACAACAAAAGGAGATCAAGGGGATACAAATTGGAAAAGAGAAAGTCAAAATATCACTTTTTGCAGATGATATGATAGTATATATAAGTGACCCTAAAAATTCCACCAGAGAACTCCTAAACCTGATAAACAGCTTCGGTGAAGTAGCTGGATATAAAATTAACTCAAACAAGTCAATGGCCTTTCTCTATACAAAGAATAAACAGGCTGAGAAAGAAATTAGGGAAACAACACCCTTCTCAATAGTCACAAATAATATAAAATATCTCGGCGTGACTCTAACTAAGGAAGTGAAAGATCTGTATGATAAAAACTTCAAGTCTCTGAAGAAAGAAATTAAAGAAGATCTCAGAAGATGGAAAGATCTCCCATGCTCATGGATTGGCAGGATCAACATTCTAAAAATGGCTATCTTGCCAAAAGCAATCTACAGATTCAATGCAATCCCCATCAAAATTCCAACTCAATTCTTCAACGAATTAGAAAGAGCAATCTGCAATTTCATCTGGAATAACAAAAAACCTAGGATAGCAAAAACTCTTCTCAAGGATAAAAGAACCTCTGGTGGAATCACCATGCCTGACCTAAAGCTTTACTACAGAGCAATTGTGATAAAAACTGCATGGTACTGGTATAGAGACAGACAAGTAGACCAATGGAATAGAATTGAAGACCCAGAAATGAACCCACACACCTATGGTCACTTGATCTTCGACACTGGAGCTAAAACCATCCAGTGGAAGAAAGACAGCATTTTCAACAAATGGTGATGGCACAGCTGGTGGTTATCATGTAGAAGAATGCGAATCAATCCATACTTATCTCCTTGTACTAAGGTCAAATCTAAGTGGATCAAGGAACTTCACATAAAACCAGAGACACTGAAACTTATAGAGGAGAAAGTGGGGAAAAGCCTTGAAGATATGGGCACAGGGGAAAAATTCCTGAACAGAACAGCAATGGCTTGTGCTGTAAGATCGAGAATTGACAAATGGGACCTAATGAAACTCCAAAGTTTCTGCAAGGCAAAAGACACCGTCAATTAAACAAAAAGACCACCAACAGATTGGGAAAGGATCTTTACCTATCCTAAATCAGATATGGGACTAATATCCAACATATATAAAGAACTCAAGAAGGTGGACTTCAGAAAATCAAATAACCCCATTAAAAAATGGGGCTCAGAACTGAACAAAGAATTCTCACCTGAGGAATACCAAATGGCAGAGAAGCACCTGAAAAAATGTTCAACATCCTTAATCATCAGGGAAATGCAAATCAAAACAACCCTGAGATTCCACCTCACACCAGTCAGAATGGCTAAGATGAAAAATTCAGGTGACAGCAGATGCTGGCATGGATGTGGAGAAAGAGGAACACTCCTCCATTGTTGGTGGGATTGCAGGCTTGTACAACCACTCTGGAAATCAGTCTGGCAGTTCCTCAGAAAATTGGACATAGTACTACCGGAGGATCCAGCAATACCTCTCCTGGGCATATATCCAGAAGATGCCCCAACTGGTAAGAAGGACACATGCTCCACTATGTTCATAGCAGCCTTATTTATAATAGCCAGAAGCTGGAAAGAACCCAGATGCCCCTCAACAGAGGAATGGATACAGAAAATGTGGTACATCTACACAATGGAGTACTACTCAGCTATTAAAAAGAATGAATTTATGAAATTCTTAGCCAAATGGATGGACCTGGAGGGCATCATCCTGAGTGAGGTAACACATTCACAAAGGAACTCACACAATATGTACTCACTGATAAGTGGATATTAGCCCAAAACCTAAGATACCCAAGATATAAGATATAATTTCCTAAACACAAGAAACTCAAGAAAAATGAAGACTGAAGTGTGGACACTATGCCCCTCCTTAGAAGTGGGAACAAAACACCCATGGAAGGAGTTACAGAGACAAAGTTTGGAGCTGAGATGAAAGGATGGACCATGTAGAGACTGCCATATCCAGGGATCCACCCCATAATCAGCATCCAAACGCTGACACCATTGCATACACTAGCAAGATTTTATCGAAAGGACCCAAATGTAGCTGTCTATTGTGAGACTATGCCGGGACCTAGCAAACACAGAAGTGGATTCTCACAGTCAGCTAATGGATGGATCACAGGGCTCCCAATGGAGGAGCTAGAGAAAGTACCCAAGGAGCTAAAGGGATCTGCAACCCTATAGGTGGAACAACATTATGAACTTACCAGTACCCCAGAGCTCTTGACTCTAGCTGCATATGTATCAAAAGATGGCCTAGTCGGCCATCAGTGGAAAGAGAGGCCCATTGGTCTTGCAAACTTTATATGCCCCAGTACAGGAGAATGTCAGGGCCAAAAAGGGGGAGTGGGTGGGTAGGGGAGTGGGGGTGGGTGGGTATGGGGGACTTTTGGTATAGCATTGGAAATGTAAATGAGCTAAATACCTAATAAAAAATGGGAAAAAAATCAATCAATAACCAACTAAGCAATCCAAAACCCACACACACTAAACCTGACTACTATGGAACAAAAAGGTCAGGTGGATTTAAATATGAAGTCAGGCATGTGGGGTAGAGGGCAGAGATCGTAAAAAAAGAGACAGAGAGACAGAGATAAACAGAAAAAGATATATAGACAGGCAGACAGACAATTTCAGAAAGAGAGAGAAATTCAGATTGGATTTTAATGTTCTGTTTCAATTATAAAATCAGCTTACAATAGAAAGGCCCTAATAGCAGATGGGTTTCATATGTAGTTTGTTATGGGGACACTGAGTTTCACCAAGGACACAGGTCCTCTGGCTCCCAGTTTCTGCCCTTCCATCACCACCTTCCCCCTCAGGAGAAGGTCAGTGTGGAATTGACAGCTTCTGCTCTCTTCCCTTTGCCTTCTCCCCATTTTCCAAAAACCCTGTGTGGAATGGATCACCCAGCAGGCCTGGCCTCTGTGCATGGAGAGCCAGTTGGAAAGCAGGGTCCTGGGAGCCAGGACGCTTGGAGCATATTATTGCTATGGCAGGAACCATGGCCTTGCACAGAAATCCTGCTAGACACTTATGGGTTGGTGTGAGAGGGAACATAGTAGGTGCTCAGGTTGTTGCACCATTTGCCCTTCCTGGTGCTTTCAGCCCTGCTGGGTATTGCAGAGCTGAGCTCGATGCCACGTGTCCCGGCCTGCAGGACAGTGGAATCGGATCTGAGGAACCATCTGTGGAGAGAATGGGGGGGGGGGGGTAGAAAACAAAAACAGACAGCAAGTCAAAAACTCTGATCAAGTGACAAATTTTATTTTTATCAGGCAGGATTTATGCCCACAGAAGCAGGATATGGGGAGGGGAATGACTCAGAATTTCTTTGTTTCTGGAAGAACACACCCATTCCCAAAAGCAGGATATTGGCTAGATAAAAGGTTCAGCAGGAGAAACAGAATAAAATGTATTGCTGGGTACCTGTACACAAGATCTATAGCTATTTGTTCTTCTTAAAATATTTTTATTAGGTATTTTCCTCATTTACATTTCCAATGCTATCCCCAAACTCCCCCATACCCTCCCGCCCAATCCCCTACTCACCCACTCCCACTTTTTGGCCCTGGCTTTCCCCTGTACTGAGCCATATAAAGTTTGCAAGACCAAGGGGCCTCTCTTCCAAGTGATGGCCTAGGACATCTTCTGCTACATATGCAGCTAGAGACAAGAGCTCCGGGGGGTACTGGTTAGTTCATATTGTTGTTCCATCTATACGGTTGCAGTTCCCTTTAGCTCCTTGGGTACTTTCTCTAGCTCATCCATTGGGGGCCCTGTGATCCATCCAATAGCTGACTGTGAGCATCCACTTCTGTGTTTGCTAGGCCCCGGCATAGTCTCACAAGAGACAGCTATATCAGGGTCCTTGGGTAGTACTTTCCCACAGAGGCCTCAACTTTTTCCCACAGAAATCTCAACTAAGCTCATACTTTCCCACTAAGGCCAAGACTTTCTAAGTAAGCACTTATGGCTTTCAAGGCAGTTAACATTCAAACAGGGTTGCTCCCAACAGCCAGGAAGACTTTCCTACCCTGAGGCTTACAGAAAATTTGAAAATCAGGCCAGGGCTGGAGAGATGATGTGGCAGTTAAGAGCACTGGCTGTAGGCCAAGCTGGCCTCAAACTCAGAGATGCACCTGACTCTGCCTCCAGAGTGCTGAAAACTCATGATGAGTGCCTGGATCCCTGCCTATTTTTTTACTATATAAATACTTAGGTTTAAAGAAATCATCCATGCCAAGTTTACCATTTGCCTTATGCCATGACCCACAATGGGCTGGGCCCTCCCACATCAATCACTAATTAAGGAATCACCCTACAGGACTGCCTACAGCCTGATAACTTGGAGACATTTTCTCCATTGAGGTTCCCTGGTCTCAGATGACTCTAGCTTGTGTCAAGCTGACATAAAACTAGACAGGACTAGGTTTAATGTGGCTGCAGTCAGGTGGTGTTCCTGACCTCAGTCATCTTCAGAGCCTTCTGTATTCTGTCCACTGCCTGGGCTGCAGGATCTGAGCTTCTCCTTTCTCCTTCCTTCTCCATCTCTCTATAAGGTGTCTTGAGCCTTTGTTTTCTCTTTATGAAAGCTCAGAGTATCCAAATGTCTTATTGGAAGTTGAAGACTATGATGGCAAGGTTCCCAACCTAACTTGTTAATTCACTGAAGCCTGTTATTAAGAGCTACAGACATCTTACCATACCCAGCAAGGTCCCAACTGTTTGCAGCAGACACTGGTTAAGAACCTGGGTGCACTCTTTCTCAGTCCCTCCTTAATGTTGTTAAGGAGGTATTATAGGGTTTCCAACCATTGTGAACATGCAAATATGTCTTTATATAGCAACTGCAGTGGCCTGTGATGGTGGTCCCTTCTAAAAGATACATCTATGTCCCAATCTCTGGGCCTTGTATTGCCTATATGTCAAAGCTGTGAATGTCATTTAATATGATAAAATATATGCCAGAGTGGGACTTTGGACATGGCTTATCAATTAAGAGCACATACCACCTCTGTAGAAGACTCCAGTCCTATGCCCAGAATCTCCTGGGACGGCTCACAACTGCCTGCAGCTCTAGCACCAGAAAGATCTGACACCTTGATCTTTGTGTGTACCTGTGCTCAAGTTCACAAACACACACACTCATTCACATAATGAAAAAAAAATCATAGATATTACTGGGTTATCAATCTCAAATGAGTAGCATATCTTAATTTACTCAGATGTGCTCTGACAATATTTACAGGTGACCTGAAAAAAGAAAGACATCCCAGCTGGGTGACGGTGGCAGTGTTTGTCGTTAATCTCAGCACTCTGGAGGTAGAAGCCTCCAGATCTCTGAGGTGGGGGTCATTCTGGCCCACAGAGTGAGTTCTATGACAGCCAGGGCTACACAGAGAAATCGGGTCTAGAAATAAAACAAAACAAAACAAAACAAAACAAAATAAAAGTAATTTCTGCATCATGGGACACACCTTTAATCCCAGCACTCAGCAGCAGGCAGAGGCAGGGTGGATCCCTGGGAGTTCATGTCCAGCCTTGTCTATATAGTGAGCCTAGGTCACCAGAGCTACATAGTGAGACAACAAAGCAGAAATGGATGTTTACCTGGATGAGATCATGATTGGTGGCAGGGACAGATTATGGAGTGAAGCTTCTCAAGTCCAGGGATGCCAGGGCAGCTGCTGGGAACTGGCAGAGACAAGGGGTGGATTGTCTTCTAGTGCCTCTGCAGAGAACAGGGCCCTGACAATGTTAGATAAGCAACGTCTAAGCCTGGGACAGAGAATATTTTTTTCCATCTACCCCATCTCATTTAAACTCATTTGAAATGGGCCTCAGCAAGCTACTGCAACAACTATCTTCAGATCACACCCTGCAGTGAATATCAGAGACTCAGATAATGTTCTTCAACTCATCCCTCTACTGGTCACCTGATGGTTCCTTTCCCAGATGGCCATTATTGAACTACTGGATTAAATAAAAAAAGAAGGAGGTTCTCTTTAGGGGTTGGAGAGACGGGTCAATGGTTAAGAGTACTGCCTGCTTTTCCAGAGGACCTGGGTTTGATTTTTCAGTACCCATGTGGGGACACACAACTGTCTGTAACCTCAGTACCAGGAGGTCAAATGCCCTCTCCTGGCTTCTGCAGGCAAGAAATTTCATGTTTGAGGCTAACCTAAAATCCTCAGTGAATTCTAAGCCAGCTAAGATCATAGGATGATATTCTCGCTCATTCAATCACACACACACACACACACACACACACACACACACACACACGCACATCTTAAATAAGTACGCATTGTAAAAATAATCAGATCTCCAACATGAATGGATAATATCCATTGTTAAGGTGTCTGGGTTAGGAAAACCTCATGTCTGTTATGAGGAGTTACAACAGCTCTGCATTGGAACATCTAAATCGGTCTCTCAGAGAAAGAAGCCAGGGCCATCATCTGGCTCAGCAAAGAGAAAGGTCAAAGCCAGGCATTGTGGCACATATCTTTCATCCCATCACTTGGGAATCAGAAGCAGACAGATCTCTAAGTTTGAGGCCAGGATTATATATCAAAATCCAGGCTAGTCAGTCGGGGTAGATAGTAAGACCTTGTCTCAAAATCAAATAAAGGAAAGAAAAAAAAAAGGAGAAAAAAACTGAGCAATTTAGCACAAGGAGGCCTCTGGCTGCTTTCAGGGGCTGTACACATATATACACACACATTGTGTGTGTGTGCGTGCATACATGCATGTGTCCATGGTGTATGTGTGTGTGTATGTGTAAGTATGCATGCATGCATATGTCCATGCTGTATGTGTGTGTGCACTCTATCATAGTGTTGGGTTCATTGAGTTGTTGTCTTAAAGGACAAAGGATCACAGTTTCCAGGGTCCAGGACATAAGCTCTTCCTGTGGATGCACAGGAGAAGGTAATTTTAGAATGAAAATACATTCTGATTTCTACTTAGTAATATAAACAGCATGAATGAAATCAGCATGACACTTTTACTTTTCTCTTATTAAAACAACAGTAATTTTCCTCTCCTTAGCCTAGACTGGCCTGCAATTCATGTGCAGTACATGTAAAAGTTTATTCACGAGTGTCTATGCCTGTGTATGTGCAGAGAGCAGCAGGAAACATCAGGTGTCCTCTTTGACAGCCACTTTCTACTAGAGAGCTAAGTACACAAGCACATGATCTCAGAGGCTGTGCAGGCACAGAGAGGTGGGTCCTGCTGATCTAACTCAGGTCTCAAAGTGGACATGAACATGGAAACCAAATTCCCTACACCAATAATTTAGAGAAACCTAACGGACTTCACATAAGCAATTGAACCTGTTGAAACTTAGTGTGTTACTCGGGATTTTCTAGAAAGTTCTGAGAAATACACCATCAATCAGGCCACCCCAAATCATGTGCTTTAAGTCTCCACAGTGCCAGGAAGGGGTTGTTGAGCTCTTCTATGCAATGAAAATCACTGTGGAGTGAGTTAAGGTGTGAGCACTCTCAGCTGAGTGCATCTGACTCCAGTGAGAGGGGAAGGGGAGTCAGGCTGAGAGTCTACACAGCTGCAGCTTGCTCCAACCAAAGGCTGATGGCCTGTGGTTGGCAATCCTGTGAAATCTTTGGCCAAGTCTTTAAAATCAGATCAAGCTGGGGAGGAGAAAGGAGAGTCAGTGTGGACTTAGGCCACTGAAGATGGAGATCCATTTACCTAGTGTGCCGATGATGGAAATCCTCTCCTATCTGGATGCCTACAGTTTGCTACAGGCTGCCCAAGTGAACAAGGTAAAAGCTCCTTGGCTGAACTCCTCCATTCGGTGCACCCAACATGAGGCCCTTTGACCTTTCCCACTCAGTCTTGCAGTCTTAGATACCCCAGCATCACACTCACACAGTCTGCCTTCATTCTTTCCTCCATCCTTCCTTTCTTCTTTCCCTCCCTAAAATTAACTTATTCAGACCTGTCTACTAAGCTCTGACACATTAGTGTCTTGGAGATTCAGCTGCTTCTCTTGACCAACAGTACCATCCTTCAGAATAGCAAACAGACATATCTAGTGCTTATGGGTTAGTGTTATCCACTATGAAGACCTCAAATCTGGTTAGTTGAGGTAGGATTAGTGGCACATGTCTGTAATTAAAGCACTTGTGAGGTGGAAGCAAGAAGATCAGGAGTTTGGGTCAAGCTCAACCACATGAATTGAATACCAGCCCAGTTGACTAGACAACCTGTATCAGAGCCATAACAGTGATAACAAAATTCTACTAAATGAATGGAACAGGCTACCCTGTGGAGATGTCTTGCTAATATGTGACATCCTTGATATTCCTTGTCAGACCTTTGGAGACTGGCCCTCCTTCCTCTGAGCCCTCACAAGGTGACTTGTGTTTGCTGGGGTAGGTCTCTCCAGGCTGGCTCAGCCTGGAGAGCTAGGACTGTTTGATTAACCTGTATAGGCCCAGCCCAGAACAAATTGAGAACAGGAGAGGGAGGCAGTTGTTGGTTTAAGGATTCTTTTCTCTCCCATAGAACTGGAATGAACTTGCAAGCAGTGATGTCCTGTGGAGGTAAGGAGAGGGGCAGGGTGGGATGGGAAGAGGGGACAAGATGGGGCTAAGAGGGAAGAAGAGGCCTTCTGATTCTGGACATGGACCAGTGATGTGTGAGGATGGTTAGTGAATGCATGCATACAGTAATTGTGGTTCTAAGGTGAGGTGACTTGGGTCAGCCTGATGGGTTTGCAACTGTGAATTGCAGGAAGTTGTGTCAGAAGAGATGGCTCTACTGTTACATGTTCACCCTACCGCTCCATGGCTTAGAGACATGGAAGCAGTTCTTCTTTGACAAAACATGGCAAGAACACGCCAAGACCCGGGCAAAGCCAGAAGATTTCACTTACAAGGAATTTCCTGTGGAGTTTGGTATGAGCTTGGGTACTCTAGAAGAGACACCCACTTGGTTTTTCCCAGTCTGTGCAGTCCTACATTCTCATTTAATAAGAGGAAGGGAAATGTAGTTTAACAGGATGGGGCTGTTGTAGTAATCTACCTTGGAACCAATCTGTAATCTACTGACTGGTTGCTCAATATCTTAAAACCAGTCCTATCGTTCCCTTTACCTGAAGGCTTCATACCCTTCCCAGATTCTAGAGAGAATTTATTGGGGAAATTACCAAATAGGCTTTAGTATTTAATTTTTTCAAATCCTTCCTCAAACAGTTTCCTGATGTAGAGATGACTTGAAATTTTTTACATTTATTTTTAGTGTCTCTGTATGTGAGGTGTGTACATGGCACAGTGTTTCTGTGTCACAAGACAACTCCATTCTCCTGAAGGTGTGAATTTTATCTTTTCTGTTTCTTTTGAGATAAGGTCTCACTCACTACATAGCTGTGGCGAGCCTGGAACTTTATCTGTAGACTAGGCTGGCCTGAAATATAAAGATCTGCTCCTTAAATTCATGAGACTTGAATATCTCCACACCTGATACCTCTCTCTCTCTCTCTCTCTCTCTCTCTCTCTTTCTCTCTCTCTCTTTCTCTCTCTCTCTCTTTCTCTCTGATGTACCCGCATGGTGAGCTCAAACCCTTTCATGTAACAAATACGAATGACCTTGAACTTTGGATCCTTCTGCCTCCAAATGAGTTCCAGTTTATGGTTTATAGGCCTCTAGGAACTGAACCTAGAACTCTACGCAGAAGTTACAGCCCCAGGCCCCAGTACCCATTTTGTATCTATAGAAACAGACCAAAGAATGAATGTATCTGAACCAATGACCAGCCTACAGTGTGCATGGCTGCCTCTTTCTTCATCTTTTCCACAGCTGTTATCCATGCCTACTTCGTGGCAGAGGGAAGGGAAATGTACCTCCTTCAGTTAGAGTTGTCCCTCAACTGTCTTGTGTCCACATATTGTTGGGGTTTCCTTGCAGAATTTCGGGCACATCCATGGTATATCTCAAGGCATGGCTTAACAAGAAATGGACAAGAAAAGTCTGCTGTCTGTATGACTTCCATGAACAGGATTTCTACCTGGGATATTCATGAGGTGAGTCTGGCTGACAAGTAGTAAAAGTTACACTCATATAAATACTAATTTCATGTTTTTGTTGTTGAGGATGATGAGACAGGATCCCCCTGTACAGACCTGGCTGTCCCGGAAGTCCCCATACAGATCCATCTACCTTGGCTTCCCATGTGCTTGGGTCACAGTGTTGCAACACCACACCTGATTTTTCCCTCTTACTTCCTTTTTTCTTTATTTTTAGAATGAATTGTTTTATATGTATGAGTGTTTTCAGGGGATATATGTATGTGTAATCCATGTGTGTCTGCTGCCTGTAGAGGTCAAAGAGGGTGCCATGTCCCTTAAAAACTGTAAATGCAGATGATGGTAAGCTATGGACACTGGGCCTGTGGGCACTGAACTCCAGTCCTCTGCTTAGCCACCTGTGCAGGGCTTGTCAGTGTTCAAAAGTTTTGATCATAGAGTTTGTTCTCATTCAAAGTTGGATTTACTCCTTAGTATTCTTTTTTTTTTTTGAGATATAGTTTTGATTATATATTTGTGTGTTCCTGTGTTAGTTTATGGGTGGTGCCAGCTGGCAAAGGCCAGAGTCTGTCAGATGTTGTGTAGGCTTTGGGGACAAGATGGGGATGTCTTGCTAATATGGACACTAGGGTCCTCTGCAAGAGCATTAATTGTTCTGTACTGCTGAACCATCAAGGTTTGTTTGTTCTTTTTCTGGTTTGGAACAGGGTATCACTTTGTAAGAGCCTTGAAGGAAACTTGCTCTGAAGACCTGGCTGGCCTTGAATTCTGAGATCTGCTACCTTCTGCCTGCTCGGATCAAAAGAGCATACCATGCCCAGCAGGCCCCTTCAGGGTGGTGTTCCAGGCTGCTGTGAATGGGAAGGCTTTCCTGATCCTTCTTCACTTTGTTTAGTGCTGCATGGGAAGGGCACTGATTTTTTTTCTGTGTTATTTCTGTAAGCTGCCAATTTGCTGGGAATTTATCAGTTCTCAGAGTTTTCCAGAGGAGTCATAGGGTCTCAAAGTACAGCCTCATAGTGTCTGCAAATGAAGAAACTCTGGCTTCTCTTTCCTATTGGCTTCCCTTTTGTTTGTTTCTCTTGTTTTATTGTTCTAGCTAAAACAATACCATAATAACTGTGAGTAGAAAGTGTGAATATAATTATCTTGTTACTGACTTTTCTGGAAATGCTTTGATTTTTTTTTCATGCTCGTTGTTGGAGGAACAGCGAAGAAACTGTAGATATTACTGCTCAATGACATGATAAAGGTTTTTTTTATACATATGAGAGAATGGCCAGAGACTCCTAGAACAGTCCAGGGTAGACAGAGAAAGAAGTAGACTGTGTTGTATTCTTTAAAAGACTAGGATATGTTTTGTAGAGCAAAGTATAGTGAGGTGGGAGGTGTTACTCAGCAGGCAGACCCATGCTGAGGCATCCCTTCCCCTGAGGTAGGAGACATACAATGTGTATAGTGCAGAATAGAATTTATGTAGGTTCTGTGAAGCAGAGTTGAGAAAGGAGTAGACCCAGAGAAAGCTGGAGAGGGAGAAATGGAAGAGGGGAGAGAGGGGAGGCAGGTCAGCAATAGTAGAGAGGGAGAGGGAAGGGGGAAGGGGGAAGGGAAAAGAGGGGAAAATGGGTTAAGGAGAGAAAAGAATCAGAAGGGACAGAGAGAGCAAAAAGGGGTCAAAAAGCTCAGTTTATTGCAAGCCAGGCCTACCTGGTTGTTGCACAGTAACTGTTGGCTGGAGCTCTGAAGAAATGCTAACATGCCTCCATTTTCATTTAATTTTAAAAAGGAGAAACTAGAAAGAGGCAAAGGTGAATCAGGAATAGGGTCATTGTGATCTTTAGTTGTTTCCAGCTAACTTTGGTTCTACATGTCTGGAAAAACTAAGAAAATTGGAATGGGGTGTTGGTCCAGTCTTAGGAAAGTCTCTTGTTTCCTCAATGTGCAGGATCTGTGGTACCATCTGTTGGTAGGAAGGAGCAGGTCCAGTAGAAGTATCTGTGTCTGTGAGAGCAGGCGATGATGCATCTCTGGGTTGCTTCTCTGGAGCTGTCCTGGATGTAGATTTTGTGTAAACACCTGGATATAGCAAGTTACTGCAACACGTATGTATATTTGAGAAAGAGAATAAAGTCAAGTGCTTTTGGGAGAAAAAGAAATGATGTTAGGTGTACATAAGAAATCCTTAGACCTTGGTTGTTGGGGTGAAGGGAGTCCCAATCCCAGGGAACAGATTAATCCCACCCTCTGGAACATGCAACAGGTAGGAACTTAGGCCATTGATTGGCAGGTGTACTTATCTAGATTGAGTCTGTTTGGTCCATAGGAGGTGGATCTTAGTGGAGTTCAGGGAGCTCATAACTTTACAAAAGAGATAAATCTATTAACAGCATGAACACATTTTAAGAAAAGAGTTTATGGAAATATTTAATAAAAAGGGGGGAAAAAGAAGAGTTTAAGAAAGACAAAAACCTTTTGTGGAGCAAAAGGAGCAACAGTGTATATTTCCTTCTATCTGAAAGACCAAATAAATATATATATATGTGTGTGTGTATATATATATATATATATTTAGCAGCATGAGAGATATTTTAACTTCACATTTAAAAGACAAAAGAAACTTTAAAATTTGACGATGTGGATATTATAGTTGATAATATAGTTTACTATGAGAAACACATAATTCTATAATTAACAGTGACTGAGAATAGTACTCCATGTGTAAATATAGCACATTTTCTGTATCCATTTCTCTTTTGAGGGACATCGGGGTTGTGTCTAGCTCCTGGCTATTATAAATAAGGCTTCTATGAAATAGTGGAGCATATGTCATAATTACATTTGGGAGCATATTCTGGCTATATGCCCAGGAGTGATATAGCTGGGTCCTCAGGTGGTACTATGTCCAATTTTCTGAGGAACCACCAGACTGATTTCCAGAGTGGTTGTACCAGCTTGCGATCCCACAAACAATGGAGGAGGAGTGTTCCTCTTTCTCCACATACTCTCCAACATCTACTGTCACCTGAGTTTTTGATCTTAGCCATAATGCCTGCAGTGAGGTGGAATCTCAAGGTCATTTTGATTTATATTTCCCTGATGACTAAGGATACTGAACAGTTCTTTAGGTGTTTCTGAGAACTTCGAGTTTTCTCAGTAAAGAATTCTCTGTTTAACTCTGTTCCACATTTTTAATAGGGTTATTTCATTCTCTGGAGTCTAACTTCTTGAGTTCCTTGTATATATTGGATATTAGCCTTCTATTGGATGTAGGATTAGTAAAGATCTTTTCACAATCTGTTGGTTGCTGGTTTATGCTATTAACAGTGTCATTTGCCTTACAATTGCTTTGCAATTTTATGAGATCCCATTTGTCGATTCTTGATCATAGAGCATAAGACATTGGTGTTCTGTTCAAGAACTTTTCCCCTGTGCCTAAGTGTTCGAGACTTTCCCCACTTTCTCTTCTATTAGATTCAGTGTATCTGGTTTTATGTGGAGGTCCTTGATCCACTTGGACTTGAGCTTTACAAGAAGTTAAGAATGGATCAATTTTCATTCTTCTACATGTTGATTGCCAGTTGAAACAGCACCATTTGTTGAAAATCTATTGTATTTTTCCACGGGCTGGTTTTAGCTCCTTTGTCAAAGACCAAGTGACCATAGTTATGTGTGTTCATTTCTGGGTCATCAATTCTATTCCATTGGTCTACCTTCCTGACATTGTTTCAATACCATGCAGATGCCATGAGCATAGTTTGCCTGGAACCTTCCTGGGCTGAGTGTCTTAGGGGAAGAAACAGGGCTAGAGATGTGGTAGCATTGTTGACCTGGCTGCAGCACAGCTGTGTAGGTAGATATAATCTCTGTTCTCTATGGTTTTGTTAGTGCTAGGGGCCCATATGATGACCTGGGAGAGGGATGGTGGGGACCCTAACACCAGTGGGAAAGAACACAGGACTGGCCATGTCTGTAGTTCTTGAGGACATTACTCCTGGCTTGTCTCAGCGTTATGACACCAGATTCCCACTGTGCAGTCCCTGCTAGTTTATGCAAGAGATTTTTCTCTTGTGTACTCTGACTCATGAGATGGCCAGCTGCTGAGCCATTGGTAGAGAAATGCTGAAACCTCAATGTGTTTCTTGATTATCATTCGTTCTCTCAACTATTTTCTATTTTAATAGGTAACAGAGCCTAATGCAATGAACATTAATCCATTCTTGAGGTTGCTTGGCTCTGTTTGTCTGGGAGAAGGTCTTACCCTATAGTGCTAGCTAGCCTGGAACTATGTAGGCCAGGCTAGCCTCCAACTCAACAGATCTGCCTGCCTCTGCCTCCTAAGTGCTGGAACTAATGTGGTGGCCCAACATACCCAGCAAAGGGGTTTTTATGTTGTTATGGTCTCAATGTTTAGAAACATTTTATCCTACAGCACACTGGAAATGTAACACAATGAACATGATGATATTGGGGTTGGAGGTTTTGGAGTTTTTGTTTTTAGTTTGGTTTAGGTTTTGGCAGGTGGATGGGAGGAGGCTGTTTAGGATGATATCAGACTATCCTAGAGTTCAGGCTGACCATGGACTCATGGGGACCCTCCTACCTCTGCCTCCTAAGTGCTAGGCAGGATCCAGTGGTTCATTATCATCCTACCTGGCAGAGGGAGCCAGGAGTGTAGTGCGACCTCAGCCATGTGAGACTGAGTCATGTCTGTATGGTAATGAGGCCTTCAGGAGGTTGCCTTTCAAAGGAGTCAAAAGTGCAAGTCACATTTTAGTGATAGATTCTTCAAAGAAGAGACTGCATGTGGAGGGAAGGAGAGGTTATTAATAATTTTCATGCAAATGGAGCTAGGGCTTAGAAATAACTATATTGATTGCTACATATAGTATTTTACTAAAGTTAATTATTCTTTTGGCTTTTGTCATTGATGCTGCTGCTAGTGGAGTGTGTGTGTATCTGTGTATATTTGTGTGTATATGTGTGTGTGATTTATTTTTTAAAAAAAGAGTTATTTATTTTATTTGCTCTATCTACATGTACACTTGCATGCCCAAAAATTGCATCAGATCTCAGTATAGATGGTTGTGAGCCACCATGTGGTTCCTAGAATTAAATTCAGGACCTCTGAAAGAGCAGAAACTGCTCTTAACCACAGAGCCTTCTCTCCTGCCCCGTAATTATTTTTTTTTAACCTAAAGGAAATCCTGGAAGAGGACCTGTTTTTCTCATATGCCATGATTATTGCATTGATGATACAATAATCAGTTTTGAATTGATTCATTGGGAAAAGGTTTGTTTCATTTGTTGTAAAACTAAATACTGCCAGAAGTGGTAAGCCAGGTCTTTAACTCCAGCACTCAGGAGGTAGAGGCAGGCAAGTTTGAATCCTGCCTGGTTTCTAGAGAGAGTTTCAGGAGAGCCAGAGTATAGAGTGTCCCTGTCTCAAAAAACAAAAAACAAAAACAAACCAAAAACAAAAACACACCCATCCCCACTAGAATTGATGAGAGGCCCATGCTCCCTGCTGCACTGTAGTAAAAGGTGAACTGGCTCTGAGCACGGGGCTGCTGAATGTTCTTCATGTGTGTTTGTGGGAGTTGGTTCTCCACTTCCGTGTGGTTCCTGGGGATTGAACTCCTGTCATCAGGTTTAGTGGGAGGTGCACTTCCCTGCTGAGCCATCTTGGCAGCCATGTCCTACTCCCTGGTCTGTATAGTAAGTGTGTGCTCCCCTCTGAGCATAATGCATGTGTCCCATTTCCCTGTCCAATCCTGCCACAAATAATATAGATGTTTGATTTTCTTCTTTGTGTTTCTCTTTCTTTTCATGTACAAAGTTATTCTGACTGCATGTATTTGCATGTGAGGGATTCAGACCTCCTGGAAGTGGAATTACAGACAGTTGTGAACTGCACTGGGTGTTTAGGGAATTGTACCAAGCTCCTTTTGTTAAGAACAGCTGGTGGTCTTAACTGCTGAGCCATCTCTGCAGCCCTGTGTTTATTTACTTTTATTTACTTATTTTTGAGATAGTCTTGTAATACTAGTCCCAACTGGCCTGCACCTTGACATTGTAGACCAGATTGGCCTCAAGATACTAATGACTTTCCTGCCTCTACCTCCCAAGACTGGGATTCTAGATCTATGCTACCATGTCCAGTGAGGGTTGCTTAGAAATTGCATATTCTTTTCTTGTAAGTAAGAAGGGATTCCAGTCTGGACAAGGTTTCCAAATGAACCTGGTGTGTGAAAGCAGTTAAACTAGAGGTGCTCAGACATGATGATGCTCTTGTTCTCCAGGGTGCTATGACCTGGGAAAGTCCAAAACAGCCCTCCTATATCGTATGGATGACTACCCTCCCTGAGATGCAAATTGCAGTCACTATAGATATGCAATCAACTATCAAACTGTGGGACTGCCACAACAAGGAAGTTCTGGCGTCGAAAACGGGCCTGTTCTTTGGCTGTAAATTACTGCAATCTGAATTTACTAAGGATGGCCCGATTGTCTTGGTAAGTGACAAGCACTCCACCACCACTACCACGGAGTATGGAATAGATACACAGAAAAAAAAAAAAACACTTGCCAATTTGAGGTCCCACTACTGTCAAATCTCAACTTTCCATCTTGGAGTCTCTGTGAACACTCAGAGTCAAACACAATATATCATAACTATGACCATCGCTTAGCCTTTGACATATTAAAATTCTTTCCTGGCATCTGGGAGAGGCAGCTCAGTGGGTAGCAGTGTTTGCTGTGCAAGCGTGAAGATCCAAGTTCAAATCCCTGACACTCAAATAAAAAGTGGGATGTGGCTAAATGTGCCTGTAACCTCACTGTTGTTGGGGATGAAAACACAAGGGTCACTGGGACTAGATGGCTGCTAGCCAAGACAACCTAGCTCCAGTTACAATAGGAGATTCTTTCAGGAAATCAGAAGAGGGGTGGTCTAACAGGGTACCTGGCAGCCTTCTCTGGTTTCCATCTATATCCCAGTATATAATCTTCATACACATGCTTAAGCATAGAAATAACAAGCACAAGAACACACACACTTTTTCTAAGTGATTTTATATCTTCTTGTCTTTGAAATGTTTTTTACTCCTGAATCCATGAATTTGGTTAGAGACAGTAGAGAAAAATGTGAATTTTATCACATATACAGAAAATGGATAATGCTGATGGCCCAGTGAGTCATGGGGAAGAGTGTTTTAGGGTAGAAAATCTTGACACACCCTACCTCATGAGTTTAAGACAGAGTATAATGATATAACCTGGCTGGCCTAGAACTCATGGGTAGACTAGAGTAGTTTAACTCTCAGAGATCAGATGGCCTCTGCCCTCAGAGTGTTGGGATTTAAGACATATGCTAGCATGGCCTACAAAAGGATCTTTAAAAATAAATCCTGCAGGGCATGGTGGTACATGTCACAGAGGCAGATGATTCTCTTGCATTTGAGGCCAGCCTGGTCTACAGAGTAAGTTACAGGATAGCCAGTGCTACATAGAGAAATCCTTTCTCACAAAATTCAAAAGGGAAAAACAATTATTTTGTGTGTGAATATTTTACCTGCAAATCTCTCTCTCTCTCTCTCTCTCTCTCTCTCTCTCTCACACACACACACACACACACAGTTACCTACTGAGTCATCCCCCAGGTCTAGAGAGCCTTATTGCATCGGATCAGCGTAGACACTCTGTAAGGCAGGCTGGTTACAGCTCTGGGTCTCATTACTGGACTTGGAGACACAGTGATGAATCTCAGAGCAGATAACATTGCTTCCTCCATACTTAACCTTTCCCCACTGACCAGGTGCTGCTGCTCTGATTTCAGGTAGGTGATGCCTGTGGTAATCTCTACATCTTTAGGATTCCTGACTTACACCTCATTTCCAAGGTGAATGTATTCCCATACAGTATTGATGAACTCTACTTCTCTCCTCAGAAGAAATGGGTCTTTCTGATAGGGCACCGCCTAAATGACTTGACAAAGGTAGGTGTGTTCTAGCATCTCCAGGGTGAAGGTGGCAGACAGTGGGAAATTCCAGTCCTCAGGGAGGTCTGGGCAAACCACTCCTCCTCTCCTAAGCCCTATCATAAGAAAAGCCAACCTACAGCCAGGAAAGAGTAATGTGCTTGATAGCAGTCATGTGACCAGTCACAATGGCAAATGTCTGTTAGTGAAGTGTCATTGAAATGTGGCTTAGCTAAAGAATAAATGCAGGTGAAATAACAGTCACCAGGCACCTTTGCTGGATAGAAAGCAATTTTCAATCACTGGCCTACATGCTCACCAGCGACTGATGCATTTCAGATAAGTGCTACCATTCCCAATGCTTTATATACTGCTTTCTCTCTTAACTGCCAGCTCTCTGGTGCCTGGTTGTTAGGTACTGGGAGAGCAATGGTCTGTTCACAGGTCAAGTACTCCTGAGGGCCCTTGCATATTTATTTAGTTTTATACATTGATATACATTCAAAGAAGCCTGTGTTACAGTATGACAGTCTAAATGCCTCACTTTAAAAAAAAAAAAAAAAAAAAGTCTAGAACAACCCTGGACTGATCCTCTGCACAGGAAAATGTATTTAACCAAGCTCTACCAGATATATCCATTGGGGTAGGATGACCTAGGGACCTTATGACCTGGGTCAGGGACTCCATTCTGTCTCTGAATGTGATGGGAGGGGCAGGAAGAGGCTGAGTTTTTCTGACCCTTAGTGGGAGCAATGACTGTTCCTCCCTGTCCTGGGTGAAGAACAGATGCAACCACTCTTGGGTTTATTTTGAAAGCCACTTGTCTTGAGTGTGCCTGTGCCAGGCTGCAGAGATTTACTCTTCATTGACTCCCCTGGGCAATTCTCTCTGCAGGTGTTTTACATGAGCAGCTTACTGAGGCCATCAGAATTCTCTGCCCCTGTGTCTACCGTTCTCAAAGTTCCAGTAATCCGAAAAGTCTTCTGGACCCCAAGAAGGGAAGACAGGATAACCCTGATGTCCTTAATTTTACCCAAAAACATCACAAAATTTGACACATTTGATATGAAGTTGGAAGGGATCGGGAACAAAGTAACTATTCAAGGTAAACCTTAGAAAGTTCTCAATCCAGACATGATGGCATACGCCCCAAAATCAGGAGACTGAGTCAGGAAATCTTCATAGAGGCTGCTGTCTCACAAACAAAACAGATGGAGCTGAGAAGATGTTTTAGCATGTGCACATGCATACACACACACACACAGATGTGCACATACATACATACATACATGCACACAGATGTGTGCATACATACACACACACGCAAACACACACACACAGAGATTTGTACATAAACACACACACTGAAGTAAAAAAATTAAAATAAGGGCCAAGAATTTGCAGTGCACACCTTAAATCCCAACATTCAGTAAGAGAAACAAGTAGAATTCTCCAGTTTCCAGGTCAGCCAGATCTATGCAGTGAGTACCAGGTTAGCTATGGGTGCATAGTGAGACCTTGTCTCAAAAGCAAAAACCCCAAATGACAAGAAACAATAACTATATTATGGGGTGGCAAAATGTTTAGGACAGTGGTTCTCTACGTATAAGTTGTGAACCCTATGGCAAATTTCTATTCTCAAAAAAATACTTAACTCACAAATCTTAACAGTAACAAACTTACCATTATGAAGTAGCAAAGAAAGTACCTCTGTGGTAGGGCAGACCCCCCTCCCCACACTGCCACATGAGAACTGTATTACAATTCAGTAGGAAGCACTGGTAAGGTTGAGAAGCGCTGGCTTAGAGGATAGATACACTTACCTACGGAGCCCAACAACCTAGTTCAATTCCTGGGGTACCACAGGATGGAGGAGAGATCCAAATCCCTCAAGTTGTCCCCTGACCCTCACATGTGTGCTTCTGGCATGAATACCTACACAAACATAATAATGTAAAAACAATTTGTAAAAGAAATCCCCATTTCTCCTGTGTCTCCCACAAGTGCTCAGAGTAAGCTATAAATGCTTGTCATTGTTTTGCATTTTTAGTCTTTGAAGACAGGGTTTCTCTGTGCAACCAAGGCTAACCTGGAATTTGTTCTGTAGACTAGACTGTCCTCAAACTTGGAGATCCACTGGACTATACCTGATTGTGGATAACATTACGACAATTCTCTACATGATGTTTTTATGAAGGGAGAAGGAGGCTCCTTGTCCAGATGTGAACTTGTGCCTGTTTGATGGTCACTACAATAGCAATCTACAGTTTACTCAGGGAGACTTCCATTTCTGTCATGCACTAGGGACTGGGTTCTACTATTCTTTCCCAGTACAGTTGTCTTTACAATGTTTAAGCTACTGACTGTCCACACCATCCCTGTGTCATAGCCTGTCTTTCCATGTCCAAGGACATGGACTTCACAGAACCTGAACTTGACAGACCAATGGACTGTTTTTCATTGTCTAGTTCAGACTAGCATGCCATGGAAAAAGGGATAAGCTTTTCAGTAAGCATGAAGGATATTGCTCTTACTTAAATGAAAAAAAAAATGCCTCTGTATTTCTGTTTGTTTGGTACAGGATATTTGACAGCCAGCTTCTCGCTGGCAGAAGATGAGGGGAGACCAGACTATTTTGGAGTCAGTGATAAGGACGTGATTGTTTGTTCAACTAGATTCTCTCTCTTGCTCTTTGACATAAATGGTCTCCGTCTGCAGACATTTCACTACTGCCCAGAAGAGATCTGGAGACTATGGGTGGTATGTTTGGAATGTTTTCCACACAGTGGGGCTTTAAAAAAATAGATTTACATTTTTTAAACTTCATACTGTTGGGGTGTGCACGTATGCATTTGTCTGTGTGTGAGCACTTGCAGAGTTCACAGGCAGACTTTCTGGTGTCAGTCTCTTTCGTTATCCCTTTACATGGGCTCAGAGCACCAGGCTTGCTCAGCAAGTGCCTTTACCTGATGAGCCATCTGCTAGGCCCTCTCCCTTTTTATCTGATATTGACTGCAGCCTACTCACATTTGGATGTTCTTTGAAGGACCCTGTTCATGTCATTGTCACCTGTGATGCTGGCTCTTTGGATATATATGCATGGGAGAAGAGAAGCCTGCTACTAAGGAAGTGTTATCGACTACGAAATAGGAATTATCAGCAAATGTCTGGGTAAGCTCTGCTTCTTGACTTACACTGGAAACTAGTTTTAAAACATTTCTGGGGCTGGATAGTTGGTTCAGCAGTAAGGAGCTTGACTGCTCTTCTGGAAGACTTGGGTTCAATCTCCAGCATCACATGGCAGCTCACACTGTCTATAACTCCAGTTCCAGGGCATTGGACAGAAACCTTCACACAAATGTATTGAAAGCAATGTTAAACATATTAAAGAGTTCTATATAAAAAATGCATTGTTAAAAGAAAGTAGAACTTTCTGTGAAAAGATAGGACTAAATTTATGATCTCCAGCATCACACAGAACAGACAATGGGCTGTAAATGTATAATATGTAAATAGTAGAGTCAGGAGGGCCCAGAAGTTTAAGGTCATCTTCTGCTATTTAGCAAGTTTAGCAGCCAGATTGAGTTCATTGCAAAATCATCACACACACACACACACACACACACACACACACACACACACACACACAGGAACTGGCTAAGCACAACACACACCTTTAATCCCAGCAGTAAGGTGGCAGTCAAGTTGCTATCTTGTCAGTTTAAGGCCAGCCTGGTCTACATACTGAGTCCCAGGACAGCCAGGGCTATAGAGCAAGATTATATATTAGAAAAGAAGGAAGGGAGGGAAGAGAAAGAACAGCTAGTTCTGGGAACGCAGCACATAAGTTGTTAAGGGTCTCGGGCCCACAGTAGAAATGCAGGGACCGTATCCTCATATCTTGTGTTTAATGGCAGCATGGGTTCTCCTGAGTGCGACCCCCTCTTGGGGTCCTTCATTAGTGAGCTGTCATCATCTCCATTTGGCTATCTTCCTTTGACTTTTACTTGCCTTCATCGAAATTCTTTTCAGTGGTCATGGTGTGGTGTTACAGTCCCCAAACCCTGCACTCAGGCTGCTGAACCAAAAGTTGATTGCCAGTTTGCAAGACACCTTTAACCCATCTCCTCCCAAAAAACGTAAAAGAAAAAATGAGTCCCCCCACCTTATGGATTTCTCTGTGTAAACTCTAAATGCTATGTAGTTAAGGCTGGCCTAAAAGTTTATGTATCCAGGGCTTGCCTTGAATCCTGAAACTTCTCCCTCTCACTCAGTCTCAGATTTTTAAATTGGTATTAGTTTCTTCTCCTTCAGGATTTGGAAAGGGCTCTACAATGTCCTTCTGGCTTCTATGATGTGCTGAAACATCCCTTGTCATTGGGGTCTGTCAGTCTATAGGTGATCAGGTGGAATGTCCCTCTGATTTCACATTTCTTCTTTAATTATTAGAAACTTGTTCTTTTGAATCTAGTGTCAGTGGTTGGACCTTAATGTATTTGGTCTTGACCTGCTTTTGACTCTCTGTAGACTTACCAGTTTGGGGAAGGTGCTTTGTCGTTCTTGTGCTTGGGGAGTGAATCCTGGGTCTTCCACATGTAAAGGATGAACTCTGATAAAGAACTTTACCCCCAAATTTCAGGGAGTTTTGCTGTGTCTGCCACATCCCAGGTGGAGAGAGGTAGGGGCGCCATTTATACCATTTATACCATCTGCAAGGTCACGGGCAGAGGCTGTGTCATTGTCCAGGGCAGGCCTTGCACTCATGAGCTTCTGAGTGATCCATTAGAGGTTTATCTCAGTAGTGAAGAACAGAATGATTGACATGAGCCCCACCATCTCCACGCCCCCTAGTGGGGAGGGGATGCATTGCTATATCCACCCTGAGTGGACCAAGTTTAGCAAAGGGAACAGAACTCAACTTTAAAATAAATTTATAAATTAAATCTTTGGTTTTTTTCTGAGACAAGGTAGCCTAGACTAACCTCAAACTCTGTCAATTCCTTGTCCTCAGTTCCTAAGTTGAAGTGATTTATAGGTCTGAAACATCACATCCTGCTGCTCTCTCTTTTCTTAAGCTAGGAAATGTACTGAACAACTGAGAATTGAGAAATGGGGCAGAGGTCTATTGCAGAAGGCTGGGATTGGAACTCATGCTATGAATGATAGTCCTCCTTAGCCAATGTGCACAGTTACTCAAAATTAACCTGAGATGACTCAGCAGTCTAGGCAATGCCACCAAGCCTGAGAAGTTCAGTCTCTGGAACCTATTGGTGAAAGGAGAGAACTGATTCCCACAAGTTATTATCTGCTCACTCAATTCATAGGAGTGTACACATGCACTCAAATTAACTCACACACACACACACACACACAAACACAAACACTCACACATACACATTCAAGCACACATAGCCACACATACCAATGGATGCAAGCATACATGTGTGTGGTCACACATGCACACTCACAGGCATGCACACATAGGCATATACCCATTCAGGTGCACACAGGCACACACATGCTCAAGCACAAACACACAGACACACTCACACAAGTGGACACCTACACACATGACAACTAAGTATATTGTTATTTGTTTATTTTATGTATATAAGTACACTGCAAATGTCTTCAAACACGCCAGAAAAGGTCATCAGATGCCATTACACCTGGTTTTGAGCCAATATGTGGTTGCTGAGAATTGAACTCAGGACCTCTGGAAGAGCAGTCAGTGCTATAAAACACTCCATCTCTCCAGCCCCAAACAAAAAAGTATTTAAAAGTTTTAAACAGATTCAGGACTGTGATGAAAAGACAGTCCTTTAATTATCAGTTGATAAACCTCACTCCCATTTGAGTACTGACATCTTGGTTTTTTTTTTTCCCTTTTGTAGCTACATTATAAAAACATTATGTGACGATATGAGCATAATTTCAGTGGCAAATAATAGTCCCAAGCCCTGCTGTCTGATGGCATATACCTTGAGTGTCTGCTCTTGAAAACTGGGTGTGTTGTGTGTCGTCTTACTCAATGATAATAAAGGTCTATTTCCAAGCACAGGTTGGCGAGTTCAGTGATTCTAAGCAGTGAAGAGGCCAAATTTGGTGGTGAACACCTTTCATCCTGACTCTGGAAGTCAGAAACAGATGGAAGATCTGAATTCTGAGACCAGCCTGGTCTACAGAGCTATTTCCAGGCTAACCAGTTTACATTAAGAGAACCTCTCTTTGAAAGAAAAACTATGGCTAAATGTACACACGCACTTGTGTACACACACACACACACACACACACACACATGCACATTTTGCTGTGACGTCTGTCATTTCATTGCTATAGGGTTGACTCAGATGAGCAGGCCATGTAGCAGTTTATTACTGCAGAAATCTTGTGGCAAATTAAAATTAAAAAAAAAAAAACTTTTTTGCGAGTGTAATATCCCTTCACCAATTCCTCCTTTAAACCTTCCCATATACCTCTCTTCACTGTTGTCTTTTGAATTCTTGACCAATTTTTTTTTCTCAAAACACTTTTGAAATCAAGGGCATGTGGGCTAGAGAGATGGCTTAGTACTGAAGACCACTGGCTGCTCTTCCAGAAGACCTGGGTTCAATTGCTAGCACACGGACAGCAGCTAACATCTGTAACTCCAGTTCCAGGGGATATGGTACACTTCACACAATTGTACATATAGGCAAACTAGCAACACACATAAACTCTTTGAGAGTGAAAGAGAGAGAGAATAACAATTATTAAAAGCCAGGTGGTGGCAGAGCACACCTTTAATCCCACATCGTGGGAGACACAGTCAGCCAGAACTGAGGACAAGCCAGCCTGGTTTACAGAGCCAGTTCCAGTACAGTCATTGCTATGTATGTATATGTATAGAGAGAAACCCTGTCTTGAAAATCCTTAAAATAGAAAATTAAAGTTAATTGAGCTTATGGCTTAAAAGGATTAGAGTCAATAGGGTGGAGTAAAGACATAGAGACAGGAACAGTGAAGAGTGCACATCTTGATCTGCACATAGGAAGCAAAAAGACAACATGGGAATGACAAGTCTTTTAAATATAAAAACCTATCCACAGTGACAGAACACCTCCAACAGAGCCACACCTCCTAATCCTTCCAAAATAGTTCCACCAACTATTGACCAAGCTTATGGGAGTCATTCACGTTCAGATTACTACACATGCACACACATGCAAATCACAAAAATTTATGCAAAGAGAAACCCCATAGCTCAGCCACTTGAGGGACAAACCTAAGGGATCCTCAACAAATGGAGAGCTCAAGGCTAACCTGGATTACATGACACCACCTCTCAAAAGAAAGAAATCCAAGGGACTAGAGACAAGCCTTGAAAGTTAAGGTAAGAGCCGCTTTTACAGAGGACCCAGGTTCAATGGTTCAATTCCCAGCACCCACAGGACAGTTCAAAACTGACAATCCTGTTCCAGAGATCCACAGCCCTCTTTTGGCCTTTGAGGAATCTACATGCTTTTGATACACATTGAGGTAAAGCAAATATATATATATATATATATATATATATATATATATATATACACACACACACACACGTGTGTGTGTGTGTGTGTGTGTGTGTGTGTGTGTGTGTGTGTACATGCAAAAAAAGCTCCCTGACTGACTGACTCTCTAGGAAAGGGAACTGTATGACTGGAAACTCAGCACTCAGGACACTGAGCTGGATCACAGGGAGCTCAAGGTAGCTTAGACTGTGTTACAAAACCCTTTCTCAAGTAAGTAAATAAGGCAATATTGCCAAACAGAAGAGACTTTTCTGAGTTGGGGAATGAAAATATTACCACCTGAAAAAAAGCAGGCAAAACAGACACAATTTGTTCATAGAATTTAAAGGAATTTCTTAATGAATTTCAGAGTTTGCACCCTTCCCCTGAAAGGGAGCCTGTTTTGGTTGAATGAGGCTTGCTCTGGAGACCCAGTAGAAAAATGGACAAGGGACAGGACAGTGAGCCACTGTCTTAGTCAGGGTTTCTATTCCTGCACAAACATCATGACCAAGAAGCAAGTTGGAGAGGAAAGGGTTTATTCAGCTTACACTTCCATACTGCTGTTCATCACCAAAGAAGTCAGGACTGGAACTCAAACAGGAGCTGATGCAGAGGCCATGGAGGGATGTTCCTTACTGGCTTGCTCAGCCTGCTCTCTTATAGAACCCAAGACTACCAGCCCAGAGATGGTCCCACACACAAGGGGCCTTTCCCCCTTGATCACTAGTTGAGAAAATGCCGTACAGTTAGATCTCATGGAGTCATTCCCTCAACTGAAGCTCCTTTCTCTGTGATAACTCCAGCTGTGTCAAGTTGACAAAAAAAAACTAGCCAGTACAGCCACATTCTGAGAGACAGGTGCCTGACACCACAGAGCCACCAATGCCATAATTCTGTGACTATCAGTCACCCCGGTAAAGCCCCAAGCTCCTGGCATTCTAGCTTGACTCCACCCTCACAGTTATCTGACTATAGCCAGGAATGCTACTCTCCACATTTACATGGCAACAACACTGTAGCCCAGCCCACTAGAAAAGGAATTGCTTGGCCCTTCCTCTCTCTCTTAGGCTCTTACCTTCTTACTCTCATTTCTCCTCCCTTCCCGCCTTCTCTCCACTTGGCCATGGCCAGCATCTCTCTTTCTACTTTTTCTCTTTCTCCCTGCATTTCTACAATAAAGCTCTAAAACAGTAGACTGTCTCTGCTCATCAAGGCCTGCAGTGCTTAAAGGATGGGGTAGGATTTCCCCTAAAGAGCCACATCTAACTTTCTGGAAGGCCTTCCTGTGCCACCCCCGCCCCCGCCCATGGACAGGATCAAGGATTCTTGCCTGCATGGGAACCACTCAGCGCTTGCTCTCCCTCTCTCTCCTCCCCTATGCCACGAGGCTGCCTGAACTGCCCATAGGGCCTCCACTTTATTCTCAGCTCTTCCAAGATGTCCAGCTCTGTCTGGGATGCCCAAAACTGAGAACCTGTTATCTGTGAACTCAGTGAGGCCCAGTGACCTCACACTGCCTGCCCCTTGTCTGCCCCCCTCGCCCCCAGCAGCAGGCAGGGTTCCATTGCTTCTCTCAGGTGGATGACACCCAACTCTGTCCAAGTAGAAAGCTTATGGCAGTACTCCCTTGTCCACCTAACCAGAGCACCAGAAATCTGAGAGGAATCCTCTTTTCTCCCTCTCCATTTATTCCCCCATGCCTGCTGCCCTATATTCCCCCATCCTGGAGCAGGGTAAACAGACCTAGAGTGCTTGGGACAATGGATTTTAAGACTTAGGTGGAATTGTCTGCCTTGCTGTACCTGCATTTTTCTACAGGAACTTAGAGGGAATAGACTGCCCAGCTAAGCTTGCTTTGCAACACAATCCAGTTGAAACAAAGGATGGGTTTTGTGGTCTTCCCTTTATGAGCTGGAGCTGCAGAATTAAATCTTGAGTTTTGATCAGAACCTCGTCTTGACTCTGTGCTTCTCTTGTACCTCATCCTTTTCCATTTCCAGACCCCCTTTCAGGTAAACCCAGTTTTCCATGAACGTTGGATGGCTACATGTGGTGCTGGAACAAAGAGTCTTAAAATGGGGTGACCCACTGAGAAATGCTGTCTTGTGTAGAGCTCCAGAGAAAACAGAGGAAAAGTAACGGTATCCTGCACACTAAGCAACAAACAGCATTAATGGTAGCGCTAGATATAAAGTTGATTTTTTGGAGGCTGTTGATGCAGGAGGTGCAGTTAAGCAGGATAGAGCGAGGCTGGAGTGATGCTGACCAGATGCTGATTTCTCTCAGGGTGACAGTGCATTCCACAGGGGAATTCTATGTAGGGACACATACACAGCCAAGAGCTCCTTTAGGATAGAGGAGCAGGGTTTAAAAAACAGATGTTAGAAAAATTCTTAGCTCAATTGGATTTATGCAGTGAGTAGTTCAGAGAAGTAGGAAGAAAGAGCGAGAAACAGAGAGAGAATAAGTTTCCCCAGTCTAGGACCAGTTAGCAAAAAAAAAAATGAACATAAGCTATTTCAGAGCTCTCCTAGGATCACTTGGAAATTGGGAGATGTCCTCCATCCTCTCTGGCTCATAGAGGAGCTATCCTTAGTCCTGGTTAAATCTAGTTCCCTTTGGGACTCAAACTTCTCTTCCCTCTCTGTCTATTGTCTGTCCTTGGTGCACCAATCTATCCATGTGTGTCAATTTATGTCTATTTTCATATCATTATTTGAATTATTGTTGTTCTGTGTTTCATGTTGAAAAGAAAAAGATGGTTAAAACTATAACTTCTGGCTATCCACCTCTCGATTTAGTTTAACTTCTTTAGAACACAGTCTCAATTTGAACAGCAGAAACTGATAAGTTACTCTTCACTGCAGTTGGGAGTCAAACACAGCTGGAGAAAAGGTGTTTTCCCCTTGAAATTACAGCTAGAAAGGATGAGAAATTTTTCTTTAGTCTAAATATATAAGATGTGTGTAGCCACTTCATTTTTGTTTCTGACTGGTTTTAAAGGTATAAATATGTTCTGCATGTCTTGGTTATAGAGTATTGGCTTATAAGTTATTGGGTATGATTAGAAATTTAGGACATTGCTAAGAGTAAGTTAGCTTAAACCAGGTAATTCAGGGTTGGAATCATTCTAAACAACAACACATGGCATGAGCCAACCCAGGAAAACAAGCCTTTAAATATACTTCTATATTGGGATAATATTTTATGTAATCCCTATCCTGGAATTTAGACTTACAAAGGGTAGAATATAAAACTGTGTCTCTTTAATGAGGTGTGAAAGCTGCTCTGTCATGCATTCATACATGAGAACTGGAAGCCAAACTTTGTAATGTGCAAGTAATGCTCCTGGTATTGATTTTTAAAGAGAATGGATTGTTTACCCTGTTAAAAATTGGGTTTTCTTATCCAAAACTAGAGTTCTGTTCTAATACTGCAAAACAAACTTTAAAATTCTAATTAAACTGCCAGAGTTCCATTGGCTGCATTTTGCACTTCGATCACAGGCTCAGGATTTTTAACTCACCCATATTTGTAGTGAAAAAAAAAAATATCAAGCAAGTGGAGATACTGCAAGAGTAATAAAGACTTAAAGAGACCTGTAGCACAGCACAGGCCTGCCACCCCTTTTACACAAGCTTTATTTGATACAGTGGTAGAAGTAAATTTGATTCTTCATGATAGATAGGAGATCTCAGTGGGAGTTTATCTGGGACCAAATAAAATCCAAATGAACCATTCCAGGAATTTGTGAAGATACTGCTAAAAGCAGCTGGCAGTATTTTTGGAGACCCTCAGGCAGGAGTTCCTTTTGTTACATAATTGGCTTATGAGAATGCCAATGCAGCTTGCCACATGGCCATCTGGGCATACAAAACAGAGACAAACTTACCTGAATACATTTATCTTTGTATAGAAATTGGACCCTCATAAAATCAGGGTCTGGCTATGGCTGCTGCCTAGCAGGGGAATACAGTACAAGCAATGCTTTCACAGCGCTGAGGTGATAAGGAATGTTTTAAGTATGGGGGCATAGGTCATTTTAAGTAAGACTTTCCAAAAAATAGAAGTATAGACCAGTACTAGAATCACTTTCCTAGAATCTGTCCTCAGTGCAGGAAGGGTAATCACTGGGCCAGTCCTCAGGAAATAGGCCCAGATTAAGAAATATTTACATTTGAGTTAAGGCAAAGCTTATAGTGGGCTCAGAGGAGCTTTATATGGCATTCCTTTTGTCTTTGTCATCCTGACTAATCCCTAGAAGGTGTTTACCAGACCTGCCAACAGAATTGCTCATCTTGTTTTAGTTCCCTTGCATCACATCCCTCCCAAATTTGTAAAGAGTAATAGAGGACAAGGTGGCTTTGGTTCCTCTGATGTGTATTTGGTTCAATCCATTACTAGTAAGAGACCTACTCATAATTCATAATTGAAGAATAGTCTTTGAAGGATTAATAGACACTGGAGCTGATGTGCTCACTCACTTTCAAGGGATTGGTTATTCTAATAATTCTAAACTTTGTTCCAAACATAAGATTTATGAAAGATTAATGAAATTAGGCGCTTTTGAAGGCATTACAACCTGGCTTAACTCCTCCAGCTGCCTTTCCAAAATATGGGGATAAGATTATTACATATTCAAAAGATAGTTTTATATATTTTATTTGCATACTGATGTTTATAAAGGGTTTGCTTTTAGAGATCTTGTCTTTTTAATAACCTACGAAGCAATATATATCATTGGAAAGTTTTTCCTCGAGGAATGGCTAATAGCCCTATATTTTGTTTAAAAATAAAATTGTTTCTGCTTCAATATAAGAAGTTAGGACTTTCAATCTTTTGCTCCATATTCTTGATATGGAGCGTGTTTTATTAGATGATACCAGTGAAGGTGTTTTTCTACATGCCTTCTCTCTCTCTCTCTCTCTCTCTCTCTCTCTCTCTCTCTCTCTCTCTCTCTCTTCTCTCTTTCTCCCGGGCTTTCTTAAATAAAGATCTAAAACCATAGACAGTCTCTGCTCATCAAGGCTGTGCTCACTCTCACTGGAGTTTGGAACCTCTTCCCTCATCCCTCTCTCCAATAACCCCAGTGGCATTAGCAAAGTAGCTCCGGGACTCCCAGATAGTGCTGCCCCTTGCCACCCCCTGAAGAGTGGGTTGGAAACTTGGATGCCCACCCAGGGATGAGTGAAATGTAGATAGCAGCCCTCCCACACCTGACTGACCAGAACATAGGTGGAACTCAGGTGGGGTGTGGGTCTTCCCCTTCCCTCTCTTCCCATGGGCCCCTTTTTAGTTCCCAACAACCCCAGACCCTCAGAAAAGTTATTCTACTGGAGATAAAATGGAAGGGACTGTGTCCACTGAGAAGGATGAGGGTGACAGTTTGCTCTGAGACACAACAAAACCAGAAATTACTTTCCAGAAGGTCTAATTGGTAGCACAGCCCACTATTTGCACTGGGCTTCCTATCAGCTGAAGTCCTAGCATAATATGAGGTGTCACAGAAAATTTTCAGGATGGGGTTATGAACAATATTATTTTGAAACAAGATTTTAAAAATAAAAGCTGGGCAAATCATACGGTTCAGTAGATGAGGGCGCTTTAGGCAAGCCCAATGTCCAGCTTGTTCACTCTGTGGAACTCATACAGCAAAAAGAGATTTAATTACAGAAGTTGAACTCTGAACTCTACATGCATGTTATGGCGTGAGTATGAGCACTTGCACAGTCTTACTACATGTGCACATGTGTGCACCCACATACTTGAACACAGGGTGATCTTTGCATCTATGTAGACTACCATGGCAATTCAGTCCACTTCTGATCTGTCCTCACCAGCCAAGACCTGAGTCCCATTTTTTCCTCAGTCACAGAAGCCCTGTCCTTAAGCATCTTTCAGTGGCAATTTGTGGGAACTAAGAATGGGGCCTGGGGAAGAGGGGGGAGGGAGGACCCACGTCCTGCCAGAGTTCCACCTATGTTCTAGACAGGCAGACATGGGAGGGATGCCAGGCACTTTCCACTCAATCCTGGGTGGGCATCAAAGCCTCTGACCCACTCAACAGGGGGTGAACAAGGGGCAGCCAAACCTGGCGTCCCGGGGCCACACTGTGTAGCCCCGGGGTTATGGGAGAGAGGGAAGAGCGAAGAGAGGTTCTCACACATGCGAGAGTAAGCACAGCCTTGATGAGAAGAGACTGTCAATGGTTTTAGATCTTTATTGTAGAAAGGCAGGGAGAAAGAGAGAAGGGAGAGAGGGGGAGGGAGAAGGGGAGGGAGAGGCAGAGGGAGAGGGAGAGGAAGGGAGGGGAGGGGAGGGGAGGGGAGAGGGGAGAGGAGAAGACAGAGAGGAAAGAGGAGTGAGAGAGAGACAGCCGGCCACCTTCCTGGTGAGAGCACGGGGGTCTGCCCGGCCTGAGAGGTTTGTGGCACAGGCGCCGGCGGGAGCCTTCTTGGCTCCGGGACTCCGCGGAGGGCAGGCTGCACGGGTGACCGTGTGGAATACAGAGTGCCAGCCGTTTCTGGGACAGGCGAGAGTCGCAGAGCTTCTGGGCGGCGCCATCTTCAGCTCCAGACAACCAGCCACCTTCCCGGCAAGAGCCACAGAGCTTCTGAGGCAGCGCCATCCTCAGCTCCAGACGGCCGGCCTCCTTCCGGACAAGAGCCACAGAGCTTCTCAGGCGGCGACATCTTCGACTCCAGACAACTGGCCACCTTCCTGGCCAAAGCAACACAGCTTCTGGGAAAGATCCTGTTTTGGGCCTTCACCTTCAGCCAGGAGGAGGTCCAAACACCAGATAACTGTACACCTTCCCTGAAAGAGGAGAGCTTGCCTACAGAGACTGCTCTGACCACTGAAACTCAGAGAAGAGAGCTTGTCTCCCACGCCTGCTGATAGAGGGTAACAAAATCAACAGAGGAACAATCTCTTAACAAAGACAACTATAACAACTAACTCCAGAGATTGCCAGATGGCGAAAGGTAAACGTAAGAATCCTACTAACAGAAGCCAGGACCACTCACCATCATCAGAACCCAGAACGCCCACTTTGCCCAATCCAGGACACCCTAACACACCTGAAAAGGTAGACCTGGATTTAAAAGCATATCTCATGATGATGGTAGAGGACATAAAGAAGGAATTCAATAACTCACTTAAAGAAATACAGGAGAACACTGCTAAAGAGTTACAAGTCCTTAAAGAAAAACAGGAAAACACTGCTAAAGAGTTACAAGTCCTTAAAGAAAAACAGGAAAACACAACCAAACAGGTAGAAGTCCTTATAGAAAAACAGGAAAACACATCCAAACAGGTGATGGAAATGAACAAAACCATACTAGACCTAAAAAGGGAAGTAGACACAATAAAGAAAACCCAAAGTGAGGCGACGCTGGAGATAGAAACCCTAGGAAAGAAATCTGGAACCATAGATGCCAGCATCAGCAACAGAATACAAGAGATGGAAGAGAGAATCTCAGGTGCAGAAGACTCCATAGAGAACATCGGCACAACAATCAAAGAAAATGGAAAATGCAAAAAGATCCTAACTCAAAACATCCAGGAAATCCAGGACACAATGAGAAGACCAAACCTACGGATAATAGGAGTGGATGAGAATGAAGATTTTCAACTCAAAGGACCAGCAAACATCTTCAACAAAATTATTGAAGAAAACTTCCCAAATCTAAAGAAAGAGATGCCCATGAACATACAAGAAGCCTACAGAACTCCAAATAGACTGGACCAGAAAAGAAATTCCTCCCGACACATAATAATCAGAACACCAAATGCACTAAATAAAGATAGAATACTAAAAGCAGTAAGGGAAAAAGGTCAAGTAACATATAAAGGCAAGCCTATCAGAATTACACCAGATTTTTCACCAGAGACTATGAAAGCCAGAAGAGCCTGGACAGATGTTATACAGACACTAAGAGAACACAAATGCCAGCCCAGGCTACTATACCCAGCCAAACTCTCAATTACCATAGATGGAGAAACCAAAGTATTCCACGACAAAACTAAATTCACCCATTATCTCTCCACGAATCCAGCCCTTCAAAGGATAATAACAGAAAAAAAACCAATACAAGGACGGGAACCACGCCCTAGAAAAAACAAGAAGATAATCCCTCAACAAACCTAAAAGAAGACAGCCACAAGAACAGAATGCCAACTTTAACAACAAAAATAACAGGAAGCAACAATTACTTTTCTTTAATATCTCTTAATATCAATGGACTCAATTCCCCAATAAAAAGACATAGACTAACAGACTGGCTACACAAACAGGACCCAACATTCTGCTGCTTACAGGAAACCCATCTCAGGGAAAAAGACAGACACTACCTCAGAGTGAAAGGCTGGAAAACAATTTTCCAAGCAAATGGTCTGAAGAAACAGGCTGGAGTAGCCATTCTAATATCGGATAAAATCGACTTCCAACCCAAAGTTATCAAAAAAGACAAGGAGGGACACTTCATACTCATCAAAGGTAAAATCCTCCAAGAGGAACTCTCAATTCTGAATATCTACGCTCCAAATGCAAGGGCAGCCACATTTATTAAAGACACTTTAGTAAAGCTCAAAGCACACATTGCACCTCACACAATAATAGTGGGAGACCTCAACACACCACTTTCATCAATGGACAGATTGTGGAAACAGAAACTAAACAGGGACACAGTGAAACTAACAGAAGTTATGAAACAAATGGACCTGACAGATATCTACAGAATATATAATACTAAAACAAAAGGATATACCTTCTTCTCAGCACCTCACGGGACCTTCTCCAAAATTGACCATATAATTGGTCACAAAATAGGCCTCAACAGATACAAAAATATTGAAATTGTCCCATGTATCCTATCAGACCACCATGGCCTAAGACTGATCTTCAATAACAACATTAAGAATGGAAAGCCAACATTCACGTGGAAACTGAACAACAATCTTCTCAATGATACCTTGGTCAAGGAAGGAATAAAGAAAGAAATTAAAGACTTTTTAGAGTTTAATGAAAATGAAGCCACAACGTACCCAAACCTTTGGGACACAATGAAAGCATTTCTAAGAGGGAAACTCATAGCTCTGAGTACCTCCAAAAAGAAACGGGAGAGAGCACATACTAGCAGCTTGACAACACATCTAAAAGCTCTAGAAAAAAAGGAAGCAAATTCACCCAAGAGGAGTAGACGGCAGGAAATAATCAAACTCAGGGGTGAAATTAACCAAGTGGAAACAAGAAGAACTATTCAAAGAATTAACCAAACGAGGAGTTGGTTCTTTGAGAAAATCAACAAGATAGATAAGCCCTTAGCTAGACTCACTAGAGGGCAAAGGGACAAAATCCTAATTAACAAAATCAGAAATGAAAAGGGAGACATAACAACAGATCCTGAAGAAATCCAAAACACCATCAGATCCTTCTACAAAAGCTTATACTCAACAAAACTGGAAAACCTGGACGAAATGGACAAATTTCTGGACAGATACCAGGTACCAAAGTTGAATCAGGATCAAGTTGACCTTCTAAACAGTCCCATATCCCCTAAAGAAATAGAAGCAGTTATTAATAGTCTCCCAGCCAAAAAAAGCCCAGGACCAGATGGGTTTAGTGCAGAGTTCTATCAGACCTTCAAAGAAGATCTAATTCCAGTTCTGCACAAACTATTTCACAAGATAGAAGTAGAAGGTACTCTACCCAACTCATTTTATGAAGCCACTATTACTCTGATACCTAAACCACAGAAAGATCCAACAAAGATAGAGAACTTCAGACCAATTTCTCTTATGAATATCGATGCAAAAATCCTTAATAAAATTCTCGCTAACCGAATCCAAGAACACATTAAAGAAATCATCCATCCTGACCAAGTAGGTTTTATTCCAGGGATGCAGGGATGGTTTAATATATGAAAATCCATCAATGTAATCCATTATATAAACAAACTCAAAGACAAAAACCACATGATCATCTCGTTAGATGCAGAAAAAGCATTTGACAAGATCCAACACCCATTCATGATAAAAGTTTTGGAAAGATCAGGAATTCAAGGCCCATACCTAAACATAATAAAAGCAATCTACAGCAAACCAGTAGCCAACATCAAAGTAAATGGAGAGAAGCTGGAAGCAATCCCACTAAAATCAGGGACTAGACAAGGTTGCCCACTTTCTCCCTACCTTTTCAACATAGTACTTGAAGTATTAGCCAGAGCAATTCGACAACAAAAGGAGATCAAGGGGATACAAATTGGAAAAGAGGAAGTCAAAATATCACTTTTTGCAGATGATATGATAGTATATATAAGTGACCCTAAAAATTCCACCAGAGAACTCCTAAACCTGATAAACAGCTTTGGTGAAGTAGCTGGA
This sequence comes from Mus musculus, assembly GCF_000001635.26. NCBI lineage: Eukaryota > Metazoa > Chordata > Mammalia > Rodentia > Muridae > Mus > Mus musculus. The sequence goes on along the minus strand of NC_000075.6, from coordinate 109,311,374 downwards.
TATAAAATTAACTCAAACAAGTCAATGGCCTTTCTCTACACAAAGAATAAACAGGCAGAGAAAGAAATTAGGGAAACAACACCCTTCTCAATAGTCACAAATAATATAAAATATCTCGGCGTGACTCTAACTAAGGAAGTAAAAGATCTGTATGATAAAAACTTCAAGTCTCTGAAGAAAGAAATTAAAGAAGATCTCAGAAGATGGAAAGATCTCCCATGCTCATGGATTGGCAGGATCAACATTGTAAAAATGGCTATCTTGCCAAAAGCAATCTACAGATTCAATGCAATCCCCATCAAAATTCCAACTCAATTCTTCAACGAATTAGAAGGAGCAATTTGCAAATTCATCTGGAATAACAAAAAACCTAGGATAGCAAAAACTCTTCTCAAGGATAAAAGAACCTCTGGTGGAATCACCATGCCTGACCTAAAGCTTTACTACAGGGCAATTGTGATAAAAACTGCATGGTAGACAGCAGCAGCGGTCGCCATCTTGGTCCAGGACCCGCCGAACTTAGGAAATTAGTCTGAACAGGTGAGAGGGTGCGCCAGAGAACCTGACAGCCTCTGGAACAGGCAGAAGCACAGAGGGGCTGAGGCAGCACCCTGTGTGGGCCGGGGACAGCCGGCCACCTTCCGGACCGGAGGACAGGTGCCCGCCCGGCTGGGGAGGCGACCTAAGCCACAGCAGCAGCGGTCGCCATCTTGGTCCGGGACCCGCCGAACTTAGGAAATTAGTCTGAACAGGTGAGAGGGTGCGCCAGAGAACCTGACAGCTTCTGGAACAGGCGGAAGCACAGAGGCGCTGAGGCAGCACCCTTTGTGGGCCGGGGACAGCCAGCCACCGTCCGGACCGGAGGACAGGTGCCCGCCCGGCTGGGGAGGCAGCCTAAGCCACAGCAGCAGCGGTCGCCATCTTGGTCCGGGACCCGCCGAACTTAGGAAATTAGTCTGAACAGGTGAGAGGGTGCGCCAGAGAACCTGACAGCTTCTGGAACAGGCAGAAGCACAGAGGCGCTGAGGCAGCACCCTGTGTGGGCCGGGGACAGCCGGCCACCTTCCGGACCGGAGGACAGGTGCCCACCCAGCTGGGGAGGCGGCCTAAGCCACAGCAGCAGCGGTCGCCATCTTGGTCCGGGACCCGCCGAACTTAGGAAATTAGTCTGAACAGGTGAGAGGGTGCGCCAGAGAACCTGACAGCCTCTGGAACAGGCAGAAGCACAGAGGGGCTGAGGCAGCACCCTGTGTGGGCCGGGGACAGCCGGCCACCTTCCGGACCGGAGGACAGGTGCCCGCCCGGCTGGGGAGGCGACCTAAGCCACAGCAGCAGCCGTCGCCATCTTGGTCCGGGACCCGCCGAACTTAGGAAATTAGTCTGAACAGGTGAGAGGGTGCGCCAGAGAACCTGACAGCTTCTGGAACAGGCAGAAGCACAGAGGCGCTGAGGCAGCACCCTTTGTGGGCCGGGGACAGCCAGCCACCGTCCGGACCGGAGGACAGGTGCCCGCCCGGCTGGGGAGGCGGCCTAAGCCACAGCAGCAGCGGTCGCCATCTTGGTCCGAGACCCGCCGAACTTAGGAAATTAGTCTGAACAGGTGAGAGGGTGCGCCAGAGAACCTGACAGCTTCTGGAACAGGCAGAAGCACAGAGGCGCTGAGGCAGCACCCTGTGTGGGCCGGGGACAGCCGGCCACCTTCCGGACCGGAGGACAGGTGCCCACCCGGCTGGGGAGGCGGCCTAAGCCACAGCAGCAGCGGTCGCCATCTTGGTCCCGGGACTCCAAGGAACTTAGGAATTTAGTCTGCTTAGGTGAGAGTCTGTACCACCTGGGAACTGCCAAAGCAACACACTGTCTGAGAAAGGTCCTGTTTTGGGCCTTCTTCTTCAGCCAGGAGGAGGTCCAAATACAAGATATCTGCGCACCTTCCCTGTAAGAGAGCTTGCCAGCAGAGAGTGCTCTGAGCACTGAAACTCAGAGGAGAGAATCTGTCTCCCAGGTCTGCTGATAGACGGTAACAGAATCACCAGAAGAACAATCTCTAAACAGAGTCAACTATAACTACTAACTCCAGAGATTACCAGATGGCGAAAGGTAAACGGAGGAATCTTACTAACAGGAACCAAGACCACTCACCATCACCAGAACCCAGCACACCCACTTCGCCCAGTCCAGGGAACCCCAACACACCTGAGAACCTAGACCTAGATTTAAAAGCATATCTCATGATGATGGTAGAGGACATCAAGAAGGACTTTAATAAATCACTTAAAGAAATACAGGAGAACACTGCTAAAGAGTTACAAGTCCTTAAAGAAAAACAGGAAAACACAATCAAACAGGTAGAAGTCCTTACAGAAAAAGAGGAAAAAACATACAAACAGGTGATGGAAATGAACAAAACCATACTAGACCTAAAAAGGGAAGTAGACACAATAAAGAAAACTCAAAGCGAGGCAACACTAGAGATAGAAACCCTAGGAAAGAAATCTGGAACCATAGATTTGAGCATCAGCAACAGAATACAAGAGATGGAAGAGAGAATCTCAGGTGCAGAAGATTCCATAGAGAACATCGGCACAACAATCAAAGAAAATGGAAAATGCAAAAAGATCCTAACTCAAAATATCCAGGAAATCCAGGACACAATAAGAAGACCAAACGTACGGATAATAGGAGTGGATGAGAATGAAGATTTTCAACTCAAAGGTCCAGCAAACATCTTCAACAAAATTATTGAAGAAAACTTCCCAAATCTAAAGAATGAGATGCATATGAACATACAAGAAGCCTACAGAACTCCAAATAGACTGGACCAGAAAAGAAATTCCTCCCGACACATAATAATCAGAACATCAAATGCACTAAATAAAGATAGAATACTAAAAGCAGTAAGGGAAAAAGGTCAAGTAACATATAAAGGCAAGCCTATCAGAATTACACCAGATTTTTCACCAGAGACTATGAAAGCCAGAAGAGCCTGGACAGATGTTATACAGACACTAAGAGAACACAAACTGCAGCCCAGGCTACTATACCCAGCCAAACTCTCAATTATCATAGAGGGAGAAACCAAAGTATTCCACGACAAAACCAAATTCACGCATTATCTCTCCACGAATCCAGCCCTTCAAAGGATAATAACAGAAAAAAACCAATACAAGAACGGGAACAACGCCCTAGAAAAAACAAGAAGGTAATCCCTCAACAAACCTAAAAGAAGACAGCCACAAGAACAGAATGCCACCTTTAACAACTAAAATAACAGGAAGCAACAATTACTTTTCCTTAATATCTCTTAACATCAATGGTCTCAACTCGCCAATAAAAAGACATAGACTAACAAACTGGCTACACAAACAAGACCCAACATTTTGCTGCTTACAGGAAACTCATCTCAGAGAAAAAGATAGACACTACCTCAGAATGAAAGGCTGGAAAACAATTTTCCAAGCAAATGGTATGAAGAAACAAGCAGGAGTAGCCATCCTAATATCTGATAAGATTGACTTCCAACCCAAAGTCATCAAAAAAGACAAGGAGGGACACTTCATTCTCATCAAAGGTAAAATCCTCCAAGAGGAACTCTCAATTCTGAATATCTATGCTCCAAATACAAGAGCAGCCACATTCACTAAAGAAACTTTAGTAAAGCTCAAAGCACACATTGCGCCTCACACAATAATAGTGGGAGACTTCAACACACCACTTTCACCAATGGACAGATCATGGAAACAGAAACTAAACAGGGACACACTGAAACTAACAGAAGTGATGAAACAAATGGATCTGACAGATATCTACAGAACATTTTATCCTAAAACAAAAGGATATACCTTCTTCTCAGCACCTCATGGTACCTTCTCCAAAATTGACCACATAATAGGTCACAAATCAGGCCTCAACAGATTCAAAAATATTGAAATTGTCCCATGTATCCTATCAGATCACCATGCACTAAGGCTGATCTTCAATAACAAAATAAATAACAGAAAGCCAACATTCACATGGAAACTGAACAACACTCTTCTCAATGATACCTTGGTCAAGGAAGGAATAAAGAAAGAAATTAAAGACTTTTTAGAGTTTAATGAAAATGAAGCCACAACGTACCCAAACCTTTGGGACACAATGAAAGCATTTCTAAGAGGGAAACTCATAGCTATGAGTGCCTTCAAGAAAAAACGGGAGAGAGCACATACTAGCAGCTTGACAACACATCTAAAAGCTCTAGAAAAAAAGGAAGCAAATTCACCCAAGAGGAGTAGACGGCAGGAAATAATCAAACTCAGGGGTGAAATCAACCAAGTGGAAACAAGAAGAACTATTCAAAGAATTAACCAAACGAGGAGTTGGTTCTTTGAGAAAATCAACAAGATAGATAAACCCTTAGCTAGACTCACTAAAGGGCACAGGGACAAAATCCTAATTAACAAAATCAGAAATGAAAAGGGAGACATAACAACAGATCCTGAAGAAATCCAAAACACAATCAGATCCTTCTACAAAAGGCTATACTCAACAAAACTGGAAAACCTGGACGAAATGGACAAATTTCTGGACAGATACCAGGTACCAAAGTTGAATCAGGATCAAGTTGACCTTCTAAACAGTCCCATATCCCCTAAAGAAATAGAAGCAGTTATTAATAGTCTCCCAGCCAAAAAAAGCCCAGGACCAGACGGGTTTAGTGCAGAGTTCTATCAGACCTTCAAAGAAGATCTAACTCCAGTTCTGCACAAACTTTTTCACAAGATAGAAGTAGAAGGTATTCTACCCAACTCATTTTATGAAGCCACTATTACTCTGATACCTAAACCACAGAAAGATCCAACAAAGATAGAGAACTTCAGACCAATTTCTCTTATGAACATCGATGCAAAAATTCTTAATAAAATTCTCGCTAACCGAATCCAAGAACACATTAAAGCAATCATCCATCCTGACCAAGTAGGTTTTATTCCAGGGATGCAGGGATGGTTTAATATACGAAAATCCATCAATGTAATCCATTATATAAACAAACTCAAAGACAAAAACCACATGATCATCTCGTTAGATGCAGAAAAAGCATTTGACAAGATCCAACACCCATTCATGATAAAAGTTCTGGAAAGATCAGGAATTCAAGGCCAATACCTAAACATGATAAAAGCAATCTACAGCAAACCAGTAGCCAACATCAAAGTAAATGGAGAGAAGCTGGAAGCAATCCCACTAAAATCAGGGACTAGACAAGGCTGCCCACTTTCTCCCTACCTTTTCAACATAGTACTTGAAGTATTAGCCAGAGCAATTCGACAACAAAAGGAGATCAAGGGGATACAAATTGGAAAAGAGGAAGTCAAAATATCACTTTTTGCAGATGATATGATAGTATATATAAGTGACCCTAAAAATTCCAACAGAGAACTCCTAAACCTGATAAACAGCTTCGGTGAAGTAGCTGGATATAAAATTAACTCAAACAAGTCAATGGCCTTTCTCTACACAAAGAATAAACAGGCTGAGAAAGAAATTAGGGAAACAACACCCTTCTCAATAGCCACAAATAATATAAAATATCTCGGCGTGACTCTAACGAAGGAAGTGAAAGATCTGTATGATAAAAACTTCAAGTCCCTGAAGAAAGAAATTAAAGAAGATCTCAGAAGATGGAAAGATCTCCCATGCTCATGGATTGGCAGGACCAACATTGTAAAAATGGCTATCTTGCCAAAAGCAATCTACAGATTCAATGCAATCCCCATTAAAATTCCAACTCAATTCTTCAACGAATTAGAAGGAGCAATTTGCAAATTCATCTGGAATAACAAAAAACCGAGGATAGCAAAAACTCTTCTCAAGGATAAAAGAACCTCTGGTGGAATCACCATGCCTGACCTAAAGCTTTACTACAGAGCAATTGTGATAAAAACTGCATGGTACTGGTATAGAGACAGACAAGTGGACCAATGGAATAGAATTGAAGACCCAGAAATGAACCCACACACCTATGGTCACTTGATCTTCGACAAGGGAGCCAAAACCATCCAGTGGAAGAAAGACAGCATTTTCAACAATTGGTGCTGGCACAACTGGTTGTTATCATGTAGAAGAATGCGAATCGATCCATACTTATCTCCTTGTACTAAGGTCAAATCTAAGTGGATCAAGGAACTTCACATAAAACCAGAGACACTGAAACTTATAGAGGAGAAAGTGGGGAAAAGCCTTGAAGATATGGGCACAGGGGAAAAATTCCTGAACAGAACAGCAATGGCTTGTGCTGTAAGATCGAGAATTGACAAATGGGACCTAATGAAACTCCAAAGTTTCTGCAAGGCAAAAGACACTGTCTATAAGACAAAAAGACCACCAACAGACTGGGAAAGGATCTTTACCTATCCTAAATCAGATAGGGGACTAATATCCAACATATATAAAGAACTCAAGAAGGTGGACCTCAGAAAATCAAATAACCCCCTTAAAAAATGGGGCTCAGAACTGAACAAAGAATTCTCACCTGAGGAATACCGAATGGCAGAGAAGCACCTGAAAAAATGTTCAACATCCTTAATCATCAGGGAAATGCAAATCAAAACAACCCTGAGATTCCACCTCACACCAGTGAGAATGGCTAAGATCAAAAATTCAGGTGACAGCAGATGCTGGCGAGGATGTGGAGAAAGAGGAACACTCCTCCATTGTTGGTGGGATTGCAGGCTTGTACAACCACTCTGGAAATCAGTCTGGCGGTTCCTCAGAAAATTGGACATAGTACTACCGGAGGATCCAGCAATACCTCTCCTGGGCATATATTCAGAAGAAGCCCCAACTGGTAAGAAGGACACATGCTCCACTATGTTCATAGCAGCCTTATTTATAATAGCCAGAAACTGGAAAGAACCCAGATGCCCCTCAACAGAGGAATGGATACAGAAAATGTGGTACATCTACACAATGGAGTACTACTCAGCTATTAAAAAGAATGAATTTATGAAATTCCTAGCCAAATGGATGGACCTGGAGAGCATCATCCTGAGTGAGGTAACACAATCACAAAGGATCTCACACAATATGTACTCACTGATAAGTGGATACTAGCCCAAAACCTAGGATACCCACGATATAAGATACAATTTCCTAAACACATGAAACTCAAGAAAAATGAAGACTGAAGTGTGGACACTATGCCCCTCCTTAGAAGTGGGAACAAAACACCCATGGAAGGAGTTACAGAAACAAAGTATGGAGCTGAGATGAAAGGATGGACCATGTAGAGACTGCCATATCCAGGGATCCACCCCATAATCAGCTTCCAAATGCTGACACCATTGCATACACTAGCAAGATTTTACTGAAAGGACCCAGATGTAGCTGTCTCTTGTGAGACTATGCCGGGGCCTAGCAAACACAGAAGTGGATGCTCACAGTCAGCTAATGGATGGATCACAGGGCTCCCAATGGAGGAGCTAGAGAAAGTACCCAAGGAGCTAAAGGGAACTTCAACCCTATAGGTGGAACAACATTATGAACTAACCAGTACCCCTGAGCTCTTGACTCTAGCTGCATATGTATCAAAAGATGGCCTAGTCGGCCATCACTGGAAAGAGAGGCCCATTGGACACGCAGACTTTGTGTGCCCCGGTACAGTGGAACGCCAGGGCCAAAGGGGGGGAGTGGGTGGGTAGGGGAGTGGGGGTGGGTGGGTAAGGGGGACTTTTGGTATAGCATTGGAAATGTAAATGAGCTAAATACCTAATAAAAAAAAAATGAAAAAAAAAAAAAAAAAAAAAGAAAATGCCCAGATGTTAGGGAACAAAATGCCTGCCAAAAAAAAAAAAAAAAAAAAAAACTGCATGGTACTGGTATAGAGACAGACAAGTAGACCAATGGAATAGAATTGAAGACCCAGAAATGAACCCACACACCTATGGTCACTTGATCTTCGACAAGGGAGCTAAAACCATCCAATGGAAGAAAGACAGCATTTTCAACAATTGGTGCTGCCACAACTGGTTGTTATCATGTAGAAGAATGCGAATCGATCCATACTTATCTCCTTGTACTAAGGTCAAATCTAAGTGGATCAAGGAACTTCACATAAAACCAGAGACACTGAAACTTATAGAGGAGAAAGTGGGGAAAAGCCTTGAAGATATGGGTACAGGGGAAAAATTCCTGAACAGAACAGCAATGGCTTGCTCTGTAAGATCGAGAATTGACAAATGGGACCTAATGAAACTCCAAAGTTTCTGCAAGGCAAAAGACACCGTCAATAAGACAAAAAGACCACCAACAGATTGGGAAAGGATCTTTACCTATCCTAAATCAGATAAGGGACTAATATCCAACATATATAAAGAACTCAAGAAGGTGGACTTCAGAAAATCAAATAACCCCATTAAAAAATGGGGCTCAGAACTGAACAAAGAATTCTCACCTGAGGAATACCGAATGGCAGAGAAGCACCTGAAAAAGTGCTCAACATCCTTAATCATCAGGGAAATGCAAATCAAAACAACCCTGAGATTCCACCTCACACCAGTCAGAATGTCTAAGATCAAAAATTCAGGTGACAGCAGATGCTGGTGTGGATGTGGAGAAAGAGGAACACTCCTCCATTGTTGGTGGGATTGCAGGCTTGTACAACCACTCTGGAAATCAGTCTGGCGGTTCCTCAGAAAACTGGATATAGTACTACCGGAGGATCCAGCAATACCTCTCCTGGGCATATATCCAGAAGATGCCCCAACTGGTAAGAAGGACACATGCTCCACTATGTTCATAGCAGCCTTATTTATAATAGCCAGAAGCTGGAAGGAACCCAGATGCCCCTCAACAGAGGAATGGCTACAGAAAATGTGGTACATCTACACAATGGAGTACTACTCAGCTATTAAAAAGAATGAATTTATGAAATTCCTAGCCAAATGGATGGACCTGGAGGGCATCATCCTGAGTGAGGTAACACATTCACAAAGGAACTCACACAATATGTACTCACTGATAAGTGGATATTAGCCCAAAACCTAAGATACCCAAGATATAAGATACAATTTCCTAAACACATGAAACTCAAGAAAAATGAAGACTGAAGTGTGGACACTACGCCCCTCCTTAGAAGTGGGAACAAAACACCCATGGAAGGAGTTACAGAGACAAATTTGGAGCTGAGATGAAAGGATGGACCATGTAGAGACTGCCATATCCAGGGATCCACCCCATAATCAGCATCCAAACGCTGACACCATTGCATACACTAGCAAGATTTTATCGAAAGGACCCAGATATAGCTGTCTCTTGTGAGACTATGCCGGGGTCTAGCAAACACAGAAGTGGATGCCCACATTCAGCTATTGGATGGATCACAGGGCTCCCAATGGAGGAGCTAGAGAAAGTACCCAAGGAGCTAAAGGGAACTGCAACCCTATAGGTGGAACAACATTATGAACTAACCAGTACCCCGGAGCTCTTGACTCTAGCTGCATATGCATCAAAAGATGGCCTAGTTGGCCATCCCTGGAAAGAGAGGCCCATTGGACACGCAAACTTTATATGCCCCAGTACAGGGGAACGCCAGGGCCATAAAAGGGGAGTGGGTGGGTAGGGGAGAGGGGGTGGGTGGCTATGGGGGACTTTTGGTATAGCATTGCAAATGTAAATGAGCGAAATACCTAATTAAAAAAAAATGTACATTCACAAAAAAAATAAAATAAAATAAAACATAAAAAAAAAAAAAGAGGAGTGAGAGAGGTGAGAGGTGAGAGAACAAAGGAATGAGAGAGCAAGGAGGGCTGAATAGCCCCTTTTAAAGTGAGCTGCTAGCTTTTCTGTTGCTAGGTAACTGGGGAGGAGTATAGCCTGAAGGTCAGAACCTTGGGACATTGCCTATGTGGCTGCTAGCCATGATTCTCTCTTGGGGGCTGTGGGGGGGGGCGGGCAGTAACTTAGGCAGGAGCCAGAGTTCCAGGAGCCTGAGAGAACTCCTTCTGTCCCATGTAGGTAAAATATGACCACCGGGTCCCAGGGTTCAGCATCTCAGCTCGACTGGAGACCAACCTGTGTGTGCCCAATGCCCCACAGCAATTAATCAAATTTTCCCCATCCCAGTGTGGGTAGTATTACACAAATGACTAACATTAATGAGTATCAGGAAGTTGTACCTGAGGGATAAAAGGAGAGATGAAGAGACCTCCCATTTCCTCATTTTCCCAGAATATCCTTGGGCTTCAAAGTATTACTCATAGAGCAAACTCTTGATCAAAAATAACTAATCAAGGCCATTCCCTTTATGAGGACTCTTCATCTAAATACCATTCCTTTGATGACATTGTGAGCAGTATAGGGAAGCACTGGGGAGATGGCTCAGTGGCTAACAGCATTTGCAGATCTACAGAGGACCCACATTAATTCCTAGTACCCACAATCATCTGTTACTCTAGTTGTAAGAGATCCAACACCCTCTTCTAGTCCCTCTGGTACAAGGTTTGCACATGGTGCACATACATACATGTAGACAGAACACACATATGTTTCATTTTGAAAAACTTCAAACCACACATACATACAATTTTTACTTTCAATTATTTTTTATGAAATTAATTTTTAAAAATATCAAGTCATTCAAAGTTATCAATCTGAGTACACCCACGTGTGAACGTGCACATGGAGGCCCGAGATCTGTGTTTGTGTTCCCCTCTTTTGCTCTACTTTTTAAAAATCAATTGTTATACTTATTTGGGGAAAGGTGGGCTTACAGTACACATGCAGAAGTTGGGAGACAACTTGATAACTAAGTTCTCTCCTCACACCAGTGTATTGCATGTATCAAACTCATATATGAGGTTGGCTGGGAGAGCTTTTACTGACAAGCATTTGTTAGCCCTCCATCTTCTTTGAAACAGATTATCTCACTAAACCTAGAGTTGACCCTTTCAACTAGACTGACTTCCAGCATTGGAGTTACAGCCATAACATGCTGTACCTGACTATTCCAACACTACTGGGGATTAGAACTTAGACACTCAAACTTCAAGCAGCCAAAATTTTACTCAGGATAAACCATCCCCCAAGACCCAGACTTGATTAATATATTCTACCCAGTAAAAAAATTCAAAGGAAAAGCCATCTTTAATCACCACCCATTGACTTGTGTTAAAAAACACTTTGGGACAAATCTGGATCTGCTCCCAACACACTGAAGACTGAACTGTAGTCCTCTTTCCCTAGGCAAGGATTTCCTTCTGTTATTTCAGTTACCCATGGCAAACCATCTGAAAAAATTAAATAGATAATTCTGGATATAGGCTGAGGATAGATAGATAGATAGATAGATAGATAGATAGATAGATAGATAGATAGATATGGCTTGCCTAGGACTCCCAAAATGCTGTGTTTGATCCATGAATACACAATATAAGTTTTACAACTTTTACACTGTCACAATATAAGTTTTACAATTTTGATTTGGAACCTCCAGTTTCAAAGGATCCAATCAAATGCCATGTTCTGGCCTCTATGGGAACAGCATGCAGGCATTGCAAAGACATACATGCAGGCAAAACACTCATATATAGAAGAAAAATACGTCTTTAACCTGGGGGGCATAGTGGTGACACTTTTCATTTCAGCATTCAGGAGGTAGTGGCAGGGGGATCTGAGTTCAAGGCCATTCTGGTCCACATAGCATGTTTCTAGATCAGCCAGAGTTATGTAGCCGGTTTGTCTCAAAAACAGAATGGGAAATAGAGGTAGGAGCATGGCAGGTCTGCACAGTGAGTTCCAGGACAAAACCCTATCCAAAAATGCCAAGATGAACAAATAAAACATACTACACAGGTTACTTTTCTCATTGCAGTGACAGTTAAGTATCTGATAAAAGAAACTTAAGGGACAGTTTGTTTGGGCTCACTGGTGTAAGAGGAGACAGTCCATCTCAATGGAGTCCCCAAGGTATGTCTCCTGGGGATCCCAAACTCAGCTTGGCTGACCTTGAACATTAGCCTCCACCCACATCACTCTGAGCAGTGTGAAGAAATCTTCCCTCTTCCCCTGATGGGAATCCTGGGCATGGATCACAGCTGTGTCCAACATATGCCCACTCTATATACTACCCATTCACCAGTGTCTTAGTGGCTGCCTGCCTTCTGGGACAAACTGTCACAGAGTATCAGTCAGTGTGAATGAACACAGCTGGGTCATGTCCTGGTGAATGCAAAGCCAAAACAAAAGGGCATGGAAGGGAAGTGCCCTCATCAAAGAAAGGGACTGGGAGGATTTACTCTGGGATCCTGTACACATTCATATTGGAAGGTGCTTAAGGGTCAGGCACTTCTTGAGCATGCTCAATTTAAAGTCCTACTTCAGGAGTCATGGACTATACACTTGGGTCTGTAATTCTGGGTGAGATCCAGGAACACACACATTCAAAGGGCATAAAGTGAGACAAAAAATATTTCTGCTTACCTTTTTTGTAGTTTTTGCTGAAGCACAAATGGAAATTTGAAGGCACCTAAAGTTACCTACCTGCCTTGTCTTGTTGCTAAAATCAGGGTTACTAGTGGACAGCTCCCATTGCATGACTAACAAGCCCAAAACCTTATTTCACTTAAATTGTCTACGTGCATTTTGTTTTGTTGGCTTGATTGACTTTGAGGATGGTTTGGTAGGAGTGTTCACATAAGATAGATCTCATTATGTAGCCAATTCATTGATGAGCACAAGAGATCTCCTACTTTGGTTCCCTGAATGCTGAGGTTAAAGGCAAGAGTTGCCATGACCAGATTGTCTTTTTTTTTAAGATTTATTTATTTATTATATGTGTGTTTGTACAGTGTAGCTGTACAGAGTACAGATAGATGTGAGCCTTTATGTAGTTGTTGGAAATTGATTATTTTTTAGGACCTCTGCTCACTCATGTCAGCCATGCTCACTCAAGTCAATTCAGCTTGTCCCTGCTTGCTGTGGCCCAAAGCCTTATACCAAAGTACACTGTAGGTTACTTCAGACACACCAGAAGAGGGCATCAGATCTCATTTAAGATAGTTTTGAGCCTCCATGTGTTTGCTGGGATTTGAACTCAAAACTTTCAGAAGAACAGTCAGTGTTCTTGACTGCTGACCATCTCGCAAGCCTCCAAGATTATCTTTTGTTAAACAACAACAAAAATGTTTTTTAAATATTTTAGTTATGTATACTAAGGGGCAGTAAATGCTGGGGGACACAGGTGCTGTGGGTGGCATATGCTGTGCAATAGCAGATGGCAAATGGATGGAGTAGCATATGTTATGGGTTACAGGTAGGGGGTGGTATATGCTGGGGGGGTGACATATATGGGTGGTTTGACATATGGAGGGGTTGGCTTATGAATGTGACTAGAGGGGCCCTGGAGAGCAGAGGCTGATACATATCAGACACAGAACCTCCTGGAGCTTTAGTTACAGGTGGATGTAAGCCTTACAGGCAGAGGAACTCAAACCCCATAGAACAATAGTGCATGCTCTTAATCCATGATTCTTCTGCCCAGTCCCATTAAATAATTATTTTAAATTAACTTTTGCCTTGGCATACCCTTGGAAGCCAGAGGACAGCTTTGGAGGGCCGGTTTCCACCTTCTACCTCCTAGGTCCTGGTGACCAAAGTCAAGTCATGAGGGTCAGTTGCAAGTGCCTTTACCTGTGAACAGCTGACATGTCACCTGTTCCTCCGTATTGATGACAAATTCTGCAGTGATAGTTAATTTAAATTTCCTGATGTGGATGGTTCTGTCTTTAACCCCAGCACTCAGGAAGCAGAGACAGCTGGATCTCTGTGAGTTTGGGAAAAGTGTCTGCAGAGAAAGTTAAAGGACAGCCAGGACTACACAGAGAAAATGTCTTGAAAAAAGAAAGCAAGGACTGGAGAGATGACTCAGCAGTTAAAATCATAGACTGCTCTTCCATAGGTCCTGAGTTCAATTCCCAGGAACCACATGGTGGCTTACAACCATGTGTAATGGGATCCGGTGCCCTCTTCTGGTGAGTCTGAAGAGACCAATGGTGTACTCACATATAAGATAAATACATCTTTAAATAAAAATAAATTAAAAACACAAAACAAAACAAAATTTCATGATTTTTCTAACTGATGAATTCCTGTCAATTAGGATATGGACAAACACTTTGACTAGAAATGCAGATGCATCTCGTGTTCTTGTAAACATACTATAACATTATCAAAATGGGGGATTCAACTTGATCTGACTACAGCTGTAGCAACCATGATTATGTCTGAATAATCCTGTCAGGTCCCCTCCCTCTGTTTCCCTTTGCACTATCATGAATCTAACCCATCAGAATGATAAGCAAAGTTCTGTCACTCACACCTGGCAACAGAAGTGCAGGGATGCTCCCAACATCTTTGCTATTAGCCTGAGATGAGCAGGCATTTGCTTAATTCACATACATTTTAGGATCCACTGATCTTGCTGCAGCCTAGTAATATGCATCAGGTGGTAAGAAATTCCCCAATAAATGGCAGTCTGAAATCCTGGGTTTGACTGCCTCATCCTGGGTCTGCTGAAGAATGCTGTGATAATGAGCAGCACATGCTCTGCTCTTCATAAAGACATGATGTGGTAGGCTTTTTCCACAGGAAGACTGTGCACCAGTAATTCAGTACTGATGGCAATAGCAGAGGGAGCAGAAATGAGTCCTGTTTAAGTCTATTAGCCTTGGAACAGAGCAGTCAATCAAAGAAATAAGGATATTAGAAATTACATCCAACTAGAACAGCATACCAACTATCTTACCTGGGGCAATCCTTGGCCATTTTGAACCCTGAGAAAGACATTGTAAGGGCAGGTGTCTCTTGGTGGCTGACACTTAGCAAATATTTCTCCCCACAGTAAATGATAAGCCTTGGGTAACTATGGTCTAAGACCTCTGCTCTCCTTGGGATGTCTGTGCTAGAATGGCCGTGTGAGTTTGCTTGGGACAGCCTATAGCTCTGTTGGCTGGGCCTAGAGTCAATAGCAGAGTTGTACAAGTAAATAAAAGCCAACCATTTCATTTAGCTGACTTGACACTGTTATAAAAACTCCCAGTGCACAAGACACTTAACATGAAGTCAGACACTGTATGTGTTTTTGAGCCCGAGGACCCATGTGGTAGAAAAGAACTGATTCCCTCAAGTTTTCCTTTGACCACAGGTGAACTGTGACACACTGTGACACATTCAGCCTAGCACCTGAATGTAGACAGACCAACCAGGCAAGGGCCAAGGTGGGGCATGACAATGAATTGTATTAATTGATGAGCAAGCTGGTCACAAAATGACCAGTGATATGCCAATTTTTCTAGGAAGCCAATTATTTTCCAGGAATAGGTGACTGGAGGCATAAAGTCAGTGGCCAGGTATGCAGATGTTATCCTGATCACTGGTCACGTGTTTTTCAGTTGTGCAGAGCTCAAGAAAAAAACAGTGATTATTCTTGTCACAATGGTTATTTTGGGGGTTACTCTTACTGATGAGGTGGGTATAGTTCCTGGCATATCACAAAATTGGCAGGCAAGCTCGGGTGCTTCCAAGAGGCCTATTATTGATCAGCAAACAGTAATTTTAAAAAAAATGGTGGGATGTACACCTTTAGTCCCAGCAGAGGCAGACAGATCTCTGAGTTTGAGGCCAGCCTGGTGTACAGAGTGAGTTCCAGGACAGCCAGGTCTACAGAGAGAAACCCTGCCTCAAAAAATCAATCAAGTGCTCGCTTCGGCAGCACATATACTAAAATTGGAACGATACAGAGAAGATTAGCATGGCCCCTGTGCAAGGATGACACGCAAATTCGTGAAGCGTTCCATATTTTTCAGGAATTCAAGGCCCATACCTAAACATGATAAAAGCAATCTACAGCAAACCAGTAGCCAACATCAAAGTAAATGGAGAGAAGCTGGGAGCAATCCCACTAATCAGGGACTAGACAAGGCTGCCCACTTTCTCCCTACCTTTTCAACATAGTACTTGAAGTATTAGCCAGAGCAATTCGACAACAAAAGGAGATCAAGGGGATACAAATTGGAAAAGAGAAAGTCAAAATATCACTTTTTGCAGATGATATGATAGTATATATAAGTGACCCTAAAAATTCCACCAGAGAACTCCTAAACCTGATAAACAGCTTCGGTGAAGTAGCTGGATATAAAATTAACTCAAACAAGTCAATGGCCTTTCTCTATACAAAGAATAAACAGGCTGAGAAAGAAATTAGGGAAACAACACCCTTCTCAATAGTCACAAATAATATAAAATATCTCGGCGTGACTCTAACTAAGGAAGTGAAAGATCTGTATGATAAAAACTTCAAGTCTCTGAAGAAAGAAATTAAAGAAGATCTCAGAAGATGGAAAGATCTCCCATGCTCATGGATTGGCAGGATCAACATTCTAAAAATGGCTATCTTGCCAAAAGCAATCTACAGATTCAATGCAATCCCCATCAAAATTCCAACTCAATTCTTCAACGAATTAGAAAGAGCAATCTGCAATTTCATCTGGAATAACAAAAAACCTAGGATAGCAAAAACTCTTCTCAAGGATAAAAGAACCTCTGGTGGAATCACCATGCCTGACCTAAAGCTTTACTACAGAGCAATTGTGATAAAAACTGCATGGTACTGGTATAGAGACAGACAAGTAGACCAATGGAATAGAATTGAAGACCCAGAAATGAACCCACACACCTATGGTCACTTGATCTTCGACACTGGAGCTAAAACCATCCAGTGGAAGAAAGACAGCATTTTCAACAAATGGTGCTGGCACAGCTGGTGGTTATCATGTAGAAGAATGCGAATCAATCCATACTTATCTCCTTGTACTAAGGTCAAATCTAAGTGGATCAAGGAACTTCACATAAAACCAGAGACACTGAAACTTATAGAGGAGAAAGTGGGGAAAAGCCTTGAAGATATGGGCACAGGGGAAAAATTCCTGAACAGAACAGCAATGGCTTGTGCTGTAAGATCGAGAATTGACAAATGGGACCTAATGAAACTCCAAAGTTTCTGCAAGGCAAAAGACACCGGCAATAAGACAAAAAGACCACCAACAGATTGGGAAAGGATCTTTACCTATCCTAAATCAGATATGGGACTAATATCCAACATATATAAAGAACTCAAGAAGGTGGACTTCAGAAAATCAAATAACCCCATTAAAAAATGGGGCTCAGAACTGAACAAAGAATTCTCACCTGAGGAATACCAAATGGCAGAGAAGCACCTGAAAAAATGTTCAACATCCTTAATCATCAGGGAAATGCAAATCAAAACAACCCTGAGATTCCACCTCACACCAGTCAGAATGTCTAAGATCAAAAATTCAGGTGACAGCAGATGCTGGCATGGATGTGGAGAAAGAGGAACACTCCTCCATTGTTGGTGGGAGTGCAGGCTTGTACAACCACTCTGGAAATCAGTCTGGCGGTTCCTCAGAAAATTGGACATAGTACTACCGGAGGATCCAGCAATACCTCTCCTGGGCATATATCCAGAAGATGCCCCAACTGGTAAGAAGGACACATGCTCCACTATGTTCATAGCAGCCTTATTTATAATAGCCAGAAGCTGGAAAGAACCCAGATGCCCCTCAACAGAGGAATGGATACAGAAAATGTGGTACATCTACACAATGGAGTACTACTCAGCTATTAAAAAGAATGAATTTATGAAATTCCTAGCCAAATGGATGGACCTGGAGGGCATCATCCTGAGTGAGGTAACACATTCACAAAGGAACTCACACAATATGTACTCACTGATAAGTGGATATTAGCCCAAAACCTAAGATACCCAAGATATAAGATATAATTTCCTAAACACAAGAAACTCAAGAAAAATGAAGACTGAAGTGTGGACACTATGCCCCTCCTTAGAAGTGGGAACAAAACACCCATGGAAGGAGTTACAGAGACAAAGTTTGGAGCTGAGATGAAAGGATGGACCATGTAGAGACTGCCATATCCAGGGATCCACCCCATAATCAGCATCCAAACGCTGACACCATTGCATACACTAGCAAGATTTTATCGAAAGGACCCAAATGTAGCTGTCTCTTGTGAGACTATGCCGGGGCCTAGCAAACACAGAAGTGGATTCTCACAGTCAGCTAATGGATGGATCACAGGGCTCCCAATGGAGGAGCTAGAGAAAGTACCCAAGGAGCTAAAGGGATCTGCAACCCTATAGGTGGAACAACATTATGAACTAACCAGTACCCCAGAGCTCTTGACTCTAGCTGCATATGTATCAAAAGATGGCCTAGTCGGCCATCAGTGGAAAGAGAGGCCCATTGGTCTTGCAAACTTTATATGCCCCAGTACAGGAGAATGTCAGGGCCAAAAAGGGGGAGTGGGTGGGTAGGGGAGTAGGGGTGGGTGGGTATGGGGGACTTTTGGTATAGCATTGGAAATGTAAATGAGCTAAATACCTAATAAAAAATGGGAAAAAAATCAATCAATAACCAACTAAGCAATCCAAACACCCACACACACTAAACCTGACTACTATGGAACAAAAAGGTCAGGTGGATTTAAATATGAAGTCAGGCATGTGGGGTAGAGGGCAGAGATCGTAAAAAAAGAGACAGAGAGACAGAGATAAACAGAAAAAGATATATAGACAGGCAGACAGACAATTTCAGAAAGAGAGAGAAATTCAGATTGGATTTTAATGTTCTGTTTCAATTATAAAATCAGCTTACAATAGAAAGGCCCTAATAGCAGATGGGTTTCATATGTAGTTTGTTATGGGGACACTGAGTTTCACCAAGGACACAGGTCCTCTGGCTCCCAGTTTCTGCCCTTCCATCACCACCTTCCCCCTCAGGAGAAGGTCAGTGTGGAATTGACAGCTTCTGCTCTCTTCCCTTTGCCTTCTCCCCATTTTCCAAAAACCCTGTGTGGAATGGATCACCCAGCAGGCCTGGCCTCTGTGCATGGAGAGCCAGTTGGAAAGCAGGGTCCTGGGAGCCAGGACGCTTGGAGCATATTATTGCTATGGCAGGAACCATGGCCTTGCACAGAAATCCTGCTAGACACTTATGGGTTGGTGTGAGAGGGAACATAGTAGGTGCTCAGGTTGTTGCACCATTTGCCCTTCCTGGTGCTTTCAGCCCTGCTGGGTATTGCAGAGCTGAGCTCGATGCCACGTGTCCCGGCCTGCAGGACAGTGGAATCGGATCTGAGGAACCATCTGTGGAGAGAATGGAGGGGGGGGGGGGTAGAAAACAAAAACAGACAGCAAGTCAAAAACTCTGATCAAGTGACAAATTTTATTTTTATCAGGCAGGATTTATGCCCACAGAAGCAGGATATGGGGAGGGGAATGACTCAGAATTTCTTTGTTTCTGGAAGAACACACCCATTCCCAAAAGCAGGATATTGGCTAGATAAAAGGTTCAGCAGGAGAAACAGAATAAAATGTATTGCTGGGTACCTGTACACAAGATCTATAGCTATTTGTTCTTCTTAAAATATTTTTATTAGGTATTTTCCTCATTTACATTTCCAATGCTATCCCCAAAGTCCCCCATACCCTCCCGCCCAATCCCCTACTCACCCACTCCCACTTTTTGGCCCTGGCTTTCCCCTGTACTGAGCCATATAAAGTTTGCAAGACCAAGGGGCCTCTCTTCCAAGTGATGGCCTAGGACATCTTCTGCTACATATGCAGCTAGAGACAAGAGCTCCGGGGGGTACTGGTTAGTTCATATTGTTGTTCCATCTATACGGTTGCAGTTCCCTTTAGCTCCTTGGGTACTTTCTCTAGCTCATCCATTGGGGGCCCTGTGATCCATCCAATAGCTGACTGTGAGCATCCACTTCTGTGTTTGCTAGGCCCCGGCATAGTCTCACAAGAGACAGCTATATCAGGGTGATATATATATATCAGCTATATCCTTGGGTAGTACTTTCCCACAGAGGCCTCAACTTTTTCCCACAGAAATCTCAACTAAGCTCATACTTTCCCACTAAGGCCAAGACTTTCTAAGTAAGCACT
Organism: Mus musculus; assembly: GCF_000001635.26. Taxonomy (NCBI): domain Eukaryota; kingdom Metazoa; phylum Chordata; class Mammalia; order Rodentia; family Muridae; genus Mus; species Mus musculus. Next base: position 109,291,351 of record NC_000075.6, on the reverse strand, counting down.
TATGGCTTTCAAGGCAGTTAACATTCAAACAGGGTTGCTCCCAACAGCCAGGAAGACTTTCCTACCCTGAGGCTTACAGAAAATTTGAAAATCAGGCCAGGGCTGGAGAGATGATGTGGCAGTTAAGAGCACTGGCTGTAGGCCAAGCTGGCCTCAAACTCAGAGATGCACCTGACTCTGCCTCCAGAGTGCTGAAAACTCATGATGAGTGCCTGGATCCCTGCCTATTTTTTTTACTATATAAATACTTAGGTTTAAAGAAATCATCCATGCCAAGTTTACCATTTGCCTTATGCCATGACCCACAATGGGCTGGGCCCTCCCACATCAATCACTAATTAAGGAATCACCCTACAGGACTGCCTACAGCCTGATAACTTGGAGACATTTTCTCCATTGAGGTTCCCTGGTCTCAGATGACTCTAGCTTGTGTCAAGCTGACATAAAACTAGACAGGACTAGGTTTAATGTGGCTGCAGTCAGGTGGTATTCCTGACCTCAGTCATCTTCAGAGCCTTCTGTATTCTGTCCACTGCCTGGGCTGCAGGATCTGAGCTTCTCCTTTCTCCTTCCTTCTCCATTTCTCTATAAGGTGTCTTGAGCCTTTGTTTTCTCTTTATGAAAGCTCAGAGTATCCAAATGTCTTATTGGAAGTTGAAGACTATGATGGCAAGGTTCCCAACCTAACTTGTTAATTCACTGAAGCCTGTTATTAAGAGCTACAGACATCTTACCATACCCAGCAAGGTCCCAACTGTTTGCAGCAGACACTGGTTAAGAACCTGGGTGCACTCTTTCTCAGTCCCTCCTTAATGTTGTTAAGGAGGTATTATAGGGTTTCCAACCATTGTGAACATGCAAATATGTCTTTATATAGCAACTGCAGTGGCCTGTGATGGTGGTCCCTTCTAAAAGATACATCTATGTCCCAATCTCTGGGCCTTGTATTGCCTATATGTCAAAGCTGTGAATGTCATTTAATATGATAAAATATATGCCAGAGTGGGACTTTGGACATGGCTTATCAATTAAGAGCACATACCACCTCTGTAGAAGACTCCAGTCCTATGCCCAGAATCTCCTGGGACGGCTCACAACTGCCTGCAGCTCTAGCACCAGAAAGATCGGACACCTTGACCTTTGTGTGTACCTGTGCTCAAGTTCACAAACACACACACACTCATTCACATAATGAAAAAAAAATCATAGATATTACTGGGTTATCAATCTCAAATGAGTAGCATATCTTAATTTACTCAGATGTGCTCTGACAATATTTACAGGTGACCTGAAAAAAGAAAGACATCCCAGCTGGGTGACGGTGGCAGTGTTTGTCGTTAATCTCAGCACTCTGGAGGTAGAAGCCTCCAGATCTCTGAGGTGGGGGTCATTCTGGCCCACAGAGTGAGTTCTATGACAGCCAGGGCTACACAGAGAAATCGGGTCTAGAAATAAAACAAAACAAAACAAAACAAAATAAAAGTAATTTCTGCATCATGGGACACACCTTTAATCCCAGCACTCAGCAGCAGGCAGAGGCAGGTGGATTCATGTCCAGCCTTGTCTATATAGTGAGCCTAGGTCACCAGAGCTACATAGTGAGACAACAAAGCAGAAATGGATGTTTACCTGGATGAGATCATGATTGGTGGCAGGGACAGATTATGGAGGGAAGCTTCTCAAGTCCAGGGATGCCAGGGCAGCTGATGGGAACTGGCAGAGACAAGGGGTGGATTGTCTTCTAGTGCCTCTGCAGAGAACAGGGCCCTGACAATGTTAGATAAGCAACGTCTAAGCCTGGGACAGAGAATATTTTTTCCATCTACCCCATCTCATTTAAACTCATTTGAAATGGGCCTCAGCAAGCTACTGCAACAACTATCTTCAGATCACACCCTGCAGTGAATATCAGAGACTCAGATAATGTTCTTCAACTCATCCCTCTACTGGTCACCTGATGGTTCCTTTCCCAGATGGCCATTATTGAACTACTGGATTAAATAAAAAAAGAAGAAGGTTCTCTTTAGGGGTTGGAGAGACGGGTCAATGGTTAAGAGTACTGCCTGCTTTTCCAGAGGACCTGGGTTTGATTTTTCAGTACCCATGTGGGGGCTCACAACTGTCTGTAACCTCAGTACCAGGAGGTCAAATGCCCTCTCCTGGCTTCTGCAGGCAAGAAATTTCATGTTTGAGGCCAACCTAAAATCCTCAGTGAATTCTAAGCCAGCTAAGATCATAGGATGATATTCTCGCTCATTCAATCACACACACACACACACACACACACACACACACACACATCTTAAATAAGTACGCATTGTAAAAATAATCAGATCTCCAACATGAATGGATAATATCCATTGTTAAGGTGTCTGGGTTAGCAAAGCCTCATGTCTGTTATGAGGAGTTACAACAGCTCTGCATTTGAACATCTAAATCGGTCACTCAGAGAAAGAAGACAGGGCCATCCTCTGGCTCAGCAAAGAGAAAGGTCAAAGCCAGGCATTGTGGCACATATCTTTCATCCCATCACTTGGGAATCAGAAGCAGACAGATCTCTAAGTTTGAGGCCAGGATTATATATCAAAATCCAGGCTAGTCAGTTGGGGTAGATAGTAAGACCTTGTCTCAAATCAAATAAAGGAAAGAAAAAAAAAGAAGAAGAAAACTGAGCAATTTAGCACAAGGAGGCCTCTGGCTGCTTTCAAGGGCTGTACACATATATACACACACATTGTGTGTGTGTGTGCGTGCATGCATGCATGTGTCCATGGTGTATGTGTGTGTGTATGTGTAAGTATGTATACATTCATATGTCCATGGTGTATGTGTGTGTGCACTCTATCATAGTGTTGGGTTCATTGAGTTGTTGTCTTAAAGGACAAAGGATCACAGTTTCCAGGGTCCAGGACATAAGCTCTTCCTGTGGATGCACAGGAGAACGTAATTTTAGAATGAAAATACATTCTGATTTCTACTTAGTAATATAAACAGCATGAATGAAATCAGCATGACACTTTTACTTTTCTCTTATTAAAACAACAGTAATTTTCCTCTCCTTAGCCTAGACTGGCCTGCAATTCATGTGCAGTACATGTAAAAGTTCATTCACGAGTGTCTATGCCTGTGTATGTGCAGAGAGCAGCAGGAAACATCAGGTGTCCTCTTTGACAGCCACTTTCTACTAGAGAGCTAAGTACACAAGCACATGATCTCAGAGGCTGTGCAGGCACAGAGAGGTGGGTCCTGCTGATCTAACTCAGGTCTCAAAGTGGACATGAACATGGAAACCAAATTCCCTACACCAATAATTTAGAGAAACCTAACGGACTTCACATAAGCAATTGAACCTGTTGAAACTTAGTGTGTTACTCGGGATTTTCTAGAAAGTTCTGAGAAATACACCATCAATCAGGCCACCCCAAATAATGTGCTTTAAGTCTCCACAGTGCCAGGAAGGGGTTGTTGAGCTCTTCTATGCAATGAAAATCACTGTGGAGTGAGTTAAGGTGTGAGCACTCTCAGCTGAGTGCATCTGGCTGCAGTGAGGGAGGCTGGGAGTCAGGCTGAGAGTCTACACAGCTGCAGCTTGCTCCAACCAAAGGCTGATGGCCTGTGGTTGGCAATCCTGTGAAATCTTTGGCCAAGTCTTTAAAATCAGATCAAGCTGGGGAGGAGAAAGGAGAGTCAGTGTGGACTTAGGCCACTGAAGATGGAGATCCATTTACCTAGTGTGCCGATGATGGAAATCCTCTCCTATCTGGATGCCTACAGTTTGCTACAGGCTGCCCAAGTGAACAAGGTAAAAGCTCCTTGGCTGAACTCCTCCATTAGGTGCACCCTACATGAGGCCCTTTGACCTTTCCCACTCAGTCTTGCAGTCTTAGATACCCCAGCATCACACTCACACAGTCTGCCTTCATTCTTTCCTCCATCCTTCCTTTCTTCTTTCCCTCCCTAAAATTAACTTATTCAGACCTGTCTACTAAGCTCTGACACATTAGTGTCTTGGAGATTCAGCTGCTTCTCTTGACCAACAGTAGTTCCATCCTTCAGAATAGCAAACAGACATATCTAGTGCTTATGGGTTAGTGTTATCCCACTGTGAAGACCTCAAATCTGGTTAGTTGAGGTAGGATTAGTGGCACATGTCTGTAATTAAAGCACTTGTGAGGTGGAAGCAAGAAGATCAGGAGTTTGGGTCAAGCTCAACCACATGAATTGAATACCAGCCCAGTTGACTAGACAACCTGTATCAGAGCCATAACAGTGATAACAAAATTCTACTAAATGAATGAAACAGGCTACCCTGCGGAGATGTCTTGCTAATATGTGACATCCTTGATATTCCTTGTCAGACCTTTGGAGACTGGCCCTCCTTCCTCTGAGCCCTCACAAGGTGACTTGTGTTTGCTGGGGTAGGTCTCTCCAGGCTGGCTCAGCCTGGAGAGCTAGGACTGTTTGATTAACCTGTATAGGCCCAGCCCAGAACAAATTGAGAACAGGAGAGGGAGGCAGTTGTTGGTTTAAGGATTCTTTTCTCTCCCATAGAACTGGAATGAACTTGCAAGCAGTGATGTCCTGTGGAGGTAAGGAGAGGGGCAGGGTGGGATGGGAAGAGGGGACAAGATGGGGCTGAGAGGGAAGAAGAGGCCTCCTGATTCTGGATGTGGACCAGTGATGTGTGAGGATGGTTAGTGAATGCATGCATACAGTAATTGTGGTTCTAAGGTGAGGTGACTTGAGTCAGCCTGATGGGTTTGCAACTGTGAATTGCAGGAAGTTGTGTCAGAAGAGATGGCTCTACTGTTACATGTTCACCCTACCGCTCCATGGCTTAGAGACATGGAAGCAGTTCTTCTTTAACAAAACATGGCAAGAACACGCCAAGACCCGGGCAAAGCCAGAAGATTTCACTTACAAGGAATTTCCTATGGAGTTTGGTATGAGCTTGGGTACTCTAGAAGAGACACCCACTTGGTTTTTCCCAGTCTGTGCAGTCCTACATTCTCATTTAATAAGAGGAAGGGAAATGTAGTTTAACAGGATGGGGCTGTTGTAGTAATCTACCTTGGAACCAATCTGTAATCTACTGACTGGTTGCTCAATATCTTAAAACCAGTCCTATCGTTCCCTTTACCTGAAGGCTTCATACCCTTCCCAGATTCTAGAGAGAATTTATTGGGGAAATTACCAAATAGGCTTTAGTATTTAATTTTTTCAAATCCTTCCTCAAACAGTTTCCTGATGTAGAGATGACTTGAAATTTTTTACATTTATTTTTAGTGTCTCTGTATGTGAGGTGTGTACATGGCACAGTGTTTCTGTGTCACAAGACAACTTTATGGAATCCATTCTCCTGAAGGTGTGAATTTTATCTTTTCTGTTTCTTTTGAGATAAGGTCTCACTCACTACATAGCTGTGGCGAGCCTGGAACTTTATCTGTAGACTAGGCTGGCCTGAAATATAAAGATCTGCTCCTTAAATTCATGAGACTTGAATATCTCCACACCTGATACCTATCTCTCTCTCTCTCTCTCTCTCTCTCTCTCTCTCTCTCTCTCTCTCTCTCTCTTTCTCTCTCTCTCTTTCTCTCTCTCTCTTTCTCTCTGATGTACCCGCATGGTGAGCTCAAACCCTTTCATGTAACAAATACGAATGACCTTGAACTTTGGATCCTTCTGCCTCCAAATGAGTACCAGTTTATGGTTTATAGGCCTCTAGGAACTGAACCTAGAACTCTACGCAGAAGTTACAGCCCCAGGCCCCAGTACCCATTTTGTATCTATAGAAACAGACCAAAGAATGAATGTATCTGAACCAATGACCAGCCTACAGTGTGCATGGCTGCCTCTTTCTTCATCTTTTCCACAGCTGTTATTTATGCCTACTTCGTGGCAGAGGGAAGGGAAATGTACCTCCTTCAGTTAGAGTTGTCCCTCAACTGTCTTGTGTCCACATATTGTTGGGGTTTCCTTGCAGAATTTCGGGCACATCCATGGTATATCTCAAGGCATGGCTTAACAAGAAATGGACAAGGAAAGTCTGCTGTCTGTATGACTTCCATGAACAGGATTTCTACCTGGGATATTCACGAGGTGAGTCTGGCTGACAAGTAGTAAAAGTTACACTCATATAAATACTAATTTCATGTTTTTGTTGTTGAGGATGATGAGACAGGATCCCCCTGTACAGACCTGGCTGTCCCGGAAGTCCCCATACAGATCCATCTACCTTGGCTTCCCATGTGCTTGGGTCACAGTGTTGCAACACCACACCTGATTTTTCCCTCTTACTTCCTTTTTTCTTTATTTTTAGAATGAATTGTTTTATATGTATGAGTGTTTTCAGGGGATATATGTATGTGTAATCCATGTGTGTCTGCTGCCTGTAGAGGTCAAAGAGGGTGCCATGTCCCTTAAAAACTGTAAATGCAGATGATGGTAAGCTATGGACACTGGGCCTGTGGGCACTGAACTCCAGTCCTCTGCTTAGCCACCTGTGCAGGGCCTGTCAGTGTTCCAAAGTTTTGATCATAGAGTTTGTTCTCATTCAAAGTTGGATTTACTCCTTAGTATTCTTTTTTTTTTTTGAGATATAGTTTTGATTATATATTTGTGTGTTCCTGTGTTAGTTTATGGGTGGTGCCAGCTGGCAAAGGCCAGAGTCTGTCAGATGTTGTGTAGGCTTTGGGGACAAGATGGGGATGTCTTGCTAATATGGACACTAGGGTCCTCTGCAAGAGCATTAATTGTTCTGTACTGCTGAACCATCAAGGTTTGTTTGTTCTTTTTCTGGTTTGGAACAGGGTATCACTTTGTAAGAGCCTTGAAGGAAACTTGCTCTGAAGACCTGGCTGGCCTTGAATTCTGAGATCTGCTACCTTCTGCCTGCTCGGATCAAAAGAGCATACCATGCCTAGCAGGCCCCTTCAGGGTGGTGTTCCAGGCTGCTGTGAATGGGAAGGCTTCCCTGATCCTTCTTCACTTTGTTTAGTGCTGCATGGGAAGGGCACTGATTTTTTTTTCTGTGTTATTTCTGTAAGCTGCCAATTTGCTGGGAATTTATCAGTTCTCAGAGTTTTCCAGAGGAGTCATAGGGTCTCAAAGTACAGCCTCATAGTGTCTGCAAATGAAGAAACTCTGGCTTCTCTTTCCTATTGGCTTCCCTTTTGTTTGTTTCTCTTGTTTTATTGTTCTAGCTAAAACAATACCATAATAACTGTGAGTAGAAAGTGTGAATATAATTATCTTGTTACTGACTTTTCTGGAAATGCTTTGATTTTTTTTCATGCTCGTTGTTGGAGGAACAGCGAAGAAACTGTAGATATTACTGCTCAATGACATGATAAAGGTTTTTTTTATACATATGAGAGAATGGCCAGAGACTCCTAGAACAGTCCGGGTAGACAGAGAAAGAAGTAGACTGTGTTGTATTCTTTAAAAGACTAGGATATGTTTTGTAGAGCAAAGCATAGTGAGGTGGGAGGTGTTACTCAGCAGGCAGACCCATGCTGAGGCATCCCTTCCCCTGAGGTAGGAGACATACAATGTGTATAGTGCAGAATAGAATTTATGTAGGTTCTGTGAAGCAGAGTTGAGAAAGGAGTAGACCCAGAGAAAGCTGGAGAGGGAGAAATGGAAAAGGGGAGAGAGGGGAGGCAGGTCAGCAATAGTAGAGAGGGAGAGGGAAGGGGGAAGGGGGAAGGGAAAAGAGGGGAAAATGGGTTAAGGAGAGAAAAGAATCAGAAGGGACAGAGAGAGCAAAAAGGGGTCAAAAAGCTCAGTTTATTGCAAGCCAGGCCTACCTGGTTGTTGCACAGTAACTGTTGGCTGGAGCTCTGAAGAAATGCTAACATGCCTCCATTTTCATTTAATTTTAAAAAGGAGAAACTAGAAAGAGGCAAAGGTGAATCAGGAATAGGGTCATTGTGATCTTTAGTTGTTTCCAGCTAACTTTGGTTCTACATGTCTGGAAAAACTAAGAAAATTGGAATGGGGTGTTGGTCCAGTCTTAGGAAAGTCTCTTGTTTCCTCGATGTGCAGGATCTGTGGTACCATCTGTTGGTAGGAAGGAGCAGGTCCAGTAGAAGTATCTGTGTCTGTGAGAGCAGGCGATGATGCATCTCTGGGTTGCTTCTCTGGAGCTGTCCTGGATGTAGATTTTGTGTAAACACCTGGATATAGCAAGTTACTGCAACACGTATGTATATTTGAGAAAGAGAATAAAGTCAAGTGCTTTTGGGAGAAAAAGAAATGATGTTAGGTGTACATAAGAAATCCTTAGACCTTGGTTGTTGGGGTGAAGGGAGTCCCAATCCCAGGGAACAGATTAATCCCACCCTCTGGAACATGCAACAGGTAGGAACTTAGGCCATTGATTGGCAGGTGTACTTATCTAGATTGAGTCTGTTTGGTCCATAGGAGGTGGATCTTAGTGGAGTTCAGGGAGCTCATAACTTTACAAAAGAGATAAATCTATTAACAGCATGAACACATTTTAAGAAAAGAGTTTATGGAAATATTTAATAAAAAGGGGGGAAAAAGAAGAGTTTAAGAAAGACAAAAACCTTTTGTGGAGCAAAAGGAGCAACAGTGTATATTTCCTTCTATCTGAAAGACCAAATAAATATATATGTATGTATATATATATATATATACATATGTATATATATATATATATATATATACATATATATACATATATATATATATTTAGCAGCATGAGAGATATTTTAACTTCACATTTAAAAGACAAAAGGAACTTTAAAATTTGACGATGTGGATATTATAGTTGATAATATAGTTTACTATGAGAAACACATAATTCTATAATTAACAGTGATTGAGAATAGTACTCCATGTGTAAATATAGCACATTTTCTGTATCCATTTCTCTTTTGAGGGATATCGGGGTTGTGTCTAGCTCCTGGCTATTATAAATAAGGCTTCTATGAAATAGTGGAGCATATGTCATAATTACATTTGGGAGCATATTCTGGCTATATGCCCAGGAGTGATATAGCTGGGTCCTCAGGTGGTACTATGTCCAATTTTCTGAGGAACCACCAGACTGATTTCCAGAGTGGTTGTACCAGCTTGCGATCCCACAAACAATGGAGGAGGAGTGTTCCTCTTTCTCCACATACTCTCCAACATCTACTGTCACCTGAGTTTTTGATCTTAGCCATAATGCCTGCAGTGAGGTGGAATCTCAAGGTCATTTTGATTTATATTTCCCTGATGACTAAGGATACTGAACAGTTCTTTAGGTGTTTCTGAGAACTTCGAGTTTTCTCAGTAAAGAATTCTCTGTTTAACTCTGTTCCACATTTTTAATAGGGTTATTTCATTCTCTGGAGTCTAACTTCTTGAGTTCCTTGTATATATTGGATATTAGCCTTCTATTGGATGTAGGATTAGTAAAGATCTTTTCACAATCTGTTGGTTGCTGGTTTATGCTATTAACAGTGTCATTTGCCTTACAATTGCTTTGCAATTTTATGAGATCCCATTTGTCGATTCTTGATCATAGAGCATAAGACATTGGTGTTCTGTTCAAGAACTTTTCCCCTGTGCCTAAGTGTTCGAGATTTTCCCCACTTTCTCTTCTATTAGATTCAGTGTATCTGGTTTTATGTGGAGGTCCTTGATCCACTTGGACTTGAGCTTTACAAGAAGTTAAGAATGGATCAATTTTCATTCTTCTACATGTTGATTGCCAGTTGAAACAGCACCATTTGTTGAAAATCTATTGTATTTTTCCACAGGCTGGTTTTAGCTCCTTTGTCAAAGACCAAGTGACCATAGTATGTGTGTTCATTTCTGGGTCATCAATTCTATTCTATTGGTCTACCTTCCTGACATTGTTTCAATGCCATGCAGATGCCATGAGCATAGTTTGCCTGGAACCTTCCTGGGCTGAGTGTCTTAGGGGAAGAAACAGGGCTAGAGATGTGGTAGCATTGTTGACCTGGCTGCAGCACAGCTGTGTAGGTAGATATAATCTCTGTTCTCTATGGTTTTGTTAGTGCTAGGGGCCCATATGATGACCTGGGAGAGGGATGGTGGGGACCCTAACACCAGTGGGAAAGAACACAGGACTGGCCATGTCTGTAGTTCTTGAGGACATTACTCCTGGCTTGTCTCAGCGTTATGACACCAGATTCCCACTGTGCAGTCCCTGCTGGTTTATGCAAGAGTTTTTTCTCTTGTGTACTCTGACTCATGAGATGGCCAGCTGCTGAGCCATTGGTGGAGAAATGCTGAAACCTCAATGTGTTTCTTGATTATCATTCGTTCTCTCAACGATTTTCTATTTTAATAGGTAACAGAGCCTAATGCAATGAACATTAATCCATTCTTGAGGTTGCTTGGCTCTGTTTGTCTGGGAGAAGGTCTTACCCTATAGTGCTAGCTAGCCTGGAACTATGTAGGCCAGGCTAGCCTCCAACTCAACAGATCTGCCTGCCTCTGCCTCCTAAGTGCTGGAACTAATGTGGTGGCCCAACATACCCAGCAAAGGGGTTTTTATGTTGTTATGGTCTCAATGTTTAGAAACATTTTATCCTACAGCACACTGGAAATGTAACACAATGATCATGATGATATTGGGGTTGGAGGTTTTGGAGTTTTTGTTTTTAGTTTGGTTTAGGTTTTGGCAGGTGGATGGGAGGAGGCTGTTTAGGATGATATCAGACTATCCTAGAGTTCAGGCTGACCATGGACTCATGGGGACCCTCCTACCTCTGCCTCCTAAGTGCTAGGCAGGATCCAGTGGTTCATTATCATCCTACCTGGCAGAGGGAGCCAGGAGTGTAGTGCGACCTCAGCCATGTGAGACTGAGTCATGTCTGTATGATAATGAGGCCTTCAGGAGGTTGCCTTTCAAAGGAGTCAAAGTGCAAGTCACATTTTAGTGATGGATTCTTCAAAGAAGAGATTGCATGTAGAGGGAAGGAGAGGTTATTAATAATTTTCATGCAAATGGAGCTAGGGCTTAGAAATAACTATATTGATTGCTACATATAGTATTTTACTAAAGTTAATTATTCTTTTGGCTTTTGTCATTGATGCTGCTGCTAGTGGAGTGTGTGTGTATCTGTGTATATTTGTGTGTATATGTGTGTGTGTGATTTATTTTTTAAAAAAAGAGTTATTTATTTTATTTGCTCTATCTACATGTACACTTGCATGCCCAAAAATTGCATCAGATCTCAGTATAGATGGTTGTGAGCCACCATGTGGTTCCTAGAATTAAATTCAGGACCTCTGAAAGAGCAGAAAGTGCTCTTAACCACAGAGCCTTCTCTCCTGCCCCGTAATTATTTTTAACCTAAAGGAAATCCTGGAAGAGGACCTGTTTTTCTCATATGCCATGATTATTGCATTGATGATACAATAATCAGTTTTGAATTGATTCATTGGGAAAAGGTTTGTTTCATTTGTTGTAAAACTAAATACTGCCAGAAGTGGCAGGCCAGGTCTTTAACTCCAGCACTCAGGAGGCAGGGGCAGGCAAGTTTGAATCCTGCCTGGTTTCTATAGAGAGTTTCAGGAGAGCCAGAGTATAGAGTGTCCCTGTCTCAAAAACCAAAAATCAAACCAAACCAAACAGAAACAAACAAAAACAAAAACACCCCTATCCCCACTAGAATTGATGACAGGCCCATGCTCCCTGCTGCACTGTAGTAAAAGGTGAACTGGCTCTGAGCACGTGGCTGCTGAATGTTCTTCATGTGTGTTTGTGGGAGTTGGTTCTCCACTTCCGTGTGGTGCCTGGGGATTGAACTCCTGTCATCAGGTTTAGTGGGAGGTGCACTTCCCTGCTGAGCCATCTTGGCAGCCATGTCCTACTCCCTGGTCTGTATAGTAAGTGTGTGCTCCCCTCTGAGCATAATGCATGTGTCCCATTTCCCTGTCCAATCCTGCCACAAATAATATAGATGTTTGATTTTCTTCTTTGTGTTTCTCTTTCTTTTCATGTACAAAGTTATTCTGACTGCATGTATTTGCATGTGAGGGATTCAGACCTCCTGGAAGTGGAATTACAGACAGTTGTGAACTGCACTGGGTGTTTAGGGAATTGTACCAAGCTCCTTTTGTTAAGAACAGCTGGTGGTCTTAACTGCTGAGCCATCTCTGCAGCCCTGTGTTTATTTACTTTTATTTACTTATTTTTGAGATAGTCTTGTAATACTAGTCCCAACTGGCCTGCATCTTGACATTGTAGACCAGATTGGCCTCAAGATACTAATGACTTTCCTGCCTCTACCTCCCAAGACTGGGATTCTAGATCTATGCTACCATGTCCAGTGAGGGTTGCTTAGAAATTGCATATTCTTTTCTTGTAAGTAAGAAGGGATTCCAGTCTGGACAAGGTTTCCAAATGAACCTGGTGTGTGAAAGCAGTTAAACTAGAGGTGCTCAGACATGATGATGCTCTTGTTCTCCAGGGTGCTATGACCTGGGAAAGTCCAAAACAGCCCTCCTATATCGTATGGATGACTACCCTCCCTGAGATGCAAATTGCAGTCACTATAGATATGCAATCAACTATCAAACTGTGGGACTGCCACAACAAGGAAGTTCTGGCGTCGAAAACGGGCCTGTTCTTTTCCTGTAAATTACTGCAATCTGAATTTACTAAGGATGGCCCGATTGTCTTGGTAAGTGACAAGCACTCCACCACCACTACCACGGAGTATGGAATAGATACACAGAAAAAAAAAAAAAAAAAACACTTGCCAATTTGAGGTCCCACTACTGTCAAATCTCAACTTTCCATCTTGGAGTCTCTGTGAACACTCAGAGTCAAACACAATATATCATAACTATGACCATCGCTTAGCCTTTGACATATTAAAATTCTTTCCTGGCATCTGGGAGAGGCAGCTCAGTGGGTAGCAGTGTTTGCTGTGCAAGCGTGAAGATCCAAGTTCAAATCCCTGACACTCAAATAAAAAGTGGGATGTGGCTAAATGTGCCTGTAACCTCAGTGTTGTTGGGGATGAAAACACAAGGGTCACTGGGACTAGATGGCTGCTAGCCAAGACAACCTAGCTCCAGTTACAATAGGAGATTCTTTCAGGAAATCAGAAGAGGGGTGGTCTAACAGGGTACCTGGCAGCCTTCTCTGGTTTCCATCTATATCCCAGTATATAATCTTCATACACATGCTTAAGCATAGAAATAACAAGCACAAGAACACACACACTTTTTCTAAGTGATTTTATATCTTCTTGTCTTTGAAATGTTTTTTACTCCTGAATCCATGAATTTGGTTAGAGACAGTAGAGAAAAATGTGAATTTTATCACATATACAGAAAATGGATAATGCTGATGGCCCAGTGAGTCATGGGGAAGAGTGTTTTAGGGTAGAAAATCTTGACACACCCTACCTCATGAGTTTAAGACAGAGTATAATGATATAACCTGGCTGGCCTAGAACTCATGGGTAGACTAGAGTAGTTTAACTCTCAGAGATCAGATGGCCTCTGCCCTCAGAGTGTTGGGATTTAAGACATATGCTAGCATGGCCTACAAAAGGATCTTTAAAAATAAATCCTGCAGGGCATGGTGGTACATGTCACAGAGGCAGATGATTCTCTTGCATTTGAGGCCAGCCTGGTCTACAGAGTAAGTTACAGGATAGCCAGTGCTACATAGAGAAATCCTTTCTCACAAAATTCAAAAGGGAAAAACAATTATTTTGTGTGTGAATATTTTACCTGCCTCTCTCTCTCTCTCTCTCTCTCTCTCTCTCTCTCACACACACACACACACACACACACACACACACACAGTTACCTACTGAGTCATCCCCCAGGTCTAGAGAGCCTTATTGCATCGGATCAGCGTAGACACTCTGTAAGGCAGGCTGGTCACAGCTCTGGGTCTCATTACTGGACTTGGAGACACAGTGATGAATCTCAGAGCAGATAACATTGCTTCCTCCATACTTAACCTTTCCCCACTGACCAGGTGCTGCTGCTCTGATTTCAGGTAGGTGATGCCTGTGGTAATCTCTACATCTTTAGGATTCCTGACTTACACCTCATTTCCAAGGTGAATGTATTCCCATACAGTATTGATGAACTCTACTTCTCTCCTCAGAAGAAATGGGTCTTTCTGATAGGGCACCGCCTAAATGACTTGACAAAGGTAGGTGTGTTCTAGCATCTCCAGGGTGAAGGTGGCAGACAGTGGGAAATTCCAGTCCTCAGGGAGGTCTGGGCAAACCACTCCTCCTCTCCTAAGCCCTATCATAAGAAAAGCCATCCTACAGCCAGGAAAGAGTAATGTGCTTGATAGCAGTCATGTGACCAGTCACAATGGCAAATGTCTGTTAGTAAAGTGTCATTGAAATGTGGCTTAGCTAAAGAATAAATGCAGGTGAAATAACAGTCACCAGGCACCTTTGCTGGATAGAAAGCAATTTTCAATCACTGGCCTACATGCTCACCAGCGACTGATGCATTTCAGATAAGTGCTACCATTCCCAATGCTTTATATACTGCTTTCTCTCTTAACTGCCAGCTCTCTGGTGCCTGGTTGTTAGGTACTGGGAGAGCAATGGTCTGTTCACAGGTCAAGTACTCCTGAGGGCCCTTGCATATTTATTTAGTTTTATACATTGATATACATTCAAAGAAGCCTGTGTTACAGTATGACAGTCTAAATGCCTCACTTTAAAAAAAAAAAAAAAAGTCTAGAACAACCCTGGACTGATCCTCTGCACAGGAAAATGTATTTAACCAAGCTCTGCCAGATATATCCATTGGGGTAGGATGATCTAGGGACCTTATGACCTGGGTCAGGGACTATATTCTGTCTCTGAATGTGATGGGAGGGGCAGGAAGAGGCTGAGTTTTTCTGACCCTTAGTGGGAGCAATGACTGTTCCTCCCTGTCCTGGGTGAAGAACAGATGCAACCACTCTTGGGTTTATTTTGAAAGCCACTTGTCTTGAGTGTGCCTGTGCCAGGCTGCAGAGATTTACTCTTCATTGACTCCCCTGGGCAATTCTCTCTGCAGGTGTTTTACATGAGCAGCTTACTGAGGCCATCAGAATTCTCTGCCCCTGTGTCTACCGTTCTTGAAGTTCCACTAATCCGAAAAGTCTTCTGGACCCCAAGAAGGGAAGACAGGATAACCCTGATGTCCTTAATTTTACCCGAAAACATCACAAAATTTGACACATTTGATATGAAGTTGGAAGGGATCGGGAACAAAGTAACTATTCAAGGTAAACCTTAGAAAGTTCTCAATCCAGACATGATGTCATACGCCCCAAAATCAGGAGACTGAGTCAGGAAATCTTCATAGAGGCTGCTGTCTCACAAACAAAACAGATGGAGCTGAGAAGATGTTTTAGCATGTGCACATGCATACACACACACACACAGATGTGCACATACATACATACATACATACATGCACACAGATGTGTGCATACATACACACACACACACAAACACACACACACACAGATTTGTACATAAACACACACACTGAAGTAAAAAAAATTAAAATAAGGGCCAAGAATTTGCAGTGCACACCTTAAATCCCAACATTCAGGAAGAGAAACAAGTAGAATTCTCCAGTTTCCAGGTCAGCCAGATCTATGCAGTGAGTACCAGGTTAGCTATGGGTGCATAGTGAGACCTTGTCTCAAAAGCAAAAACCCCAAATGACAAGAAACAATAACTATATTATGGGGTGGCAAAATGTTTAGGACAGTGGTTCTCTACGTATAGGTTGTGAACCCTATGGCAAATTTCTATCCTCAAAAAAATACTTAACTCACAAATCTTAACAGTAACAAACTTACCATTATGAAGTAGCAATGAAAGTACCTCTGTGGTAGGGCAGACCCCCCTCCCCACACTGCCACATGAGAACTGTATTACAATTCAGTAGGAAGCACTGGTAAGGTTGAGAAGCGCTGGCTTAGAGGATAGATACACTTACCTACGGAGCCTGACAACCTAGTTCAATTCCTGGGGTACCACAGGATGGAGGAGAGATCCAAATCCCTCAAGTTGTCCCATGACCCCCACATGTGTGCTTCTGGCATGAATACCTACACAAACATAATAATATAAAAATAATTTGTAAAAGAAATCCCCATTTCTCCTGTGTCTCCCACAAGTGCTCAGAGTAAGCTATAAATGCTTGTCATTGTTTTGCATTTTTAGTCTTTGAAGACAGGGTTTCTCTGTGCAACCAAGGCTAACCTGGAATTTGTTCTGTAGACTAGACTGTCCTCAAACTTGGAGATCCACTGGACTATACCTGATTGTGGATAACATTACGACAATTCTCTACATGATGTTTTTATGAAGGGAGAAGGAGGCTCCTTGTCCAGATGTGAACTTGTGCCTGTTTGATGGTCACTACAATAGCAATCTACAGTTTACTCAGGGAGACTTCCATTTCTGTCATGCACTAGGGACTGGGTTCTACTATTCTTTCCCAGTACAGTTGTCTTTACAATGTTTAAGCTACTGACTGTCCACACCATCCCTGTGTCATAGCCTGTCTTTCCATGTCCAAGGACATGGACTTCACAGAACCTGAACTTGACAGACCAATGGACTGTTTTTCATTGTCTAGTTCAGACTAGCATGCCATGGAAGGAGGGATATGCTTTTCAGTAAGCATGAAGGATATTGCTCTTACTTAAATGAAAAAAAAAGATGCCTCTGTATTTCTGTTTGTTTGGTACAGGATATTTGACAGCCAGCTTCTCGCTGGCAGAAGATGAGGGGACACCAGACCATTTTGGAGTCAGTGATAAGGACGTGATTGTTTGTTCAACTAGATTCTCTCTCTTGCTCTTTGACATAAATGGTCTCCGTCTGCAGACATTTCACTACTGCCCAGAAGAGATCTGGAGACTATGGGTGGTATGTTTGGAATGTTTTCCACACAGTGGGGCTTTAAAAAAATAGATTTACATTTTTTAAACTTCATACTGTTGGGGTGTGCACGTATGCATTTGTCTGTGTGTGAGCACTTGCAGAGTTCACAGGCAGACTTTCTGGTGTCAGTCTCTTTCGTTTTCCCTTTACATGGGCTCAGAGCACCAGGCTTGCTCAGCAAGTGCCTTTACCTGATGAGCCATCTCCTAGGCCCTCTCCCTTTTTATCTGATATTGACTGCAGCCTACTCACATTTGGATGTTCTTTGAAGGACCCTGTTCATGTCATTGTCACCTGTGATGCTGGCTCTTTGGATATATATGCATGGGAGAAGAGAAGCCTGCTACTAAGGAAGTGTTATCGACTACGAAATAGGAATTATCAGCAAATGTCTGGGTAAGCTCTGCTTCTTGACTTACACTGGAAACTAGTTTTAAAACATTTCTGGGGCTGGATAGTTGGTTCAGCAGTAAGGAGCTTGACTGCTCTTCTGGAAGACTTGGGTTCAATCTCCAGCATCACATGGCAGCTCACACTGTCTATAACTCCAGTTCCAGGGCATTGGACAGAAACCTTCACACAAATGTATTGAAAGCAATGTTAAACATATTAAAGAGTTCTATATAAAAAATGCATTGTTAAAAGAAAGTAGAACTTTCTGTGAAAAGATAGGACTAAATTTATGATCTCCAGCATCACACAGAACAGACAATGGGCTGTAAATGTATAATATGTAAATAGTAGAGTCAGGAGGGCCCAGAAGTTTAAGGTCATCTTCTGCTATTTAGCAAGTTTAGCAGCCAGATTGAGTTCATTGCAAAATCATCACACACACACACACACACACACACACACACACAAAAACACACACACACACACACACACACACACACAGAGGAACTGGCTAAGCACAACACACACCTTTAATCCCAGCAGTAAGGTGGCAGCCAAGTTGCTATCTTGTCAGTTTGAGGCCAGCCTGGTCTACATACTGAGTCCCAGGACAGCCAGGGCTATAGAGCAAGATTATATATTAGAAAAGAAGGAAGGGAGGGAAGAGAAAGAACAGCTAGTTCTGGGAACGCAGCACATAAGTTGTTAAGGGTCTCGGGCCCACAGTAGAAATGCAGGGACCGTATCCTCATATCTTGTGTTTAATGGCAGCATGGGTTCTCCTGAGTGCGACCCCCTCTTGGGGTCCTTCATTAGTGAGCTGTCATCATCTCCATTTGGCTATCTTCCTTTGACTTTTACTTGCCTTCATCGAAATTCTTTTCAGTGGTCATGGTGTGGTGTTACAGTCCCCAAACCCTGCACTCAGGCTGCTGAACCAAAAGTTGATTGCCAGTTTGCAAGACACCTTTAACCCATCTCCTCCCAAAAAAAGTAAAAGAAAAAATGAGTCCCCCCACCTTATGTATTTCTCTGTGTAAACTCTAAATGCTATGTAGTTAAGGCTGGCCTAAAAGTTTATGTATCCAGGGCTTGCCTTGAATCCTGAAACTTCTCCCTCTCACTCAGTCTCAGATTTTTAAATTGGTATTAGTTTCTTCTCCTTCAGGATTTGGAAAGGGCTCTACAATGTCTTTCTGGCTTTTATGATGTGCTGAAACATCCCTTGTCATTGGGGTCTGTCAGTCTATAGGTGATCAGATGGAATGTCCCTCTGATTTCACATTTCTTCTTTAATTATTAGAAACTTGTTCTTTTGAATCTAGTGTCAGTGGTTGGACCTTAATGTATTTGGTCTTGACCCTGCTTTTGACTCTCTGTAGACTTACCAGTTTGGGGAAGGTACTTTGTCGTTCTTGTGCTTGGGGAGTGAATCCTGGGTCTTCCACATGTAAAGGATGAACTCTGATAAAGAACTTTACCCCCAAATTTCAGGGAGTTTTGCTGTGTCTGCCACATCCCAGGTGGAGAGAGGTAGGGGCGCCATTTATACCATTTATACCATCTGCAAGGTCACGGGCAGAGGCTGTGTCATTGTCCAGGGCAGGCCTTGCACTCATGAGCTTCTGAGTGATCTCTTAGAGGTTTATCTCAGTAGTGAAGAACAGAATGATTGACATGAGCCCCACCATCTCCACGCCCCCTAGTGGGGAGGGGATGCATTGCTATATCCACCCTGAGTGGACCAAGTTTAGCAAAGGGAACAGAACTCAACTTTAAAATAAATTTATAAATTAAATCTTTGGTTTTTTTCTGAGACAAGGTAGCCTAGACTAACCTCAAACTCTGTCAATTCCTTGTCCTCAGTTCCTAAGTTGAAGTGATTTATAGGTCTGAAACATCACACCCTGCTGCTCTCTCTTTTCTTAAGCTAGGAAGTGTACTGAACAACTGAGAATTGAGAAATGGGGCAGAGGTCTATTGCAGAAGGCTGGGATTGGAACTCATGCTATGAATGATAGTCCTCCTTAGCCAATGTGCACAGTTACTCAAAATTAACCTGAGATGACTCAGCAGTCTAGGCAATGCCACCAAGCCTGAGAAGTTCAGTCTCTGGAACCTATTGGTGAAAGGAGAGAACTGATTCCCACAAGTTATTATCTGCTCACTCAATTCATAGGAGTGTACACATGCACTCAAATTAACTCACACACACACACACACAAACACAAACACTCACACATACACATTCAAGCACACATAGCCACACATACCAATGGATGCAAGCATACATGTGTGTGGTCACACATGCACACTCACAGGCATGCACACATAGGCATATACCCATTCAGGTGCACACAGGCACACACATGCTCAAGCACAAACACACAGACACACTCAACACAAGTGGACACCTACACACATGACAACTAAGTATATTGTTATTTGTTTATTTTATGTATATAAGTACACTGCAAATGTCTTCAAACACGCCAGAAAAGGTCATCAGATGCCATTACACCTGGTTTTGAGCCAATATGTGGTTGCTGAGAATTGAACTCAGGACCTCTGGAAGAGCAGTCAGTGCTATAAAACACTCCATCTCTCCAGCCCCAAACAAAAAAGTATTTAAAAGTTTTAAACAGATTCAGGACTGTGATGAAAAGACAGTCCTTTAATTATCAGTTGATAAACCTCACTCCCATTTGAGTACTGACATCTTGGTTTTTTTTTCCCTTTTGTAGCTACATTATAAAAACATTATGTGACGATATGAGCATAATTTCAGTGGCAAATAATAGTCCCAAGCCCTGCTGTCTGATGGCATATACCTTGAATGTCTGCTCTTGAAAACTGGGTGTGTTGTGTGTCGTCTTACTCAATGATAATAAAGGTCTATTTGCAAGCACAGGTTGGCGAGTTCAGTGATTCTAAGCAGTGAAGAGGCCAAATTTGGTGGTGAACACCTTTCATCCTGACTCTGGAAGTCAGAAACAGATGGAAGATCTGAATTCTGAGACCAGCCTGGTCTACAGAGCTATTTCCAGGCTAACCAGTTTACATTAAGAGAACCTCTCTTTGAAAGAAAAACTATGGCTAAATGTACACACGCACTTGTGCACACACACACACACACACACACATGCACATTTTGCTGTGACATCTGTCATTTCATTGCTATAGGGTTGACTCAGATGAGCAGGCCATGTAGCAGCTTATTACTGCAGAAATCTTGTGGCAAATTAAAATTAAAAAAAAAAAACTTTTTTGCGAGTGTAATATCCCTTCACCAATTCCTCCTTTAAACCTTCCCATATACCTCTCTTCACTGTTCTCTTTTGAATTCTTGACCAATTTTTTTTTCTCAAAACACTTTTGAAATCAAGGGCATGTGGGCTAGAGAGATGGCTTAGTACTGAAGACCACTGGCTGCTCTTCCAGAAGACCTGGGTTCAATTGCTAGCACACGGACAGCAGCTAACATCTGTAACTCCAGTTCCAGGGGATATGGTACACTTCACACAATTGTACATATAGGCAAACTAGCAACACACATAAAATCTTTGAGAGTGAAAGAGAGAGAGAATAACAATTATTAAAAGCCAGGTGGTGGCAGAGCACACCTTTAATCCCACATCGTGGGAGACACAGTCAGCCAGAACTGAGGACAAGCCAGCCTGGTTTACAGAGCCAGTTCCAGTACAGTCATTGCTATGTATGTATATGTATAGAGAGAAACCCTGTCTTGAAAATCCTTAAAATAGAAAATTAAAGTTAATTGAGCTTATGGCTTAAAAGGATTAGAGTCAATAGGGTGGAGTAAAGACATGGAGGCAGGAACAGTGAAGAGTGCACATCTTGATCTGCACATAGGAAGCAAAGAGACAACATGGGAATGACAAGTCTTTTAAATATAAAAACCTATCCACAGTGACAGAACACCTCCAACAGAGCCACACCTCCTAATCCTTCCAAAATAGTTCCACCAACTATTGACCAAGCTTATGGGAGTCATTCACGTTCAGATTACTACACATGCACACATGCAAATCACAAAAATTTATGCGAAGAGAAACCCCATAGCTCAGCCACTTGAGGGACAAACCTAAGGGATCCTCAACAAATGGAGAGCTCAAGGCTAACCTGGATTACATGACACCACCTCTCAAAAGAAAGAAATCCAAGGGACTAGAGACAAGCCTTGAAAGTTAAGGTAAGAGCCGCTTTTACAGAGGACCCAGGTTCAATGGTTCAATTCCCAGCACCCACAGGACAGTTCAAAACTGACAATTCTGTTCCAGAGATCCACAGCCCTCTTTTGGCCTTTGAGGAATCTACATGCTTTTGATACACATTGAGGTAAAGCAAATATATATATATATATATATATATATATATATATATATATATATATATATATATACACACACACACACACACACACGTGTGTGTGTGTGCGCATGTGTGTGTGTGTGTGTGTGTGTGTGTGTGTGTACATGCAAAAAAAGCTCCCTGACTGACTGACTCTCTAGGTAAGGGAACTGTATGACTGGAGACCCAGCACTCAGGACACTGAGCTGGATCACAGGGAGCTCAAGGTAGCTTAGACTGTGTTACAAAACCCTTTCTCAAGTAAGTAAATAAGGCAATATTGCCAAACAGAAGAGACTTTTCTGAGTTGGGGAATGAAAATATTACCACCTGAAAAAAAGCAGGCAAAACAGACACAATTTGTTCATAGAATTTAAAGGAATTTCTTAATGAATTTCAGAGTTTGCACCCTTCCCCTGAAAGGGAGCCTGTTTTGGTTGAATGAGGCTTGCTCTGGAGACCCAGTAGAAAAATGGACAAGGGACAGGACAGTGAGCCACTGTCTTAGTCAGGGTTTCTATTCCTGCACAAACATCATGACCAAGAAGCAAGTTGGAGAGGAAAGGGTTTATTCAGCTTACACTTCCATACTGCTGTTCATCACCAAAGAAGTCAGGACTGGAACTCAAACAGGAGCTGATGCAGAGGCCATGGAGGGATGTTCCTTACTGGCTTGCTCAGCCTGCTCTCTTATAGAACCCAAGACTACCAGCCCAGAGATGGTCCCACACACAAGGGGCCTTTCCCCCTTGATCACTAGTTGAGAAAATGCCGTACAGTTAGATCTCATGGAGTCATTCCCTCAACTGAAGCTCCTTTCTCTGTGATAACTCCAGCTGTGTCAAGTTGACAAAAAAAAACTAGCCAGTACAGCCACATTCTGAGAGACAGGTGCCTGACACCACAGAGCCACCAATGCCATAATTCTGTGACTATCAGTCACCCCGGTAAAGCCCCAAGCTCCTGGCATTCTAGCTTGACTCCACCCTCACAGTTATCTGACTATAGCCAGGAATGCTACTCTCCACATTTACCTGGCAACAACACTGTAGCCCAGCCCACTAGAAAAGGAATTGCTTGGCCCTTCCTCTCTATTTTAGGCTCTCACCTTTCTTACATTTCTAGCTCTCCTTTCTCCTCCCTTCCCCCTTCTCTCCACTTGGCTATGGCCAGCCTCTCTCTTTCTACTTTCTCTCTTTCTTCCTGCCTTTCTACAATAAAGCTCTAAAACAGTAGACTGTCTCTGCTCATCAAGGCCTGCTGTGCTTAAAGGATGGGGTAGGATTTCCCCTAAAGAGCCACATCTAGCTTTCAGGAAGGCCTTCCTGTGCCCCACCCCCACCCCCACAGACTGGACCAAGGATCCTCACCTGCATGGGAACCACCCACCAGCCACTATCCTCCTCTCTCCTCCCTTTGGCCAAGAGGCTGGCTGATCTGCCCACGGGGCTCCCAATTTTTTTCTCAGCTCTTCCAAGGTATCCAGCTCTGTCTGGGATGCTCAAGACTGAAAACCTGTTATCTCTGAACTCAGTGAGACACAAAAACCTCTGACTGCCTGCCCCCGGTCCACCCCCCACCCTCCCTCCCCTCGAAGGCAGGGTTCCATGGCATACCACAGGCAGAAACCCACCTGGGGCCAAGTTGAAATCTTATGGCAGTCCTCCCTTGTCCACCTGACCAGAGCACCAGAAATCTGAGAGGAATCCTGTTTTCTCCCTCTCCCTTTATTCCCCCATGCCTGCTGCCCTACATTCCCCATCCTTGAGCAGGGTAAACAGACCTAGAGTGCTTGGCACAATGGATTTTAAGACTTAGGTGGAATTGTCTGCCTTGCTGTACCTGCAGTTTTCTACAGGAACTTAGAGGGAAGAGACTGCCCAGCTAGGCTTGCTTTGCAACAAAATTGAATTCAAACAAAGGATGGGTTTTGTGGTCTTCCCTTTATAAGCTGGAGCTGCAGAATTAAATTTTGAGTATTGATCAGAACCTTGTTTTGACTCTATGCTTCTCTAGTACATCATCCTTTTCCATTTCCAGTCCCCCTTTCAGGTAAACCCAGTTTTCCATGGGTGTCGGATGGCTACAGGTGGTGCCCGAATGAGGGTTCTGAAAATGGGGTGACCCACTGAGAAATGCTGTCTTGGGTAGAGGTCCAGAGAAAACAGAAAAAAAGTAACAGTATCCTGCACACTAAGCAACAAACAGCATTAATGGTAGCACTAGATATAAAGTTTTTTTTTTTT
This sequence comes from Mus musculus, assembly GCF_000001635.26. Lineage (NCBI taxonomy): Eukaryota > Metazoa > Chordata > Mammalia > Rodentia > Muridae > Mus > Mus musculus. Next base: position 109,267,416 of record NC_000075.6, on the reverse strand, counting down.
TTTGGAGGCTGTTGATGCAGGAGGTGCAGTTAAGCGGAATACAGCAAGGCTGGAGTCATGCTGACCAGATGCTGATTTCTCTCAGGGTGACAGTGCATTCAACAGGGGAATTCTATATAGGGATATATCCGTAGCCAAGAGCTGATGTGGGAGAGAGGAGCAGGGTTTAAAAGACAGATGTTAGAAATAATCTTAGCTCAATTAGATTCATGTAGTGAGTGCTCTAGAGAAGTAGGAAGAAAGAAAAAATAGAGAGAGAGAATAGATTTCTGCTGTCCAGGACCTGTTAGCAAAAAAATGGACATAAGCTATTTCAGAGCTCTCCTAGGGACAGTTGGAAATTGGGAGATGTCCTGCTTCCTCTCTGGCTCCTAGTGGAGCTATCCTTAGTCCTGGTTAAATCTAGGTCCCTTTGGGACACAAAGATCTCTTCCCTCTCTGTCTATTGTCTGTCCTTGGTGCACCAATCTATCCATGTGTGTCAATTTATGTCTATTTTCATTTCATTATTTGAATGACTTTTGTTCTGTGTTTCATGTTAAAAAGAAAATATGGTTAAAACTTTATCTTCTGACTATCCACCCCTCGATTTAGTTTAACTTGTTTAGAACTCAGTCTCAATTTGTACCACAGAAACTGATGTTACTCTGCACTGTAGTTGGGAGTCAAGCACAGCTGGAGTCAGGGTGTTTTCCCCTTGAAAGTACAGCTAGAAAGGATGAGAAAATTTTGTTTGATCTAAATATATAAGATGTGTATAGCCACTTCATTTTTGTTTCTGAGTGGTTTTAAAGGTATAAATATGTTCTGCATGTCTTGGTTATAGAGTATTGGCTTATACGTTATTGGGTATGGTTAGAAATTAGGAACATTGCTAAGAGTAAGTTAGCTTAAACCAGGTAATTCAGGGTTGGAATCATTCTAAACAACAACTGGTGGCATGGGCCAACAACCCAGGAAAACAAGTCTCAAAAGATAATTCTATATTAGGATAATATTTTATGTAATTCCTATCCTAGAAACTAGACTTACAAAGGATACGATGTAAAACAGTGTCTCTTTAATGAGGTATTAAAAGCTGCTCTGTCATGCATTCATACATAAGAACTGGAAGCCAAACTTTGTAATGTGAAAGTAATGCCATTGGTATTGATTTTTAAAGAGAATGGATTGTTTACACTATTAAAAATTGGGTTTTGTTTCCCAAAACTATGGTTATGCTCTAATATTGTAAAACAAACAAAAATTCTAATTAAACTGCCAGAGTTCCATTGGCTCAGTTTGTACTAAGATCACAGACTCAAGATTTTTAATTCACCCATATTTGTAGTAAAGAAAAAAATCAAGCAAGTGGAGATGACTGCAAGAGTAATAAAGAGTTAAAGAGCTGTAGCACAGCACCAGCCTGCTGCCCCTTTCACACAAGCTTTATCAGATACAGTGGTAGAAGCAAATTTGATTCCTCATGATAGATAGGAGATCTCAGTGGGAGTTTATCTGGGACCAAATAAGGTCCCAATGAATGATTCCAGGAATTTGTGAAAAGACTGTAAAAAGCAGCTTGCTGAATTTTTGGAGACCCTCAGGCATGAGTTCCTTTTGTTACATGATTGGCTTATGAGAATGGCAATGTAGCCTGTCACACAGCCATCTGGCCATACAAAGAAGAGACAAACTTATCTGGATACATTCGTCTTTGTATAGAAATTGGACCCTCGTAGAATCATGGTCTCACTATACTGCTGCCTAGCAGGGGACTGTGGTATAAGCAATGCTTTCACAGTGCTGAGGTGATAAGGAATGTTTAAAGTATCAGGGCATAGGTCATTTTAGGAAAGACTGTCCAAAAAAATAGAAGCATAGACAGGCAGCAGAATCACTACCCTGGAATTTGTCCTCAGTGCAGGAAGGGTAATCACTGGGCCAGTCCTCACAAAATAGGCCCAGATTAAGAAACATTTACATTTGAGTTAAGGAAAACCTTATAGTGGGCTCAGAGGAGCCTTATATGGCATTCCTTTTGTCTTTGTCAACCTGACTAGCCCCTAGAAAAGTGTTTACCAGACCTGCTAACAGAAGAATTTCTCATCTTGTTTTAGTTCCCTTGCATCTCTTCCCTCCCAAATTTGTTAAGAGTAAGAGAGGACAAGGTGGCTTTGGTTCCTCTGATGTGTATTTGGTTCAATCTATTACTAGTAAGAGATCTAACCTTAAATTCATAATTGAAGAAAAAAGCTTTGAAGGATTAATAGACACTGGAGCTGATGTGCTCACTCACTTTCAAGGGATTGGTTATTCTAATAATCCTAAACAAAGTTCCAAACTTAAGATTTATGAAAGGTTAATGAAACTAGGGACTTATGAAGGCATTACAACCTGGTTTAACTCCTCCAGCTGCCTTTCCAAAATATAGGGATAAGATTATTATAGATTCAAAAGATGGTTTTTATATAATTAATTTGCATACTGATCTTTATAAAGGGTTTGCTTTTAGAGAGCTTGTCTTTTTTTGACCCATGAAGCAATATACATCATTGGAAAGTTTTTCCTCAAGGAATGGCTAATAGCCCTATATATTTTGTAGAAAAAAAAAATTGTTTCTGCTTCAATGCAAGAAGTTAGGACTTTCAATCTTTTGCCGAATATTATTCATTATATGGAGCATGTTTTATTAGCTGATACAAGTGAAGGCATTTTTCTACATGCCTTTTCTCTAATACAATTAGCATTAAAATTTTGGGGAGAAGTTGTTACTCGAGGAAAGATTCAAAAACAATATTCTTTTGATATTTGGGATATCATGTCTTTCCTAAAAAAATTGTGGCACAGAAAATTCAAATAAGAAAAATAGTTTATTTACTTTTAAAAGTTTCTAGATGTTAATTAGAAAACTTCAACCTCTGATATTCTCCAGGGGTATGCAAATTCCAACTCCCCTGGACAATTAACTGATGAGGAACAAATAGCTTTGCAAAAAGGAGAGGAAGCTATTAGTCAACAACAGATACATTATACAGACTATGATCAATTGTTGGCTCATTGGGCTATTGCTACTCATGTGCCCACAGCAATTCTTTGGCAAGGGAACCATTAACGTGGATTCATCTTTCTTCATCTCCAAGTAAAGTCTGAATACCCTATTATGAAGCTGTTGCTGTGTTAATAGAGATTTATAGGATAGAATTATGAAAGTATTTTGGAAAGAATATATTAAGAACCTGATGACATGTTTATTCCATATTCCAAACAGCAACTAATTTGGTTATTGGAGAATACTGATATTTGGCCTATGTCATGTGCAATTTTTTCAAGCAAAATTGACAAGTTGTTGCAATTTGCCTGCATGCAAATTTTGGTATTTTCTGTAATTATGGATGTATAACCAATAGAGACAGTGCTTAATATATTTACAGATGGCTCATCTAATGAGAAAGCAGCATGCATAATTGGATCCCATGTTTATTCTTTGAATTTACCCCCCTCCTGCTTCACAAATAATTGAATATGAATTGTAGCCACTGTTTAAGAAATGTTGAAAAATTCAGCTTTCAATTTCTAGACTGATAGCCAATATACAACCCATGGTTTTCAATTGTATGAAATTATTTTCTAGATACTGCTAATTCTCAAATTTTGCAATTATTTATGCAAATACAACTCAATTTAAGAAAACATACTATTCCTTAACTTTATAGGACATTTAAGAGCTCATACTGCATTGCCTGGACAGTTTTTAGGGCCATGCCACACCAGATTTGTATACCAGGCAGATTATAGGCCTTACACAGGAACAATTGGCCATAAAAACCTCATTCTTTACATTATCAAAATAGTGATACCTTGAGACAATAATTTGGTATGTCTAGAAAATATGCAAATCAAATTGTAAAGACTTGTTCTCAGTGTCCTCAATTTCTTCATGTACTACATAACAGTGTTAATTCTCAATGACTTGTACCTAATCAATTATGGCAAATGGATGTTACTCGTATTTGCTTACTATTCTAAAGGACAAGATAGTGTGGAACAGGCCCATGGAATTTTAAAGCAATATCTTCATTAAAAAAAAAAAGTTGGGGAATTATATCCCCAGACATTACAAAATTATGTAAATCATGCTTTTTATTTTAAAATTTTAAAATGTGTATGCCAAGGAACTCGCTGAGTGTGGGAGGAGCAGCTCCTGGTGCTTCTGCCAGGGTTTTGCAAGGGAAAAAAATGAGCTTCTTAAAACAGTAATAGATACAGATATAGAAAGGATAGAAACTTCTATTTCCCATTTGCAAGAATCTCCAACCTCCTTGTCTGAGTTAGTGCTTCAAAACAGGAGAGGGCTTGATCTTTTAATTCCTTCAACAGGGAGGATTATATACAGCCCTCCATGAAGATTGTTACTTTTACATCTATCATTCAGGAATAGTAAAGGATTCTATGGCTAAAGTTCTAGAAGACAAGCCAAAAGGAAAAAGAGAAAAAGGCCAGAATCAGGAATACTTTGAATTATGATTCTCCTATTCCCCATGACTTACATCTTTGATTTCTACACTTCTTGGACCATTAATTGTAATCTTGTTGCCTTTAACTTTTGGACCTTGTACCTCAAACAGATTGATTGCCTTCACACAGGATTGCTTTCAGCAAGTTCAGCTATTCATCATGGCAGTTATCCATTGCAATGAAGAAATGCATGGAGTGCAAATTCATATATCCTTCATGGCTATGGTCTAAAAGGGAAAGAGTGTGCTATAGAAGGCTAGTAGTCAGTGATGGGTAAGAGTGTTCTTTAGGTCCTATCAACCAAAGACAGACATACATGGAAAAGCTATGTTTGTCCCCCATGATCACTAAAAAGGAGCAATATAGACACCAACCTTATACAAACAGGGTTACCTGGCAACTCTCTACCCTAGACAGGATTATGGAAAACAAATAAATCTTGTTCCCCAGTTCAGCTCATCTTTAACAATCCAAAAATGGGTGAATTGTGCTCTTCCCCCAGACTTGAGACGGCTAAACAGACCTTGAGAGCTTTCTACAATGGGTTTTATGACCTAGGTGGAACCCTCTACCTTACTGTACCTACAATTTCCTAAAGGAACATAGAGGAATAGATTGTCTGCTTAGCTTGCTTTGCAACATAATCCAGCTGAAACAAAGTATGGGTATTGTGGTCTTCCCTTTATAAGGTAGAGTTGCAGAATTAAACTTGGAGCCCTGTTCAGAACCTTGTCTTTGCTTCATCCTTCTGTCAGACCCCATCTGTTTTCATTTCCAGGTCCCCTTTCAGGTAATCCCAGTTTTTCATGGCCACTGGATGGCTACATTGTTTGTACAAATTTGGAGAACTTACTAGAAATCAAACCCCAGACCCTCAGAAAAGTTATTCTACTGGAGATAAATGGAAGGGACTGTGTCCACTGAGAAGAATGAGGGTGAAAGTTTGCTCTGAGACAGAACAAAACCAGAAATGACTTTCCAGAAGGTCCAAGTGGTTGCACAGTCCACTCTTTGCACTGGGCTTCCTGTCAGCTAGGACCTAGCATGATATAAGGTGTCACAGAGTAATTTCAGGATGGTTTTATGAACAAGATTATTTTGAAACAAGATTATAAAAATAGAAGCTGTCCAAATCATACGGTTCAGTAGGTGAAGGAGCTTTAGGCAAGCCTGATGTCCAGCTTGTTGACTCTGTGGAACCCATGCAGCAGAAAGAGATTTAATTCCCCAAGTTGGTCTCTGAACTCCACATGCATGTTATGGCATGAGTGTGAGCACTTGTACATTCTTACTATGTGTGCACATGTGTGTGCACCCACATACTCAAACATATGGTGACCTTCCCATCTATGTAGACTAGCATAGTAATTCAGGCCACTTCTGATCTGTCCTCACTAGCCAAGACCTGAGTCACATTTTTCCTCAGTCACAGAAGCACTGTCATTAGGTATCTTTCAGTGGCAATTTGTGGAAATTTTAAAAAGGGCCTGGGGAAAATAGGGGGAGGGAGGACCCACATCCCACCAGACTTCTACCTATGCTCTGGACAGGCAGATGTTGGAAGGATGCCATATGCTTTCCACTCAGCCCCAGATGGGCATCCAAGCCTCTGACCTACTCGACGGGGGGGGGGGGGGGGGGGGGGACAAGGAACAGCCCAACCTGTAGACCCTGTTGACCCTGTAGCCCCGGGGTTATGGGAGAAAGGGAAGAGGGAAGAGAAGTTCCCATGCATGCAAGAGTGAGCACAGCCTTGATGAGCAGAGACCCACGTCCTGCCAGAGTTCCACCTATGTTCTGGACAGGCAGACGTGGGAGGGATGCCAGACACTTTCCACTCAACCCTGGGTGGGCATCAAAGCCTCTGACCCACTCAACAGGGGGTGAACAAGGGGCAGCCAAACCTGGCGTCCTGGGGCCACACTGTGTAGCCCCGAGGTTATGGGAGATAGGGAAGAGGGAAGAGAGGTTCTCACGCATGCGAGAGTAAGCACAGCCTTGATGAGCAGAGACTGTCAATGGTTTTAGAGCTTTATTGTAGAAAGGCAGGGAGAAAGAGAGAAGGTAGAAAGATGGGGAGAGAGAGACAGAGAAGAAAGGCTAGAGAGAAAGAGAGTAAGAGTAAAAGGGAGAATGGAGAGGAGAGGAGAGGAGAGGAGAGGAGAGGAGAGGAGAGGAGAGGAGAGGAGAGGAGAGGAGAGGAGAGGAGAGGAGAGGAGAGGAAAAAGAGAGAGGAGAGAGGAGTGAGAGAAGTGAGAGTAAGGAGGGTCAGGAGCCAGAGTTCCAGGAACATGAGAGAACTCCTTCTGTCCCATATAGGTAAAATATGACCACTGGGTCCCAGTGGTTCAGCATCTCAGCTCAACTGGAGACCAGCCTAACTTTGCATAGCCCAATGCCACACAGCAATTAATCAAATTTTCCCCACCCCAGTGTGGGTAGTATTAGACAAATGATCAACACTAATGTGTATCAGGAAGTTGTAACTGAGTGATAAAAAGTGGGATCAGGAGACCTCCCATTTCCTCAGTTTCCCAGAATATCCTGGGGCTTCAAAGTGTTACTCATAGAGCAAACTGTTGATCAAAAAGAACTAATCAAGGTCATTCCCTTTATGAGGACTCTTCATCTAGATACCATTGCTTTGAAGACATTGTAAGCAGCATAGGGAAGCACTGGGGAGATGGCTCAGTAGCTAACAGCATTTGTAGATCTACAGAGGACCCAACTTACTTCCTAGTACCCACAAGGCAATTCACAATTATCTGTTACTCTGGTTGTAAGAGATCCAACACTCTCTTCTGGTCCCTCTGGTACAAGGCTTGCACATGGTGCACATACATACATCTAGACAGAACATACATCTAGGCAAGAATTTCCTTCTGTTATTTAAGTTACCCATGGCAAATCATCTGAAAATATTAAATAGATAATTCTGGATATAGGCTGAGGAGAGATAGATAGATAGATAGATAGATAGATAGATAGATAGATAGATAGATAGATATGGCTTGCCTAGGACGCCAAAATGCTGTGTTTGATCCATGAATACACAACTAATCACAATATAAGTTTTACAGTTTTGATGCTGGAACCTCCAGTTTCAAAGGATCCAATCCAATGCCATGTTCTGGACTCTGTGGGTACAGCATGCATGCAATGCAAAGACATGCATGCAGGCAAAACAATCATATGTAAAAGAAAAATACATCTTTAACCTGGGGGCATGGTGGTGACACTTTTCATTTCAGCATTCAGGAGGTAGTGGCAGGGGGATCTGAGTTCAAGGCCATTCTGGTCCACATAGCCTGTTTCTAGAACAGCCAGAGTTATGTAGCAGGTTTGTCTCAAAAACAGAATGGGAAGCAGAGGTAGGAGGAGCATGGCAGGTCTGCACAGTGAGTTCCAGGACAAAACCCTATCCAAAAATGCCATAATGAACAAATAAAACATACTACACTGGTTACTTTTCTCATTGCTGTGAAAGTTACATATCTGATAAAAGCAACTTAAGGAACAGTTTGTTTGGGCTCACTGGTGTAAGAGGAGACAGTCCATCTCAATGGTGTGTCTCCTAGGGATCCCAAATTCAGTCATGCTGTCCTTGAACACTAGCCCCTGAACAGTGTGAAGAAATCTTCCCCTTTCCCATCCAGGGCATGGATCACCCCTTTGTCCAACATATGCCCACTCTATACACTACCCAGTCACCAGTGTCTTAGTGGCTGCCTGCCTTCTGGGACAAACTGTCACCTAGTATCAGTCAGCGTGAATGAACACAGCTGGGTCATGTCCTGGTGAATGCAAAGAAAAAACAAAAGGGCATGGAAGAGAAGTGCCCTCATCAAAGAAAGGGACTGGGAGGATTTACTCTGGGATCCTGTACCCATTCATATTGGAAGGTGCTTAAGGGTCAGGCACTTCTTGAGCATGCTCAATTTAAAGTCCTACACCAGGAGTCATGGACTGCACACTTGGGTCTGTAATTCTGGGTGAGATCTAGGAACACACATACTCAAAATGCATAAAGTGAGACAAAAAAATACTTCTGCTTACTTTTTTTGTAGTTTTTCTGAATCACAAAAGGAAATTTGAAGGCACCTGAAGGTGCCTGCCTTGCCTTGTGGCTAAAAGTGGGCAGCTCCCATTGCATGACTAACAAGCCCAGAACCTTATTTCACTTGCATTGTTTGCCAGGATTTTGTTTGTTTTGTTGGTTTGATTTACTTTGAGGATGGTTTGGTAGGAGTGTTCATTTAAGATAGAGCACATTGTGTAGCCCAATTCATTGATGAGCACAAGAGATCTCCTACTTTGGTCCCCTGAATACTGAGGTTAAAAGCAAGAGTCACCATTACCAGATTCTTTTTTTTAAGATTTATTTATTCATTTTATGTGTGTGAGTACACTGTAGCTGTACAGAGTACAGATAAATGTGAGCCTTCATATAGTTGTTCGAAGTTGATTTTTAGGACCTCTGCTCACTCTGGTCAGCCATGCTCACTCCAGTCAACTCAGCTCGCTCAGTCCCTGCTTGCTGTGGCCCAAAGTCTTATTTATTATTATACATAAGTACACTGTAGGTTACTTCAGACACACCAGAAGAGGGTGTCAGATCTCATTGCAGATGGTTTTGAGCCACCATGTGTTTGGTGGGATTTGAACTCAGAACCTTTGGGAAAGCAGTCAGTGTTCTTGCCTGCTGACCATCTTGCCAGCCTCCAAGATTATCTTTTGTTAAACAACAAAAACAAATTTTTTTAATATTTTAGTTATGTATATTGAAAGATAATATATGCTGGGGGACGCAGGTGCTCTTGGTGGCATATGCTGTGGAATAGCAGATGCTGGGGATGGCAGATGATGTGGTGGCATATCCTGTGGGTGGCAATGTTGGGGATGGCAAATGGATGGAGTAACATATACTATGGGTTACAGGTTGGGGGTGGTATATGCTGGGGATGACATATATGGGTGGTTTGACATATGGAGGGGTTGGCTTATGAATGTGACTAGAGGGGCCCTGGAGACCAGAGGCTGATACATATCAGACACAGAACCTCCTTGAACTATAGTTACAGGTGGATGTAAGCCTTACAGGCAGAGGAACTCAACCCCATAGAACAATAGTGTGTGCTTTTAATCCATGATTCTTCTCCCCAATCCCATTAAAAGATTATTTTAAATTAATATTTGCCTTGGCACACCCTTAGAAGCCAGAGGACAGCTTTGGAGGGCTGGTTTCCACCTTCTACATCCTAGGTCCTGGTGACCAAATTCAAGTCATAAGGGTCAGTTTCAACTGCCTTTACCCTGTGAACAGCTGAGATGTCACCTGATCCTCCTTATTGATGACAAATTCTGCAGTGATAGTTAATTTAAATTTCCTGACATGGAAGGTGCTGCCTTTAACCCCAGCACGCAAGAAGCAGAGACAGCTGGATCTCTGTGAGTTTGAGAAAAGTGTCTGCAGAGAAAGTTAAAGGGCAGCCAGGACTACACAGAAAAAAATGTCTTGAACAAAGAAAGCAAGGGCTAGAGAGATGACTCAGCGGTTAAAATCATTGACTGCTCTTCCTTAGGTCCTGAGTTCAATACCCAGGAACCACATGGTGGCTCACAGTCATCTGTAATGGGATCCGGTGCCCTTTTCTGGTGTGTCTGAAGAGACCAATGGTGTACTCACATATAAGATAAATACATCTTTAAATAAAAAGAAAAATAAAAGTACAAAACAAAACAAAATTTCATGATTTTTCTAACTGATGAATTCCTGTCAATTAAGATATGGACAGACACTTTGACTAGAAATGCAGATGCATCTTGTGTTCTTGTAAACATACTATAACATTATCACAATGGAGGGATTTCAACTTGATCTGACTACAGCTGTAGCAACCATGATTATGTCCGAATAATCCTGTCAGGTCCCCTCCCTCTGTTTCCCTTTGCACTATCATGAATCTAACCCATCAGAATGATAAGCAAAGTTCTGTCACTCACACCTGGCAACAGAAGTGCAGGGATGCTCCCAACATCTTTGCTATTAGCCTGAGATGAGCAGGTATTTGCTTAAGTTGCTTTTGTCCACATGCCATAAGCTCCCTTCTACTCACATATATTTTAGGGAGCCACTAGTCTTGTTGCCACCCAGAAACATGCGTCAGTTGGCATGAAATTCCCAAAAAAATGGCAATCTGAAATCCTGGGCTTGGCTACCTCATTCCTGGGTCTGCACTGCAGAATGCTGTGATAATGATCAGCACACACTCCACTCTTTATAAAGACATGGTGTGGTGTGCTTTTTCCACAGGAAATCTGTGCAGCAGCAATTCAGTACGGATGGAAACAGCATGGGGAGCAGAAATGAGTCCTATTTAAGTCTATAGATAGCTTTGGAACAGAGTAGTCAATCAAAGAATTAAGGATATTGGAAATGACATCCAACTAGAACAGCATAGCTACTATCTTGCCTGGGACATTCCTTGGTCATTTTGAACCCTGAGAAAGACTGTAAGGGCAGGGGTCTCTGGGTGGCTGACACTTAGCAAATATTTCTCCCCACAGTAAATGATGAGACTTGGGTAACTGTGGTCTAAGCTGCCCTTGGGCTGTTTGTGCTAGAATGGCCATGTGAGTTTGCTTGGGACAGCCTGTAGTTCTGTTGGCTGGATCCAGAGTCAATAGCAGAGTTGTACAAGTAAATAAAATCCAACCATTATATTTAGCTGACATGACACTGATAAAAAGTCCCAGTGAGGAAGCCATTTAACATAAAGTGGTGCTCTATGTGCATTTGAGCCCGAGGATCCATGTGGTAGAAAAGTACCGATTCCCCCAAGTTTTCCTCTGACCACAGGTACACTGTGACACACTTTGACACATTCAGCCTAGAGCCTGACAGAGACAAACAGGCAAGGGCCAAGGTGTTACATGACAAAGAATTGTATTAATTGATGAGCTAGCTTGTTGAAAATTGGCCAGTGAGAGGACAATGCTTCCAAGAAGCCAATTATTTTCTAGAAACAGGTGAATGGAGACAGGGTAGGCAGTGCCTTCCCATGTGTGAAGTCAGTGGCCAGGTATGCAGATGTGACCCTCACCACTGGTCACATGCTTTTCAGTTCTTCAGATCTCAAGATAAAAACAGTGATTATTCTTGTCACAATGGTTGCTCCTTGGGATTATCCTTACTGATGAGGTGGGCATAGTTCCTGGCATATCACACAATGGGCAGGTGGGCTCAGGTGCTGCCCAGAGGCCTGTTATTGAACAGCAAACAGTGATTTAAAAAAAAAATGGTGCTGTGTTCACCTTTAGTCCCAGCAGAGGCAGACAGATCTCAGAGTTTGAGGGCAGCCTGGTATATAGAATGAGTTCCAGGAAAGCCAAGAATACACAGAGAAATCCTGCCCCCCCTCAAAAAAAAATCAACAACCAACCCCAACCCACACTAATATTTCACCTCATTACAATGGAACAAAAAGGTCAGGTGGAGTTAAACATAAAGTCAGGCATATGGGGGGTGAGAGACGGAGACAGAGAGAAACAGAGACAGATATGGACAGAGCCAGACATATACACAGACAGACAGATTCAGAGAGAGAGACAGAGAGAGATTCAGATTGGATTTTAATGTTCTCTTTCAGTTATAAAATCAGCTTATGAGACCTTTGTGCACCTTCCCAGCCAGATGAGAGCTTGCCTCCAGGAAGTGCTCTGACACCAGGACTCAGGTGATATCTCCATTTTCTATCTGGGGTCTCTATGAGGCTGGTCCATACAGGAGAGGCACAGGCCACAGAAGCAACAAAGCTTCTTGGACAGGGTCCCTTCGGGCCTTCATCCTCAGCCAGGAGGTATAGCTGAACCTCAGAAGTCTGTGCACCTTCCCTGCCAGAGGACAGCTTGCCTACAGAGAGTGCTCTGACCCTAGGGACTCAGGAGAGAGCTGGTCTCTCAGGAGTTCTGACAGAGACTAACAGACTCACAGAAGGAACAAGCTCCAGCCAGAAACAACTAGAACATCTAACAACAGAGATTACCAGATGGTGAATGACAAACTTAAGAACCTTAGTAATAGAAACCTAAACTGCTATGCATCATCAGAACCCAGTAATCCCACAGAAGTCCTCTATAACCCAACAGACCGGAAAAGCAAGATTCACATGTAAAATCATATCTTATGATGCTGGTAGATGACTTTAAGAAGGACATTAATAACTCCCTTAAGAAATACAGAATACATCTAAACAGGTAGAACTCCTTAAAGAGGAAACACAAAAATCCCTTAAAGAATTATAGGAAAACACAACCAAACAGGTGAAGGAATTGAACAAAACCATCCAAGATCTAAAAATGGAAGTAGAAACAATACATAAAACCCAAAGGGAGACAACTCTGGAGATAGATACCCTAGGAAAGAAATCAGGAGCCATAGATGCAGGCATCACCAACAGAATATAAGACATGGAAGAGAGAATCTCAGGTGCAGAAGATCCTATAGAAAACATAGACATGACAATCAAAGAAAAGACAATATGCAAAAAGATCCTAACTCAAAACATCCAGGAAATCCAGGACACAATGAGAAGACAAAACCTAAAGATAATAGGTGATGAGAATGAAGATTTTCAACTTAAAGGGCCAGTAAATATCTTTAACACAATTATAGAAGAAAACTTCCCTAACCTAAAGAAAAAGATGCCCATGAACATACAAGAAGCTTACAGAACTCCAAATAGACTGAACCAGAAAAGAAATTCCTCCCAACACATAATAATCAGAACAAAAAATGCACTAAATAAAGATAGAATATTAAAAGTAGTAAGGGGGAAAAAGTCATGTAACATATAAAGGCAGACCTATCAGAATTACACCAGACTTCTCACCAGAGACTATGAAAGCCAGAAGATCCTGGACAGATATTATACAGACCTTAAAAGAACATAAATGACAGCCCAAGCTACTATACCCAGCAAAACTCTCAATTAGCATAGATGGAGAAACCAAAGTATTCCATGACAAAACCAAATTCACACAATATCTTTCTACAAATCCAGCCCTTCAAAAGATAATTAGGGAAAACTCCAACACAAGGATGGAAACTACATCCTACAAAAAGCAAGAAAATAATCTTAAAAGATTAATCTTAAAACCTAAAAGAAGATAGCCACAAGAACAGAATCCCAACTCTAACAACAAAAAAATAACAGGAAGCAACAATTACTTTTCCTTAATATCTCTTAATGTAAATGAACTCAATTCCCCAATAAAAAGATATAGACTAACAGACTGGCTACATAAACAGGACCCAACATTTTACTGCATATAGGAAACCCACCTCAGGGACAAAGAGAGACACTACCTCTGAGTAAAAGGCTGGAAAACCATCTTCCAAGCAAATGGTCCCAAGAAACAAGCTGGAGTAGCCATTCTAATGTTGAGTAAAATCGACTCCCAACCTAAAGTTTAAAAAAAAAAAAAAAAAAAAAAAAAAAAAAGAGGGGCACTTCATACTCATCAAAGGTAAAATCTTCCAAGATGAACCCTCAATTCTGAACATCTATGCTCCAAATGCAAGGGCATCCACATTCATTAAAGAAACCTTAGTAAAGCTCAAAGCACACATTCCACTACACACAATAATAGTGGGAGGCTACAACATGTGACTCTGATCTATTGACAGATCCTACAAACAGAAACTAAACAGGGGCACAGTGAAACTAACAGAAGTTATAAACCAAATGGATTTAACAGATATCTATAGAACATTTTATCCTAAAACAAAAGGATATACCTTCTTCTCAGCACCTCCTGGTACCTTCTCCAAAACTGACCATATAATTGGTCACAAAACAGGCCTCAACAGATACAAAAATATTGAAATTGTCCCATGCATCTTCTCAGATCACCACAGACTAAGGCTGATCTTCAATAACAACATAAATAATGGAAAGCCCATATACACAAGGAAGCTGAACAACACTCTACTCAGTGATACCTTGGTCAAGGAAGAAATACAGAAAGAAATTAAAGACTTTTTAGAGTTTAATGAAAATGAACATACACAAACTTATGTGACTGAAAGCAGTCCTAAGAGGAAAATTCATAGCTCTGAGTGCTGCCAAACAGAGACTGGAGAGAGCATATACAAGCAGTTTGAGGGCACACCTGAAAGCTCTAGAACAGAAGGAAGCAAATTCACCCAAGAGGAGTAGATGGTATGAAATAATCAAACTCAGGGCTGAAATCAGCCAAGTGGAAACAAAAAGAATTATACAAAGAATCAACCAAACCAGGAGCTGGAACTTTGAGAAAATCAAGAAGATAACTAAACCCTTAGCCAGACTAACTAGAGGGCACAGAGACAGTATCCAAATCAACAAAATCAGAAATGAAAAGAGAGACATAACAACAGAATCTGAGAAAATCCAAAACATCATCAGACCCTACTACAAAAGCATACACACAACAAACCTGGAAAACCTGGATGAAATGGACAATTATCTAGACAGATATCAGGTACCAAAGTTAAATCAGGATCAGATTAATGATCTAATCAGTCCCATATCCCTTAAAGAAATAGAAGCAGTCATTAATAGTCTCCCAACCAAAAAAAGCCCAGGACCAGATGGGTTTAGTGCAGAGTTCTATCAGACCTTCAAAGACCTAATTCCAATGCTCCTGAAACTATTCCACAAAATAGAATCAGAAGGCACTCTACCAATTTCATTCTATGAAGCCACAATTACTCTGATACCTAAACCATACAAAGACCCAACAAAGAAAGAGAACTTCAGACCAATTTCCCTTATGCATATCAATGCAAAAATATTTAAGAAAGGCCTGGAGAGGGAAGCAGGCTACCCGGGCCTGATCTGGGGCACAAGTCCCTTCCGCTCGACTCGAGACTCGAGCCCCGGGCTACCTTGCCAGCAGAGTCTTGCCCAACACCCGCAAGGGTCCACACGGGACTCCCCACAGGACCCTAAGACGTCTGGTGAGTGGATCACAGTGCCTGCCCCAATCCAATCGCGCGCAACTTGAGACTGCGGTACAAAGGGAAGCAGGCTACCCGGGCCTGATCTGGGGCACAAGTCCCTTCCGCTCGACTCGAGACTCGAGCCCCGGGCTACCTTGCCAGCAGAGCCTTGCCCAACACCCGCAAGGGTCCACACGGGACTCCCCACGGGACCCTAAGACCTCTGGTGAGTGGACCACAGTGCCTGCCCCAATCCAATCGCGCGGAACTTGAGACTGCGGTACATAGGGAAGCAGGCTACCCGGGCCTGATCTGGGGCACAAGTCCCTTCCGCTCGACTCGAGACTCGAGCCCCGGGCTACCTTGCCAGCAGAGTCTTGCCCAACACCCGCAAGGGTCCACACGGGACTCCCCACGGGACCCTAAGACCTCTGGTGAGTGGATCACAGTGCCTGCCCCAATCCAATCGCGCGGAACTCGAGACTGCGGTACATAGGGAAGCAGGCTACCCGGGCCTGATCTGGGGCACAAGTCCCTTCCGCTCGACTCGAGACTCGAGCCCCGGGCTACCTTGCCAGCAGAGTCTTGCCCAACACCCGCAAGGGTCCACACGGGACTCCCCACGGGACCCTAAGACCTCTGGTGAGTGGATCACAGTGCCTGCCCCAATCCAATCGCGCGGAACTTGAGACTGCGGTACATAGGGAAGCAGGCTACCCGGGCCTGATCTGGGGCACAAGTCCCTTCCGCTCGACTCGAGACTCGAGCCCCGGGCTACCTTGACAGCAGAGTCTTGCCCAACACCCGCAAGGGCCCACACGGGACTCCCCACGGGACCCTAAGACCTCTGGTGAGTGGAACACAGCGCCTACCCCAATCCAATCGCGTGGAACTTGAGACTGCGGTACATAGGGAAGCAGGCTACCCGGGCTTGATCTGGGGCACAAACCCCTTCCACTCCACTCGAGCCCCGGCTACCTTGCCAGCTGAGTCGCCTGACACCCGCAAGGGCCCACACAGGATTCCACACGTGATCCTAAGACCTCTAGTGAGTGGAACACAACTTCTGCCAGGAGTCTGGTTCGAACACCAGATATCTGGGTACCTGCCTTGCAAGAAGAGAGCTTGCCTGCAGAGAATACTCTGCCCACTGAAACTAAGGAGAGTGCTACCCTCCAGGTCTGCTCATAGAGGCTAACAGAGTCACCTGAAGAACAAGCTCTTAACAGTGACAACTAAAACAGCTAGCTTCAGAGATTACCAGATGGCGAAAGGCAAACGTAAGAATCCTACTAACAGAAATCAAGACCACTCACCATCATCAGAACGCAGCACTCCCACCCCACCTAGTCCTGGGCACCCCAACACAACCGAAAATCTAGACCCAGATTTAAAAACATTTCTCATGATGATGATAGAGGACATCAAGAAGGACTTTCATAAGTCACTTAAAGATTTACAGGAGAGCACTGCTAAAGAGTTACAGGCTCTTAAAGAAAAGCAGGAAAACACAGCCAAACAGGTGATGGAAATGAACAAAACCATACTAGAACTAAAAGGGGAAGTAGACACAATAAAGAAAACCCAAAGCGAGGCAACGCTGGAGATAGAAACCCTAGGAAAGAGATCTGGAACCATAGATGCGAGCATCAGCAACAGAATACAAGAAATGGAAGAGAGAATCTCAGGTGCAGAAGATTCCATAGAGAACATCGACACAACAGTCAAAGAAAATACAAAATGCAAAAGGATCCTAACTCAAAACATCCAGGTAATCCAGGACACAATGAGAAGACCAAACCTACGGATAATAGGAATTGATGAGAATGAAGATTTTCAACTTAAAGGGCCAGCTAATATCTTCAACAAAATAATAGAAGAAAACTTCCCAAACATAAAAAAAGAGATGCCCATGATCATACAAGAAGCATACAGAACTCCAAATAGACTGGACCAGAAAAGAAATTCCTCCCGACACATAATAATCAGAACAACAAATGCACTAAATAAAGATAGAATATTAAAAGCAGTAAGGGAGAAAGGTCAAGTAACATATAAAGGAAGGCCTATCAGAATTACACCAGACTTTTCACCAGAGACTATGAAAGCCAGAAGAGCCTGGACAGATGTTATACAGACACTAAGAGAACACAAATGCCAGCCCAGGCTACTATACCCGGCCAAACTCTCAATTACCATAGATGGAGAAACCAAAGTATTCCACGACAAAACCAAGTTCACACAATATCTTTCCACGAATCCAGCCCTTCAAAGGATAATAACAGAAAAGAAGCAATACAAGGACGGAAGTCACGCCCTAGAACAACCAAGAAAGTAATCATTCAACAAACCAAAAAGAAGACAGCCACAAGAACAGAATGCCAACTCTAACAACAAAAATAAAAGGGAGCAACAATTACTTTTCCTTAATATCTCTTAATATCAATGGACTCAATTCCCCAATAAAAAGACATAGACTAACAGACTGGCTACACAAACAGGACCCAACATTCTGCTGCTTACAGGAAACCCATCTCAGGGAAAAAGACAGACACTACCTCAGAGTGAAAGGCTGGAAAACAATTTTCCAAGCAAATGGACTGAAGAAACAAGCTGGAGTAGCCATTTTAATATCGGATAAAATCGACTTCCAACCCAAAGTTATCAAAAAAGACAAGGAGGGACACTTCATACTCATCAAAGGTAAAATCCTCCAAGAGGAACTCTCAATTCTGAATATCTACGCACCAAATGCAAGGGCAGCCACATTCATTAGAGACACTTTAGTAAAGCTCAAAGCATACATTGCACCTCACACAATAATAGTGGGAGACTTCAACACACCACTTTCTTCAAAGGACAGATCGTGGAAACAGAAACTAAACAGGGACACAGTGAAACTAACAGAAGTTATGAAACAAATGGACCTGACAGATATCTACAGAACATTTTATCCTAAAACAAAAGGATATACCTTCTTCTCAGCACCTCACGGGACCTTCTCCAAAATTGACCATATAATTGGTCACAAAACAGGCCTCAATAGATACAAAAATATTGAAATTGTCCCATGTATCCTATCAGACCACCATGGCCTAAGACTGATCTTCAATAACAACATAAATAATGGAAAGCCAACATTCACGTGGAAACTGAATAACACTCTTCTCAATGATACCTTGGTCAAGGAAGGAATAAAGAAAGAAATTAAAGACTTTTTAGAGTTTAATGAAAATGAAGCCACAACGTACCCAAACCTATGGGACACAATGAAAGCATTTCTAAGAGGGAAACTCATAGCGCTGAGTGCCTCCAAGAAGAAACGGGAGACAGCACATACTAGCAGCTTGACAACACATCTAAAAGCCCTAGAAAAAAGGGAAGCAAATTCACCCAAGAGGAGTAGACGGCAGGAAATAATCAAACTCAGGGGTGAAATCAACCAAGTGGAAACAAGAAGAACTATTCAAAGAATTAACCAAACGAGGAGTTGGTTCTTTGAGAAAATCAACAAGATAGATAAACCCTTAGCTAGACTCACTAAAGGGCACAGGGACAAAATCCTAATTAACAAAATCAGAAATGAAAAGGGAGACATAACAACAGATCCTGAAGAAATCCAAAACACCATCAGATCCTTCTACAAAAGGCTATACTCAACA
The DNA here is from genome assembly GCF_000001635.26 of Mus musculus. NCBI lineage: Eukaryota > Metazoa > Chordata > Mammalia > Rodentia > Muridae > Mus > Mus musculus. Next base: position 109,248,273 of record NC_000075.6, on the reverse strand, counting down.
AAACTGGAAAACCTGGACGAAATGGACAAATTTCTGGACAGATACCAGGTACCAAAGTTGAATCAGGATCAAGTTGACCATCTAAACAGTCCCATATCACCTAAAGAAATAGAAGCAGTTATTAATAGTCTCCCAACCAAAAAAAGCCCAGGACCAGATGGGTTTAGTGCAGAGTTCTATCAGACCTTCAAAGAAGATCTAATTCCAGTTCTGCACAAACTTTTTCACAAGATAGAAGTAGAAAGTACTCTACCCAACTCATTTTATGAAGCCACTATTACTCTGATACCTAAACCACAGAAAGATCCAACAAAGATAGAGAACTTCAGACCAATTTCTCTTATGAATATCGATGCAAAAATCCTCAATAAAATTCTCGCTAACCGAATCCAAGAACACATTAAAGCAATCATCCATCCTGACCAAGTAGGTTTTATTCCAGGGATGCAGGGATGGTTTAATATACGAAAATCCATCAATGTAATCCATTATATAAACAAACTCAAAGACAAAAACCACATGATCATCTCATTAGATGCAGAAAAAGCATTTGACAAGATCCAACACCCATTCATGATAAAAGTTTTGGAAAGATCAGGAATTCAAGGCCCATACCTAAACATGATAAAAGCAATCTACAGCAAACCAGTAGCCAACATCAAAGTAAATGGAGAGAAGCTGGAAGCAATCCCACTAAAATCAGGGACTAGACAAGGCTGCCCACTTTCTCCCTACCTTTTCAACATAGTACTTGAAGTATTAGCCAGAGCAATTCGACAACAAAAGGAGATCAAGGGGATACAAATTGGAAAAGAGGAAGTCAAAATATCACTTTTTGCAGATGATATGATAGTATATATAAGTGACCCTAAAAATTCTACCAGAGAACTCCTAAACCTGATAAACAGCTTCGGTGAAGTAGCTGGATATAAAATAAACTCAAACAAGTCAATGGCCTTTCTCTATACAAAGAATAAACAGGCTGAGAAAGAAATTAGGGAAACAACACCCTTCTCAATAGTCACAAATAATATAAAATATCTTGGCGTGACTCTAACTAAGGAGGTGAAAGATCTGTATGATAAAAACTTCAAATCTCTGAAGAAAGAAATTAAAGAAGATCTCAGAAGATGGAAAGATCTCCCATGCTCATGGATTGGCAGGATCAACATTGTAAAAATGGCTATCTTGCCAAAAGCAATCTACAGATTCAATGCAATCCCCATCAAAATTCCAACTCAATTCTTCAACGAATTGGAAGGAGCAATTTGCAAATTTGTCTGGAATAACAAAAAACCTAGGATAGCAAAAAGTCTTCTCAAGGATAAAAGAACTTCTGGCGGAATCACCATGCCAGACCTAAAGCTTTACTACAGAGCAATTGTGATAAAAACTGCATGGTACTGGTATAGAGACAGACAAGTAGACCAATGGAATAGAATTGAAGATCCAGAAATGAACCCACACACCTATGGTCACTTGATCTTCGACAAGGGAGCTAAAACCATCCAGTGGAAGAAAGACAGCATTTTCAACAATTGGTGCTGGCACAACTGGTTGTTATCGTGTAGAAGAATGCGAATCGATCCATACTTATCTCCTTGTACTAAGGTCAAATCTAAGTGGATCAAGGAACTTCACATAAAACCAGAGACACTGAAACTTATAGAGGAGAAAGTGGGGAAAAGCCTTGAAGATATGGGCACAGGGGAAAAATTCCTGAACAGAACAGCAATGGCTTGTGCTGTAAGATCGAGAATCGACAAATGGGACCTAATGAAACTCCAAAGTTTCTGCAAGGCAAAAGACACCGTCAATAAGACAAAAAGACCACCAACAGATTGGGAAAGGATCTTTACCTATCCTAAATCAGATAGGGGACTAATATCCAACATATATAAAGAACTCAAGAAGGTGGACTTCAGAAAATCAAATAACCCCATTAAAAAATGGGGCTCAGAACTGAACAAAGAATTCTCACCTGAGGAATACCGAATGGCAGAGAAGCACTTGAAAAAATGTTCAACATCCTTAATCATCAGGGAAATGCAAATCAAAACAACCCTGAGATTCCACCTCACACCAGTCAGAATGGCTAAGATCAAAAATTCAGGTGACAGCAGATGCTGGCGAGGATGTGGAGAAAGAGGAACACTCCTCCATTGTTGGTGGGAGTGCAGGCTTGTACAACCACTCTGGAAATCAGTCTGGCGGTTCCTCAGAAAACTGGACATAGTACTACCGGAGGATCCAGCAATACCTCTCCTGGGCATATATCCAGAAGATGCCCCAACAGGTAAGAAGGACACATGCTCCACTATGTTCATAGCAGCCTTATTTATAATAGCCAGAAGCTGGAAAGAACCTAGATGCCCCTCAACAGAGGAATGGATACAGAAAATGTGGTACATCTACACAATGGAGTACTACTCAGCTATTAAAAAGAATGAATTTATGAAATTCCTAGCCAAATGGATGGACCTGGAGGGCATCATCCTGAGTGAGGTAACACATTCACAAAGAAACTCACACAATATGTATTCACTGATAAGTGGATATTAGCCCCAAACCTAGGATACCCAAGATATAAGATATAATTTGCTAAACACATGAAACTCAAGGAGAATGAAGACTGAAGTGTGGACACTATGCCCCTCCTTAGATTTGGGAACAAAACACCCATGGAAGGAGTTACAGAGACGGAGTTTGGAGCTGAGATGAAAGGATGGACCATGTAGAGACTGCCATAGCCAGGGATCCACCCCATAATCAGCATCCAAACGCTGACACCATTGCATACACTAGCAAGATTTTATTGAAAGGACGCAGATGTAGCTGTCTCTTGTGAGACTATGCCGGGGCCCAGCAAACACAGAAGTGGATGCTCACAGTCAGCTAATGGATGGATCATAGGGCTCCCAATGGAGGAGCTAGAGAAAGTAGCCAAGGAGCTAAAGGGATCTGCAACCCTATAGGTGGAACAACATTATGAGCTAACCAGTACCCCGGAGCTCTTGACTCTAGCTGCATATATATCAAAAGATGGCCTAGTCGGCCATCACTGGAAAGAGAGGCCCATTGGACTTGCAAACTTTATATGCCCCAGTACAGGGGAATACCAGGGCCAAAAAGGGGGAGTGGGTGGGCAGGGGAGTGGGGGTGGGTGGATATGGGGGACTTTTGGTATAGCATTGGAAATGTAAATGAGTTAAATACCTAATAAAAAATGGAAAAAAAAAAAAGAAAATACAAAAAAAAAAAAAAAAAAAAAAAAAAAAAAAAGAAAGGCCTGGAAAACCGGATCCAAGAACACATCAAAACGACCATCCATCATGATCAAGTAGGCTTCAATCCAGTGATGCAGGGATGGTTTAATATATGGAAATCCATCAACACAATCCACTATATAAACAAACTCAAAGACAAAAACCACATGATCATCTTATTAAATGCTGAGAAATCATTTGACCAAATCCAACACCCCTTCATGATAAAAGTCTTGGAAAACTCATGAATTCAAGGCCCATACTTAAACATAATAAAAGCAATATACAGCAAACCAGTAGCCAACATCAAACTAAATGGAAAGAAAGTTGAAGCAATAACATTAAAATCAAGAGCTAGACAAGGCTGCCCACTTCCCCTACCTATTCAGTATAGTACGTGAAGTCCTAACCAGAGCAATTAGACAACAAAAGGAGATCAAGGGGATACAAATTGGAAAGGAAGAAGTCAAAATATCACTATTTGCAGATGATATGATAGTATATATAAGTGACCCCTAAAATTCCACCAGAAAACTCCTAAACCTGATAAACAACTTCAGTGAAGTAGCTGGATATAAATTTTTTTATTTTTTTTCTTTATAATTTGGTTTTTATTAGATATTTTCTTCATATAAATTTCAAATGCTATCCTGAAAGTCCCCTATATGCTTCCCCGCCCTGTTCCTCTACCCATCCACTCCCACTTCTTGGTTCTGGCATCCCCCTATACTGGGCCATATAAAGTTTGCAAGACCAAGGGGCCTCTCTTCCCAATGATGGCTGACTAGGCCATCTGCTACATATGCAGCTAGAGACACAAGCTCTGGGGGTACTGGTAGTTCATATTGTAGTTCCAACTATAGGGTTGCAGACCCCTTCAGCTTCTTTAGCTCCTACATTGGGGGCAGTGTGTTCCATCCAATAGATGACTGTGAGCAAGGTGGATATAAAATTAACTCAAACAAATCAGTGGCTTTTTTTCTACACAAAGGATAAATGGGCTGAGAAAGAAATTAGGGAAACAACACCCTTCACAATAGTCACAAATAATATAAAATACTGTGGTGTGACTCTATTTAAGGAAGTGAAAGATCTATATGATAAGAACTTCAAGTCTCTGAAGATAGAAATCGAAGAAGATCTCAGAAGATGGAAAGATCTCCCATGCTCATGGATTGGCAAGATTAATATAGTAAAAATGGCTATCTTGATGAAAGCAATCTACAGATTCAATGCAATCCTCATGGAAATTCCAACTCAATTCTTCACAGAGTTACAAAGGGCAATTTGAAAATTCATCTGGAATAACAAAAAACCTAGGATATCAAAAGCTATTTTCAATAATAAAAGAACCTCTGGGGGAATCACCATCCCTGACCTCAAGTTGTACTACAGAGCAATTGTGATTAAAAAAAAAAAACTGCATGGTACTGGTACAGCAACAGACAGATCACTGGAATAGAATTAAAGATCCAGAAATGAACCCACACACCTATGGTTAATTGATCTCTGACAAAGGAGCTAAAACCATCCAGTGGAAAAAAGACAATATTTTCAAAAAATGGTGCTGGCTCAACTGGTTTCTATCATGTAGGAGAATGTAAATTGATCCATTCTTATCTCCTTATCAAAGCTCAAGTCTAAGTGGATCAAGGAACTCCACATAAAACTAGAGACACTGAAACTTATAGAGAAGAATGTGGGGAAGAAGATCAAAGATATGGACACAGGGGGAAAATTCCTGAACAGAACACCAATGACTTGTGCTGTAAGATCAAGAATCAACAAATGGGACCTCATAAAATTGCAAAGCTTCTCTAAGGCAAAGGACACTGTCAATAAGACAAAAAGGCCACGAACAGATTGGGAAAAGATCTTTACCAATCCTAAATCTGATAGGAGACTAATATTGTGTGTGTGTGTGTGTGTGTGTGTGTGTATAAACATACATAACTCAAGAAATTGGATTCTAGAAAACCAAATAATCTTATTTAAAAATGGAGCACAGAGCTAAACAAAGAATTCTCAACTGAGGAATACTGAATGGCTGAGAAGCAGCTGAAAAATTGTTCAGCATCCTTAATCATCAGGGAAATGCAAATCAAAACAACCCTGAGATTACACCTCACATCAGTCAGAATGGCAAAGATCAAAAATTCAGGTGACAGCAGATGCTGGCGAGGATGTGGAGAAAGAGAAACACTTCTCCTTTGCTTATGGGATTGTAAACTGGTACAACCACTCTGGAAATCAGTTTGGCGGTTCAGTTTAGAAAATTGGACATACACTCACTGATAAATGGATATTAGCCCAGAAACTTAGGATACCCAAGATATAAGATACAATTTGCTAAACGCATGAAATTCAAGAAGAACGAAGACCAAAGTGTGGACACTTTGCCCCTTCTTAGAAATGGGAACAAAACACTCATGGAAGGAGTTACAGAGACAAAATTTGGAGCTGCGATGAAAGGATGGACCATCTAGTGATTGCCACATGCAGGGATCCATCCCATAATCAGCTTCCAAACGCTGACACCATTGCATACACTAGCAAGATTTTGCTGAAAGGACCCAGATATAGCTATCTCTTGTGAGACTATGCCGGGGCCTAGCAAACACAGAAGTGGATGATCACAGTCAGCTATTGGATGGATCATAGGGCCCCCAATGGAGGAGCTAGAGAAATTACCCAAGGAGCTAAAGGGAACTGCAACCCTATAGGTGGAACAACAATATGAACTAACCAGTACCCCGGAGCTCTTGTCTCTAGCTGCATATGTATCAAAAGATGGCCTAGTCGGCCATCACTGCAAAGAGAGGCCCATTGGACTTGCAAACTTTATATGCCCCAGTACAGGGAAGCCCCAGGGCCAAAAAGGGGGAGTGGGTAGGTAGGGGACTGGGGGGTGGGTATGGGGGACTTTTGGGATAGCATTGAAAATGTAAATGAGGAAAATACGTAATAAAAAATAAATTAAAAAAAAAAAGAAAATTGGACATAGTATGTCCAGAAGATCCAGCAATACCACTCCTGGGCATATATCCAGAAGATGCTACAACTGGTAATAAGAACACATGCTCCACTATGTTCATAGCAGCCTTATTTATAATAACCTGAAGTTGGAAAGAACCCAGATATTCCTCAACAGAGGAATGGATACAGAAAATGTGGTACATTTACACAATGGAGTATTACTCATCCATTAAAAGCAATGTATTTATGAAATTCCTAGGCAAATGGATATATCTGGAGGGTATCATCCTGAGTGAGGTAACCCAATCACAAAAGAACTCACATGATATGCACTCACTAATACATGGATATTAGCCTAGAAACTTAGAATGCCCAAGATACAATTTCCAAAACACAAAAAAAAAAAAATCATGAAGAAGGAAGACCAACACATGGATACTTCATTCCTAGAATAGGGAAGAAAACACCCATGGAAGGAGTTACAATGACAAAGTTTGGAGCTGAGACGAAAGGATGGACCATCCAGAGACTACCCCACCCAGGGATCCATCCCATAATCAGCCACCAAACGCAGACACTATTGCATATGCCAGCAAGATTTTGCTGAAAGGACCCTGATATAGCTGTCTCTTGTGAGGCTTTGCCAGTGCCTGGCAAACACAGAATGGATGCTCACAGTCAGCTATTGGATGGATCACAGGGCCCCCAATGGAGGAGCTAGAGAAAGTACCCAAGAAGCTGTTGGGGTCTGCAACCCTACAGGTGGAACAACAATATGAACTAACCAGTACCCCCTCGGAGCTCGTGTCTCTAGCTGCATATATATCAGAAGATGGCCTAGTCGGCCATCATTAGGAAGAGAGGCCCCTTGGTCTTGCAAACTTTATATGGCCCAGTACAGGGGAACATCAGGGCCAAGAAGTGGGAGGGGTGGGTAGGGGAGCAGGGCAGGGGAAGGGTATAGGGGAATTTTCAGGATAGCATTTGAAATGTAAATGAAGAAAATACCTAATAAATAATTGGAAAAAGTTAAAAAAAAAAAGGAACACACATGATATGCACTCACTGATAAGTGGATATTAGCCCAGAAACTTAGAATACCCAAGATACAATTTGCAAAACTCATGAAACTCAAGAAGAAGGAAGACCAAAGTGTGGATACCTCACCCCTTCTTAGAATTGGGAACAAAATACCCATGGAAGGAGTTACAGAGACAAAGTTTGGAGCTGAGACTGAAGGAAGGACCATCCAGAGACTGTCCCACCCGGCGATCCATCCTATAAACAACCATCAAACCCAGACACTTGCATATACCAATAAGATTTTGCTGACAAGACCCTGATATAGCTGTCTCCTGTGAAGCTATGCCAGTGCCTAGCAAATACATAAGTGGATGCTCACAGTCATCTATTGGGTGGAACACAGGGTCCATAATGAAGGAGCTAGAGAAAGTACCCAAGGAGCTGAAGGGGTCTGCAGCCCTATAGGAGAAGCAATAATATAAACTAACCAGTACCCCCGAGAACTCGTGTCTCTAGTTTCATAAGTAGCAGAGGATGGCCTAGTCAGCCATCTGTGGGAGGAGAGGCCCTTGGTCTTGCAAAGATTCTAGGCCCCAGTATAGGGGAATGCCAGGGCCAGGAAGTGGGAGTGGGTGGGTTGGGGAGCAGGGGGAGGGGTGAGGGTGTAGGGGATATTCAGATAGGAAACTAGGAAAGGGGATAGCATTTGACATGTAAATGAAGAAAATATCTAATAAATAAATCTAAAAAAAAGAAAGTTGTCAAATTGAAGACTTAGATATGTAGTAAGACTATCAATGTAGCATGTCTCATTATGAATACATTGTGTGCTATAGTGAAGACTGGAACTTATGCACTCAAAGATTTAGTGGTTAAAATATAAGTCCTGAATGACTATCTTTTTCTTGATCAAATGGCATGAATTGTCTTTAGAAAGACTTGCAACACATTAAAAAAAAAAGAAAAAAGAAAAAAAGAAAATCAGCTTACAATAGAGAGACCCTAATGGCAGAAGGGTTCCCTATGTCGCTTGTTATGGGGACACTGAGTCCTAGCAAGGACCCAGGTCCTCTGCCTCCCAATTTCTGCCCTTCCATCACCACCTTCCACCTCATGAGGAGCCAGGGTGGAACTTACAGCTTCTATTCTCTTCCTTTCCCCTTCTCCTCATCTTCCAAGAACCGTGTGTGGAGTGGATCACCCAGCAGGACTGGTCTCTGGGCATGGAGAGCCAGTCAGAAGGCAAGGATGCAGAAGCCAGGATAATTGAAGACAATTCTTGCTATGGTAGGAACCATGGCCTTGCACAGATATCCTGCTAGACACTTATGGGTTGGTGTGAAAGGGAACATAGTAAGTGCTCAGGTTGTTGCACCATTCGCCCTTCCTGGTGCTTTCCACAATGCTCAGTATTGCAGAGCTGACCTCGATGCCAGGAAGACTTTCCTACCCTGGAACTTACAAAAAATTTGAAAGTCTGGTCAGGGCTAGAGAGATGAATTGGCTGTTAAGAGCACTGGCTATAGACCAGGCTGGCCTCAAACTCAGAGATCCACCTGCCTCTGCCTCCTGAGTGCTAAAATTTAATGGTGTATGCCTGGCTCCCTGCCTATTTTTGACTATATAAACACTTAGGTTTAATTAAATCACTGGTGCCAATATTTCCATTTGCCTTGTCATGACCCACAGTGTGCTGGGCCCTCCCACATCAATAACTACTTTAAAAAGTGCCCTACAAGATTGCCTACAACCTGATCACTTGGAGACATTTTCCCCACCCAGATTTCCTTCTCTCAGATGACTCTAGCTTGTGTGAAGTTGACATAAAACTAGGCAGGACAAGGTCTAATGTGGTTGCAGTCAGATGGTGTTCCTGGACTCAGTCATCTTCAGAGCCTTCTGTATTCTGTCCACTCCCTGGGCTGCAGGATCTGAGCTTCTTCTTCATCCTTCTTCCTCCATCTCTATAAGGGTGACTTGAGCCTTTGCTGTCTCTTCATGGAACCTCACAGTAGCCAAATGTCTTACTGGAAGTTGAAGATTGTGATGGGATTGTGATTGCAATTTTCTCAAACCTACTTGGTGATTCACTGAAGACTGTTATTAAGAGCTACAGACATCTTGCCGTACCCAGCAAGGCCTCACCTGTTTGCAGCAGACACTGGTTAAGAACCTGGGTGTACTATTGCTCTGTCCTTCGTTAATGTTGTTAAGATGGTATTATAGCATTTCCAACCACTGTGAACATGCAAATCTGTCTTTATTCAATAACTGCAGTGGCCAGTCATGGTGGTCTGTTCTAAAAGATACATCTATGTCCCAATCTCTGGAAAGTGTATTGCCTCAATTGACAAAGGTGTGAATGTCATTTAATATGATAAAATAAATGACTAGGTGGGACTATGGAAATGGCTCAACAATTAAGAGCACATATGGCTTCTACAGAAGACTCAGGTTCTGTTCCCAGAACCTCCTGGGACGGCTCACAACTACCTGCAACTCTAGCACCAGGAAGATCTGACACCTTGACCTTTGTGTGTACCTGCGCTCAAGTTCACAAACTCTCATTCACATAAAAAAAAAAAAAACAAAAACAAAAAAACAAAAAAAGATGTAACTGGGTTATCAATCTCAAGTGAGGATCTTATCTTAGTTTACCCAGATGTGCTCTGACTACATTTACAGGTGTCCTAAAGAAGAAAAGAATCCCACCTTGGTGATGCTGGCAGTGTTCACCTTTAATCCCAGCAATCGGGAGGCAGAAGCAAGAATAGCTCTGAGTTTGAGGTCAGCCTGGACTACAGAGTGAGTTCCAGGACAGCCAGGGCTACACAGAGAAACCATGTCTCAAAACAAAACAAAACAAAATGAAAGTAATTTCTGCATGATGGTACGCACCTTTAATCCCAGCACTCAGCAGCAGGCAGAGGCAGAGGCAGGTGGATCCCTGGAAGTTCAAGTCCAGCCTTGTCTACATAGTGAGCCTAGGTCACCAGAGCTACATAGTAAGACAATAAAGCAGAGAAGGGTGTTTACCTGGATGAGATCATGACTGGCGGCAGGGACAGAGAATGGAGTGAAGATTCTCAAGTCAGGGATGCCAGGGCAGCTGCTGGGAACTGGCAGAGACAAGGGGTGGATTGCCTTCTAGTGCCTCTGCAGAGAACAGGGCCCTGACCCACCTACCCCATCTCATTTACACTCACTTGTTGATGGGCCTCAGGAAGCTACTGCAACAACCATTTTCAGCTCACACTGTGCAGTGAATATCAGAGCCTCAGAAAATGTTTTCCAGCTCATCTCTCTACTGGTCACCTGATGGTCACTTTGCCAGATGGCCACTATTGAAATGCTAGCTTAAATACAAGAAGAAGGATCTGTTTAGCGGTTGGAGAGATGGGCCAGTGGTTAAGAGTATTGGCTGCTTTTCTAGAGGACCTGGGTTTGATTTTTCAGTACCCATGTGGGGGCTCACAACTCTCTGTAACCTCAGTACCAGGAGGTCAAATGCCCTCTCCTGGCTTCTGCAGGCAAGAGACTTCATGTTTGAGGCCAACCTAAACTCCTCAGTGAATTCTAGGCCAGCCTGGATCATAGGATGATATCCTCTTTCATTCAATCACACACACACACACACACACACAGACACAGACACACACAGACACACACACACACATCTTAAACATGTACGCATTGTAAAAATAATCAGATATTCATCATGAATTGAAAATATCCATTCTTTAGGTATCTGGTAGCAAAGCCTCATGTCTGTTATAAGGACTTAAAACAGCTCTGCATCGGAACATCTAAATCAGTCACTCAAAGAAAGAAGACAGGGCCAGCCTCTGGCTCAGCAAATATGCAAACAGAAAGGTCAATGCCATGTATTGTGGCACACATCTTTCATCCCAGCACTTGGGAGGCAGAGACAGACAGAGATCTCCAAGTTTGAGGCCTAGACTATATATCAAGATCCAGGCTAATCAGTCAGGACCAAAGAGTCAGACCCTGTCTCAAAATAAAATAAAGGAAAGAAAAAAGAAAAAGAAGGATGGGGGGGGGAGAGGGAGAGAGAAAGAGAAAGGGAGGGAGAGAGAGAGAAGGAGAGAAGGAGAGGGGGAGAGGGGAAAGGGAGAGGGAGAGGGAGAGGGAGAAAGAGAGGGAGAGGGAGAGAGAGAGAGAGAGAGAGAGAGAGAGAGAGAGAGAGAGAGAGAGACTGAGCAAGTATAGCTCAAGGAGGCCTCTGGCTCCTCTCAGGGCCTCTACTGTGGCCTGTAGTCCCCTCTTCAGGCTGCTTTGGTTTTGCTGCCTGCTTCACAACTCTGCAGTAGCAAACCCAATGGTGGGGTCTGTAGTCCTCAAAACTATTTTCAATCGGAATCAGTAGAGAAATGAGTTTAAAACGTGTATCCCTGTATGCATATATACAGAGATCCATTTTGTGTGTGTGTGTGTGTGTATGAATGCATACATGCATATGTCCGTGATGTATGTCTGAGTGCACTCTATCATAGTGCTGGTTTCCTTGAATTATTGTCTTAAAGTATAAAGTAGCACAGTTACCAAAGGTCCAGGACCTAAGCTCTACCTGTGGATGCCCAGGAGAAGGTAATTTTAGAATGAAAATACATTCTGATTTCTAGTTAGCAATATACTCAGCATGAATACAATCAGCATGACACTTTTACTCTTTTTTTGAAACAAAGTCTCATTCTTTAGCCTAGGCTGGCCTGGAAAACATGCACTACATGTAAAAGTGCCTATATGCTTCAGTGCACATGCGTGTGTATGCACAGATGTGGGGCAGTAGGTGTGGGGGAATAATGGGAGTGGGAGAAAACCCGAGTCCCAGCAGAGTTCGGGTGCTCTGGGCGGGCAGACACAGAAGACTGCTGCACGCTTTCCATGAGGCCCCAGGTGGAAAGCTACCCACTCAGCTCAAGGGGGTGGGCAAGGGGCAGTCTTAGGTCTCTGGGCCTCACAGAGGCCCGAGATAACAGGTTCGAAGTCTTGGACATCCCAGACACAGCTGGACACCGAGGAAAACATAAGAACAAAATGGGAGCCCCAGGAACAGCTCAGTCAGCTCAGGGACCAAAGGGAGGAGAGGGCAGGAAGAGAGAGGGCACTGGGTGGTTCCCATGCGGATGAGAGTCCTTGGTCCAGTCCTTGGCTGGAGCACAGGAAGGCCTTCTGGCAGGAGGTTAGATGCTGCTCTTTAGGGGAAAGCCTATCCCACCGTTCAAGCATGGTGGGTCTTGATGAGCAGAGACAGTTTATAATTTTAGAACTTTATTGTAGAAAGGCAAGGAGAAAGAGAGAAGGTAGAAAGAGGGAGAGGCCAGCCATGACCACATGGAGAGAGGGGGAAGGGAGAGAGAAGGAGGGCCAAGCAGCCCCTTTTATAGTAGACTGGGCTATCTTGTAGTTGCAGAGTAGCTGTGGGGAGGAGCATACCTGGCTATAGTCAGGTAACTGGGGGGGTGGGGGGGGGAGTCTAGCCTGAATGCCAGAAGCTTGGGGCTTTATCCACATGACTGATAGTCATACACTTCTCCTGCAGGGGCTGTGGGGGCTGTAACTTTGAGAGGAGTCAGGGGTCCAGGAGACATGATCTAACATCTTCTGTCCCATGTATGTGGAAATCACCACCCATTGGATCCCCTGGGTTCCAGACCTTTGTTCCACTGGAGACCAGGCTGATTGTGTGCAGCCCACTGCTGCCCACACAGAGACCAGCAGTAAACATCAGGTGTCCTCTTTGACCGCCACTTTCTACTAGAAAGCTAAGTACACAAGCACATGATCTCAGAGGCTGTGCAGGCACAGAGAGGTGGGCCCTGCTGATCTAACTCAGGTCTCAAGGTAGACATGAACATGGAAACCAGTTTCCCTACACCAGGAATTTGAGAAACCTAATGGACTTCACATAAGCAATTGAACCTGTTGACAATTAGTGTGTTACTCGGGATTTTCTAGAAGGTTCTGAGAAGTACATCATCAATCAGGGCTGCCCCAGATCATGTGCTTTTGGTCTCCAGAATGCCAGGAAGGGGTTGTTGAGCTCATCTATGCAATAAAAATCACTTTGGAGTGAGTTCAGGTATGAGCACTCTCAACTGAGTGCATCTGGCACAAGTGAGTGGGGGCTGGGAGTCAGGCTGAGAGTCTACACAGCTGCAGCTTACTCCAGTCAAAGCCTCATGACCTGTGGTTGTCAATCCTGCTAAATCTTTGGCCAAGCCAGTAAAAAGGAACAAGCTTGGGAGGAGAAAGGAGAGTCAGTGTGGACTTAGGCCACAAAAGATGGAGGTCCATTTGCCTAGATTGCCATTGATGAAAATCTTCTCCTATCTGGATGCCTACAGTTTGCTACAGGCTGCCCAAGTGAACAAGGTAAAAGCTCCATGGCTGAACTCCTCCATTCAATGCACCCTACATGAGACCCCTTTGGCCTTTCCCACTCAGTCTTGGAGTCTCAGCTACCCCAGCACCATACTCACACAGCCTGGCATCCTTCCTTCCTTCTTCCTGCCCTTCCTTCCTTCCTTCCCTCCTTAAACTTACCTTATTCAGACCTGTCTACTCAGCTCTGACACATTAGTGTCTTGGAGACTCAGCTGCTTCTCTTTACCAACAGGAGCTCCATCCTACAGAATAGCAAACAGATACATCTAGGTCTCATGGGTTAGCATTATCCACTCTGAAGACCTCAAATCCGGTTAAATGAGGCAGGAGTGGTGGTGCGGGACTGGATTTGAAGCGCTTGTGAGGTGGAAGCAAGGTGATCAGGAGTTAGGGTCAGACTCAATCACATGAATTTAAAACCAGCCCAGGCTACTAGACAACCTATCTCAGAACACTAACAGTGATACCAAACTTCTGCTAAATGAAAAGACCAAGCTGCCATGCAAAGACATGCTACTGATACAAAGCATCCTTGAGACTCCATGTCAGACCTTTGAGCCTGGCCCTCCTTCCTCTGAGCCCTCATAAGGTGACTTGTGTTTGCTGGGGTAGGTCTCTCCAGGCTGGCTGGGCCTGGAGAGCTAGGACTGTGTTTGATTAAACTATATAGGCACAGACCAGAACAAATTGAGAGCAGGAGAGGGAGGCAGTTGTTGGTTTAAGGATTCTTTTCTCTCCCGTAGAACTGGAATGAACTTGCAAGCAGTGATGTCCTGTGGAGGTAAGGAGAGGGGCAGGGTTGGATGGGAGGAGGGGACAAGATGGGGCTGAGGGAAGAAGAGGCCTCTGATTCTGGGCCTGGACCTCTGCTGCGTGAGGATGGTTAGTGAATAAAAGTTTGCTCACTGTAACAGTGGCTCTAAGGTCAAGTGACTTGGGTGAGCCTGATGGAATTGCAACTGTGTATTACAGGAAGTTGTGTCAGAAGAGATGGCTCTTCTGTGACATGGTTACCCTACAGCTCCTGGGCACAGAGACATGGAAGCAGTTCTTCGTTTTCCGAACATGGCAAGAACATGCCAAGACCCGGGCAAAGCCAGAAGATTTCACTTACAAGGAAATTCCTGCGGAGTATGGTATGGGCTTGGGTACCTAGAAGAGATGCACACTTGAGTTTTCCCATTCCGTGTGGTCCTACGTACTCATTTAAGAAGAGGAAGGGAATTGTAGTTTAACAGGATGGGGCTGCTGTGCTAGCACAGCCATGGAACCAATCTGTGATCTGCTGAGTGTTGCTCAACATCTTCAACCAGACCTATCGTTCCCTTTCCCCTAAGGCTTTGTACCCTTCCCAGAGCATAGAGAGAATTTACTGGGGAAATTACCAAATAGGCTTTAGTGTTTATCTTTTTCAACGAACTTCCTTAGAACAGTTCTCTGATGTAGAGGTGCTTTTAAGTTTTTTTTTTTTTTTACATTTTTTATTTCAGTATGTCTGTATATGATGTGTGTACATGACACAGTGTGTGTGTGTGTATCAGAAGACAACTTTGTGTTAATCCCTTTTACTGATGGGAAGAATATTACCTTTTCTGTTGGTTTTAGATAAGGTCTCAGTATATAACTTTGGTTAGCCTTGAACTTGATCTGTTGACTAGGCTGGCCTCAAACTCAAGGTCTGCTGCTTGCCTTCACTGGGACTGGTAGATCTTTACACCTGACTTTTTCTTTCCTTTTGTTTCTTTTTCTCTTTCTTTCTCTCTCTCTCTCTTTCTTTCTTCCTTCCTTCCTTCCTTTCATTCTTTCTTCATTACTTTGTTTCTTTCTTTCTAAAGACAGGATCTCATATATTACAGGCTGACCTCAAAACCTTCATGTAGCAAACACCAATGACCTTGAATTTCAGATCCTTCTGCCTCCAAATGAGTACTGGGTTATAGTTCATAGGCCTCTAGGAATAGAACAGTGCACTCTGCTGAGGGGTTGCAGCCCTAGCCCCCAGTACTTGCTTTGTATCTATAGAAACAGACTAAAGAGTAAATGTACCTGAACCAGTGCCCAACCTGCAGTGTGCTTGGCTGCCTCTCTCTTCATCCTTTCCACAGCTTTTATCCAAGCCTTCTTCATGGCAGAGAGAAGGGAAACCTACCTCCTTCAGTTAGAGTCATCCCTCAACTGTCTGCTGTCCACATAGTGTTGGGGTTTTTTTGCAGGATTTCGGGCAAATGCATGTTATATCTCAGGGTGTGGCTTAACAAGAAACGTACAAGACAGGTCGGTCATCTGTATGGTGAGTTCCATGACCAAGTTGTCCACCTGGGATATTCGTGAGGTAAGTCTGGCCGATGAGTAGCAAAAGTTGTGAATTCTGGATGTGAATTCTGATTTCATGTTTATGGTTTTGGTGATGAGACAGGATTCCCCCTATACAGACCTGGCAGTCATGTAGGTCCCCATACAGATCCACTTACCTTGGCTCCCCATGTGCTTTCCAAGGTTTGCACCACCACACCTGATTATCCCTCATCTTACTTTTTTTTTTTTAGGTTTATTGTATATGTGTGTTTTCTGTGCATATATGTATACGTAATCCATCTGTATCTGCTGTCTGTGGAGATCACAAGAGGATGTCAGGTCCCTTAAAAACTGTAGTTGCAGATAACTGTAAGCTGTGGGGACTGGGGCTGTAGGCACTGACCTCAGGTCCTCTGCTAAGCCATCTCTGCAGGGCCTGTCAGTGTTTCAAAGTTTTCATCATAGAGATTGTTCTCATACAAGGTCAGGTTTACTCCTAGGTATTCCTTTTTAAGATATATTTTTGACATTATATATGTGTGTGTGTGTGTGTGTGTGTGTGTGTGTGTGTGTGTGTGTGTATGCCTCTGTTAGTTTATTGTTGGTGCCAGCCGGCAGAGGCCAGAGGCTGTGAGATGTTGACTAGGCTTTGGGATCCCAACTAGGGTCTTCTGTAAGAGCATTAGTTCCTCCGAACTGCTGAACCATCACTCTGGCCCCTCACTCCAGGGTTGGTTTGTTGTTTTTCTGGTTTGAAACAGGGTTTCACTTTGTAAGAGACTTGGGGGAAACTTGCTATGTAGACCAGGCTGGCCTCGAATTCTGAGATCTGCCAACTTGTGCCTGCTGGGATCAAAAGCGCATACCATGCCCACAGGGCCCTTCAGGGTGGTGTTCCAGGCTACTGTGAATGGGAAGGCTTCCCTGATCCTTCTTCACTTTGTTTAGTGCTGCATGGGAAGGGCACTGATTTTTTTTTTCCGTGTTATTTCTGTAGCCTGCCAATGTGCTGGGAGTTTATCAGCTCTCAGAGTTTTCCAGAGGAGTCATAGGGTCTCAAAGTACAGCCTCATAGTGTCTGCAAATGGAGAAACTATGGCTTCTCTTTCCTATTGGCCTCCCTTTTTTTCCCTTCTCCCGTTTTATTGTTCTAGCTAAAACAATATCATACAAAATGAGATTAGAAAGTGTGGATATACTTGTCTTGTTCCTGATTTTGCTGGAAATGCTTTGGGCTATTTATGATCTTAGAGGAGGTACACTAAAGAAACTGCCGACATTACTGCTCAATGATATGATAAAGGTTTTTTATTGTAGATATGAGAGAACAGCCAGAGGCATCTAGAAGAGTCAAGAGCAGACAGAAAAAGAAGTAGACTGTGTTGTGTTTTTAAAAATACCAGGATATGTTTTGTAGAGCGAACTATGGTGAGGTAGGAGGGGTGCCTCAGCGGGCAGGCCCATGCTGAGGCATCTATTCCCCTGAGGTAGGACACATAGGACAGGGTAGTATAGAATACAGTTTATTTAGGGCATGGGAATGGGAGTTGAGAGTAGAGACAGAGAACGAAAGGGAGAAAAGGAAAGAGAGAGGAGAGGCAGGTCAAAAAACGTGGACAGGGCGGGGGCGGGGGCGGGGGAAGAGTGAGAAAGGGATTAGGGAGAGATAAGAGTCAGACAGAAAGGTCAGAGAGAGCAAGGAGGAGACAAACAGCCCCTTTTATAGCAAGACAGGCCTACCTGCTATTGCAAGGTAACTGTTGGGTGGAGCCCAGAAGGAATGCTAACATTCTTCCATTTTGGTTTAATTTTAAAAAGGAGAAACTAGAAAGAGGCGATGGTGAAGCAGGAATAGGGTCATTGTGATCTTTAGCTGCTTCCTGCTGACTTTGGGGTGACATGTCTGGGAAACCTAAGAAAATGGGGAAGGGGTGTTGGTCTAGTCTTAGGAGAGTCTCTTGTTTCCTTGCTGTGCAGGATCTGTGGGACCATCTGTGGGTAGGAAGGAGCAGGTCCAGTAGAAGCATCTGTGTCTGTGAGAGCAGGCGATGATGCATCTCTGGGTTGCTTCTCTGGAGCTGTCCTGGATGTAGATTTCGAGTAAACACCTGGACTTAGCAAGATGCTTGAACATTTATGTATATTTGAAGAAGAGAATAAAGTTAAGTACTTTTTGGAGGAAAAAAACTGTTCTCAGGTGTACATTTGAAACCCTTAGGTCTTAGTGGTTGGGGTTAGAGGAGTCCCAACCCAGAGAACAAGACAGGAATCCCACCCTCTGGAATAGTTAACAGGTAGAAACTTAGGCTATTGATTGACAGGTGTACTTATCTAGGTGGAGTCTGTGTTGTCCATGAGAGGTGGAACTGAGTGGGTTTCCTGGAGCTTATAAGTTTACAAAAGAGATAAATCTGTTAACAGCATGAACACTCTTTAAGATGAGTTTAGGGAAGACAGAAACCTTTCATGCAACAGAAGAACCAAGAAGGGATTTTTCCTTCTATCTGGGAGACCCCATATATATAAATTTAGCATAATGAGAAACATTTTAACTTTATATTTGAAAGAAAAATTAAAGGAAACTTGAAGATTTGACCATGTGAATATGATAGTTGATTATATAGTTTAGTATGAGAAACACCTTAAATCTATAGTTAAGAGTGATAAAGAATAGTACTCCATTGTGTAAATGTACCACATTTTCTGTATCCATTCCTCTGTTGAGAGATATCTGGGTTGTTTCCAGGTCCTGACTCTAATAAATAATGCTATTATGAACATAGTGGAACATGTGTCCTTATTAAATGTTGGAGCATCTTTTGAGCATATGCCCAGGAATAGTATAGCTGGGTCCTCAGGTGGTACTATGTACAATTTTCTGAGAAACCACCAGACTAATTTCCAATGTGGTTGTACCAGCATGCAATCCAACTAGCAATCGAGGAGTGTTCCTCTTTCTCCACATCCTCACCAGCATCTGCTGTCACCTGAGTTTTTGATCTTGGCCATTCTGACTGGTGTGAGGTGGAATCTCAAGGTCATTTTGGTTTGCATTTCCCTGATGACTAAGGATACTGAACAGTTCTTTAGGTGTTTCTGAGAACTTCAAGTTTCCTCAGTTGAGAATTCTCGGTTTAGCTCAGCTTCCCATTTTTTAACAGGGATTTTTGGTTCTCTGGAGTCTAACGTCTTGAGTTCTTTGTATATATTATGTATTAGCCCTCTATTGGATGTAGGGTTGGTAAAAATCTTTTCCCAATCTGTTGGTTGCCAGTTTGTGCTATTAAAGTGTCGTTTGCCTTACAGTTGCTTTGCATTTTTATCAGGTCCCATTTGTCGATTCTTGATCTTGGAGCATAAGTCAATGGTGTTCTGTTCAGGAACTTTTCCCCTATGCCCATGTGTTCCAGGATTTTCCTCACTTTCTCTTCTATTAGATTCAGTTTATCTGGTTTTATATGGAGGTCCTTGATCCACTTAGACTGGAGTTTTGTACAGGGAGATAAGAATGGATCAATATGTATTCTTCTACATGTTGACCACCAGTTCAACCAGCACCATTTGTTGAAAATGCTTTCTTTTTTCCACTAGATGGTTTTAGCTCCTTTGTCAAAGATCAAGTGACCATATGTGTGCGGGTTCATTTCTGGGTCTTCAATTCTATTCCGTTGATCTACCTGCCTGACACTGTTACAATACCAGGCAGTTGCACTGAGTGTACTTCTCCTAGTACCTTCCTGGGCTGTGTGTCTTAGGGTAGGAATCATGGCTGCAACTGTAGCAGCATTGCTTGACCTGACTGCAGCACAGCTGTGTAGGTAGAATCTCTGTTCTCTATGGTTTTCTGAGTGCTAGGAGCCCATATGATGCCCTGGGAGAGGGATGGTGGGGACCCTAACACCAGTGGGAAAGAACACAGGATGGGCCATGCCTGTGATTCTTGAGGACATTACTTCTGGCTTCCCACTGTGCAGTCCCTGCTGGTTTATGCAAGAGGTTTTTTTTTTCTCCTGTGTACTCTGACTCGTGAGATGGCCGATGGCCAGCTGCTGAGCCATTGTAGGAGGGAACCAAGTGAATGCTGGAAACTTCAATGTGAGTTCCTTGACTATCCTTTGCTCTCTCAACTATTTTTTTATTTTAAAAGGTAATAGAGCCTAATGGAGTGAACATTAATCCATTCTTGAGATTGATTGGTTCGGTTTGTCTGGGAAAAGGTCTTACCCTTTAGTCCTACCTGGCCTGAAACTATGTAGACCAGGCTAGCCTCCACCTCAACAGATCTGCCTGTCTTTCCCTCCTGAGTGCTGGGACTAACATGGTGGCCCAACACACAGCAAAGGGGTTTTTATTTTGTTAGGGTCTCAATGCTTATAAACATTGTCTCCTACAGCAAACTGAAAATGAAATATAATAAACAGGATGATCTTGAGGTTGGAGGTTTTGGGGCTTTTGTTTTTGTTTTTAGTTTGGTTTAGGTTTTGGCAGGTGGGTGGGAGGAGGCTGTTTAGGATGCTATCAGGCTATCCTAGAGTTCAGACTGATCATGGACTCATGGGGACCCTCCTACCTCTGCCTCCTAAGTGCTAGGCAGGATCCAGTGGTGCATCATCATCCTACCTGGCAGAGGGAGCCAGGAGTGTAGTGCAACCTCAGCCATGTGAGACTGAGTCATGGCTGTATGGTAATGAGGCCTTCAACAGGTTGTCTTTCAAAGGGGTCAATGCAGGAGTCACATTTTAGTGAGAGATTGAGTCAAAGGGAAGATTACATTTAGAAGGAAGGAGAGGTTATTAATAATTTTCATTAGAAATGGCTATATTGATTGCTGCCTATAATATTTTGATAAATTTAATTATGCTTTTGGCTTTTTTCATTGATGCGGCTACTGATGGAGTACATGTGTGTGTGATTTTTGTGTTGTGTGTGTGTTTCTGTATGTGTGTATGTGTGTGTGACTTTTTAAAAAAGACTTATTTATTTTATTTCCTGTATCTACATGTATACCTGCATGCCCAGAGATGGCATCATATACCATTATAAATGCTGTGAGCCACTATGTGGTGGCTGGGAATTGAACTCAGGACCTCTGGAAGAGCAGACACTGCTCTTAACCACAGAGCCTTCTCTCCTGCACCTTGATTTTTTTTTTTTAAGCTAAA